>NC_139224.1:152365025-152783153 GCF_055691185.1 Crinia signifera
CTGGCTGGAGACCCGGATTATACACAACGACATGTTTAGTAAATATCACACATGCCAAACATATCTGTAAACTTAAGAGGCATTTTAATTTAGGTTTTAGAAATAGAAAATACCATCTCTGCTGCAACAATATTCATTTCTTCCCCATGCAGAAAATAATGTGTGCACACCAGGATGTCAGGGTATCTTATGTGCAATAATAATAATAATAATAATCCAGCCGGGGATTTCTAAGGCATCACCATAGCTCTGAAACGAAGGTGCTCCCCAGATCTCACTTAGTCCGGGCATCAGGAGCAGGATCTTCCCCATTCCTCCCGTGTCATAGAATCACCATATCAGGAGTCTTGTCCGACACAGGCTCTAATCACCAGGACAGATGCATTTTATGTACAAATCCCTTCTGCATCTTCCCTCATTCATCAGAAACAGACCACGTTGCAGAACAGAACGTGTCCACATAACATGAGGCAGTACAGTTATATCCTCCCATCATCAATATCTTTGGTATGGGAAGACTGGTGATATTCGGATCCATTTGTGGGACGTAAACACGAATCACAGTATCTTGCAAACCGGCAGATCTTCCAAATAACCCGCAGATCAGTCATCGAAGCAATGATATATAGAGAGATCAGAAGCGGTTTCCTGCTGTCCTGTGTGATCACTATGGCCTCCCATCTCCAAAAAACGGAGAGGGTGTTATTCTCGGATTCCTACTACTAGTTACTGCAGGGCTATAGGACCCCCCTCTGTTCCTCATGGGAGCGGTGGTGAAATGTAAAAGTGACGGCAGCATCCCAAGCCGCCATCAGCACCTGGTCCTGCAAGCCACGCTTATCGGCACAGTGGTTCCACTGAGATAGATCAGAAGTGCAGTCCGTACCGTCAGGGGGAAGGCGGACCTGTCGTCCGTTCACACAGCGACGACATTTGAACCTAAATGGAGAAGAACAAAAAAAGGGATAAGATTCCATTAGTCAAACCACCCTGTGGACGTGCTACTCATAGCAGTAGAGCAGATTCTAGTCATGACTTATCTAGAACATTCTATTAACAGGTCATCAGGACCCCACACAGCGCATGTTTTACAGGCCTCACAGAATCACAAGTTAAATAATTAGCTCCACCTGTGGAGGTCATGAATGCACCTGCTGGGTGACCTGGAAAACGTGAATGGTGTCGGATCCAGAGGATCTAATTGGAGAACCACTGCTCTATAAAATATAGCTAGAATCTGCAAGCGTTCCATGGGGAACACCTCGACTTGTCCCATTAAAAGGGTTGATACCTCTCCGTGAGAATTAGGACATGGGTGGAGTAGGTGGACAGCAGGCGTAAATGCTTAGGAATGGAGATGTAATCATTACAGCCAGCTGCTCCTCCTGTGTGGTTAATCTGGGTATACACTGAAGTGATGGACAATCAGGGTGATTTAAAGGGCCTGTACACACTGGAAAGATTTATTGAAGGAGAAAAACGACCACTGTTCCATTCTTCATTAAAATAAAATCGCTAAAGAAGGGTGTCCGTCTGGCTGCTCAGCAGGGCCAATGAAAAAAAGGGGAAAGAGAAAGGATTGCGCTGTGGATGCACACCAAAAGAATGGTCTGTATCTGGAGGTAGGTATTGGCCCCAAATATAGAAGAGAGGGTTGTTTTTTAAAATATAACTTTTATTGATGTTATCATTTAAGAAGAAGAGAGACCTACAGCCTGTGATGATTTTTTAATATATAGAACCTCACAGGATGGTCTCCTTCTGAGACTTGTGAAAATTTCTTGGAGAGTTAAAATGGACTTATAACGTACATACACATAACATACATGTGACGTGCTTAGTGCACGAAAGATAGAAAAAAGTGATTATAATAGGGATAAAAGGTTTCCCTTTCCCCAAAACCTAGGCGACAAACCCTATAAGAGGATATATAGGGAACCCTATAAGAGGATTACCTATCAAATTACAATCAAGTGTGTGCGGACCCCTAATATCCCTTCTTTCCCTACCCCCTATTTACTGCTCAGCAGGGCCAACAATCATCTGTAGCATGGCCAAGCAGATGGGGACTGTTTTTGTGGACTGGAATGGCCCTGTAGCTATTTTTCCCACTTTCCATGCAGCAACGCAACAATACTGGTGCGCCAACCAGCACTGGAAGCCATTACCAGGCAAAGTCCAAGAACAAACGCTCATTGGTGCCCTTCTCCATCAGGACAAAGCACCTGCCTGCAAGTCTAGGTAAGCTGTGTTTTTTTTGGCCCATGAACGAATCCTGGAGTTTTGTACAGTCCAGACCTATCTCCATACAGCTTGTTCATGTTCCCACAAAGCATGTACAATTTGTATGGGATTTGTTTCGAGTCAACAGAAGCTGCAGTGAAGATAACCCAGGACGTTGAAGACCTATCTGCTTCAGACTGGTCCAAGCACAACTTCGTATAGACTCCTCCGGCAAATACTTTGAAAACATGAAATGTTTACTCTGTAAATATATTTGCATCTGGAATCTTATTGCACGCCCCTCGTATTCATGGAAATCAATACGAAAATTTGTAGAACCAACTTTTTCTACCAAGGACCACTCAGAACAACTGTAAGCAGAAGACAGATGGTGTTACCACCATAGGAAGGCTAAGCGGGGCCTTGACCATGAGTTGTAAATCACTTTTGTTGGTAAGCTGCTCAATCAGAGGTGTGTCACTCAGGTGCCAAAAGGGAGGGGCAATTCTGTCTAGGTAAAAACATTTGGTATCCCAATTGCACACTGAGTGAAACACAACTACATAATAATCAGATAATACAGAGATCTTGGTTGCATATATCTGCAGATATAGGGCTAAGCCCCCAGGCTGTACGTCAAGGCATCTCTGTCACTGGGGGTCCCTAATACTGGGTATGGGCCCCCAACATGCCGACACAGGCTGAGTACTCCAGGGCAGCACACAAATTAAAATTAGTAGGAGTTAATAAGAAGCACATAAGTGCTATATAGGGAAGTGAAGGTGTGATCAAAATACATACAATGTGATATGGTGTGCCAACCTGGAGCAGACCAGCCCTACCAACACACGGGGCACCACACTCCCAGACCCATCCCATTAGCATTCTGATTATTATGTAGTTATTTTTCACTCAGTGTGCAATTGGGATACCAAAGGTTTTTTTCCATGAGTTGTAAATGGCTGCATGGACTTAAAATAAATAAATTACAGAACATGATAGCATACTGATCAGATTTTTGTGGCCAGGATGGAATTGGTTTTCCCCGCAAGGTTAGACGGACTTCAGTTATTAGGAACTTTACTTTTCTGTCCGCTGTATCAACGGATAATTTATAAACGCGATGCACTGGCAAAAAGCTATAACGGCCGAGCACTCACTTGTCATGTGTGTCACTCGTAGTGTCCTCGTTCAGTAGAAAGAGTTCCTTGAGTTCCCCGACAGAGAAATGTCTCTCCACGTCCTGCTCCTCATCCACCACACAGCTGCTCAGTGCTTTCTTGTGTGTCTGGCGCTGAAAGATCTTTTCCTCGATGGTTCCAGTCTGGAAAAGGAAAAACGACGAATGGATAAACAAAACCAATGCAACTCACCAACACGCACTAGTACCTGACCCCACCAGCCGGAGAGCTTTCAGGTCTAGGGAATGTGGGAGGAGCATCACTAATCAGAATTGTAGGTGGTCTTACCCAATAGGATGGGCTCCCGTTACACACTGGCTGTGTATGACATGATGGCTCTCTGACATGATCCATACACTGTACAATTAATAGTCTAAACTCCATTATATAAATCACACCAGTCATCAACCAAGTATTTGTGTGCAAAACCTAGAACCTATTACACTAGGAGTGTGTGTGTGTGTGTGTGTGTGTGAGGTTAAACTACTGGGGTAGGCGCGTAATGCTAATGGAGACAATTTTAAAAACCCCAACAATTAAAGGCCAATTGGAAAATCAAATGATCGATTGCGCGGGTAAATCAGATAGTTATAGGATAATGTGTGATGTTACCGAGAGCAGCCGGTAGATATAACAGGTCTTCTTCTGCCCATCTCGCCACACACGCGCCATTGCCTGCTCATCATTGGCTGGGTTCCAGTCCGGGTCAAACATCACCAGTCTGTTGGCTCCAATCAAATTGAGACCACATCCCCCGGCCTTACTGCTCAGCATGAAGATAAACTCTGCACTCTGGGAAACAATGACATACGGTTATAGGACTGGACCCCGCTGCACCCTGGCAAGGTGAATGGGGAGTGGTTTGTGTGCCAAATGGAGTACATTGCTGGGCTTCTCAACACTATAGACTATAGTGCTCTGTAGCTCACACATCATGGGATGCCCATGCCAGTTATGGTCCTTCAGTTTCTCACCTTAACCTGGTCCACGTATCGCCCCTTCCTTACTACCCCCTCACTATACAGCAGTGCGTCAGGCAGGGAGAGCGATTCCTCCCCAGACACTCCCATGCTCAGCATACAGCAGCACGTGCTGGGGAGGGAAAAAGCAGCCTCTGCTCTCTCCCTGTCTGATGTGCCAGTGCACTGTTATGTTATGGATCCACCACTGGTGAGAACGGTCATTGGTGGCACACAAGGGTTGAATACAGTACTTAGCAAACAGGAGTTAACTGTACATACACTCACACAGTCTCATTCTGCTAGGATTCCTATTTACATTTATGTATGTGCTGCATATAGAGCAGAGAATTTACGGTGCCCATACATAGGCACCTTACTCTGGTTGCCTCGCAATGCTGCAAATACACAGCCTTTCCAGTCCCCCAGACGCTGCCCGCCGCTACGATCCTCCGCCCACCCTCCTCTCATATGGCGTGTTCGCCTGCATGGCTGCAAATGGATGTTCAACATAAAACATGCATTCGCAGCCTATGGGGGAACACCTACATTATTGGATGGTCACTGACCATCGAATGATGTGGAGGGTGCACGCATATCTAAGTGACTCTCCTGTCACTTAGATTTGCATACACACTCGACAGGAAACGGGAACGCCCATGAAACGCCGGACATTCTCCAGGGCAAAGGCAATTTCCCACCCTACCCCCGCAAGTATGGGCAGCACATACTTTATGTGCGCGGGAGCGGCATCTCATCGTGTATGGGCACCTTCACAATCAGCTGCAGGTTCTAATAGACCACTGTCCTGAGTGACATAAGGAGGGTAATTTTAATCTGTAGGCAGACGTTACCAATAATGCTGCTTCCTACTTCCATCCTAAACATTAGGAGTGTCAGAACACAAACTCTTACCAAGGAGATTGCCCCCTGCTGACCCACAACTCACAGTCAGTGCCAAATACATGATACAATCAGACATAGAACTGGAGTTAGTGTTCATTCTAGCACTCGCCATCTTTGAATACCCATGCAGTTCCTCTTCCCTGTCTGGGGTGTCTGCTGTAGTGCTTCTAGCACAGTGTGGTCTGTATATCAGCACTGATATGCAAACCAGACCTGTGCTAAAAGCACTACAGCAGACAGCGACGCCCCAGGCAGGGAACAGGAACTGCATGGGTAATCATAGATAGCGGGTTCTAGAATGAACACTAAAAAGTTTTCGCTGGAGCCGCAAAAAAATTGTTACGACGAAGACGACTTACCGAGGGGTTGTTAAACTTCTCCACTATCTTTGCTCGCTTCTTAATGGACATTGTTCCATCTAGACGTACATACAAATACCTAGAACAGGAGAGACAAAAGTTTGTTAACTCCGATTATCCTGTTCTAGAAGGTTCTTTCTGGTGTTTGTCATTCAGCGGTGGTCTTTTAGTACCTTCTTGTCCTGCAGAGTTTCTCAAACAAGTCTAGTGTTTGTGTGTAGTTAGAGACCAGGACGACCTTGTCGCTGCTTGTGCTCCGGGTTACAGCTAGGATATAATCCAGCACCAGCATTTTACCTGGGAACAAAGCCTATTGAGTAACTGGCAATAAGAAGATATTTACATTTATTCTGCCTACTTACAGGAATACTGGAAACCCCTGAGCGACGCTGCTCACGTATAAGACTATGGAAACATCGGTTACACTTACCCGATAGCTGAGGTTCCACAGCCTTTGTGCTGTATCCAGGGGGGAAGAAGTTCAGAGCACCCTGAAAACCATCCTCTTCCTCCACACACTTATCATAGATCAGAGCGGGGTCTGCAGGCACAAAGAGAATTGATCACTTGTAAGGCCACCTCTGCCGGTTGGTATGGCTCCCTATCTGCCGGTTGAGTGTCTCTGCAAGCCAACACTTTCCATAATAATCACAAGAAGAACGTTCTCTGTGCATCCGATCGGCCAACTCCCTGTTACCCCAAGGAACGCCCATTATATATATGCAACACAATTCTGTGTGCTCAAAATATATGCAGCTTAAAAACTGAGAGTGCATGTGGCTCAGAATCAGGCCCTTTGGCTGTGTAGATACTGAAATACAGTTCCTGCACAGAGACACACTATAATTATGCACATGGTGTATATATTTCCTGCACACAGCACGGAGACACACTATAATTCTGCACATGGTGTATACAGTTCCTGCACAGAGACACACTATAATTCTGCACATGGTGTATACAGTTCCTGCAAACAGCACAGAGACACACTATAATTCTGCACATGGTGTATACAGTTCCTGCACAGAGACACACTATAATTCTGCACATGGTGTATACAGGTCCTGCACAGAGACACACTAATTCTGCACATGGTGTATACAGTTCCTGCACACAGCAGAGAGACACACTATAATTCTGCACATGGTGTATACAGTTCCTGCACACAGCAGAGAGACACACTATAATTCTGCACATGGTGTATACAGTTCCTGCACGGAGACACACTATAATTCTGCACATGGTGTATACAGTTCCGGCACACAGCAAAGTAGACAATATTCCTTTATGTACTACTTACGATTACACAGCTTTTTCAGAGAAGTGATGGAGGACAGGGAAGAGACGCTCATCTTGCCCGATGCCAGCTCCTCCGCAGGTTTTGCTTGTTTTAGGAACAGTTTGTAAAGTTCGGATTGCAGAGGCGTCAACCTGGACACAACATACTACATGGTCAAAGCTGCATGTAATAATACTCCCCGCAGCAGAGGGGCATTACTGGCTCACAGCGCTGAGGTCATGAGTTTGATTCCCACCATGGCTCTAACTGTGTGGAGTTTGTATAATATCCCCATGCATGCGTGGGTTTCCTCCGGGTACTCCGGTTTCCTCCCACAATCCAAAAATATACTCCCAATTGGCTCCCAACAGATTAACCCTAGAATGTCTGTGTGCGTGTACATGTGGTAGGGAATATAGACTGTAAGCTCCACTGGGGCAGGGACTGATGTGAATGTTCTAATATTCTCTGTACAGCGCTGCGGAATATGTGTGCGCTATATATAAGAAACTAAATAAATAGATCTATACATGCAAATACATACCTGCAGCAAACCACTTGTTCTACCTTGACTGGCAGGTACTTGGAGAGGATGTCAGATGTTCTTCTAATGAGACACCTAGAACATGCAATAACCTATGTTCAAACATACAGGATACAACACCCCGGGCTGTATGATATAGGTTCAGACAATAGAAGGCGGAGCCATGAACCAGCCTATAAAGTGATCAGTTATGATGTAACTGCCTCTAGTAATACTTTCATCAGAATTGATCACTTTATAGTTTTTATATCACTTATCACTGTTTTTGTTCCACCATTGTCTGCACCGTTTTATGTTTATTACTAGTACATCCGCCATCCTGGAATAGGGACTCGGGATAGTAACATTCACCCACCAGGGGCGGGACTTATCTACCCAGAACAAGTTCCGGCCTCCAGACTAATTAAAAAAATTAATCTAATAAACCATATACAATAGACATCATGTTTAGTGTATATTGTTTATTAGATTCATTTTTAATTAGTCTCGTGGTCACATTCTCCCATAACCTATTTTTCATAGCTTATGTTAACTATTTCCCTAGATCAGGCATGTCCAAACTATGGCCCTCCAGCTGTTGTGAAACTACACATCCCAGCATGCCTTGCAATCGTTTTAGCATTCCCTAATAGCAAAACTGTGGCAAGGCATGATGGGACTTGTAGTTTTACAACAGCTGGAGGGCCATCGTTTGGACATGCCTGCCCTAGATGCCTTGCAACAGGTGTCATGCCTGAAATCAAACAATGTGATAGCGAAACCGAAACGAACCTGTTCACGACACCGATCAGCTCTTTCAGCTTCTCTTCGCCCTTTTCCCGGTCCGCATCGCTGGCGTCAGCATCTCTGCCTTTCAGAATGGGGACTTCAAAACGTTTCTTAAACTCCTGCGCGGTTCCTGTGGTCAAGGTATAAATGAGGATGAGCCTTCCAGTCTATCATTTCTATTCTGAACTAAACATTTGTATTAAGTGTGACATCTGATCGAGTGCTTACATACCATTACATTCCACATGTACTGTATTAGTGGTTACACATATTCCTTACTGGTATGACTGTATGTACCAGCAGAATGGTGAGGACCCTGATGATAGGCTGCAGTGTTTGAGCTAGAATTGACTCTTCGTGTACTGCGTAGATACACACAGAAAACTCCCACGGGAGAAGCACCAGCATCTTTGTACCCATACTGGCCATGCAGCAATACTGTGTGCTGGGTTATACATCCAGTGCAGAGTGACATAATGTCTAATTATTATATATACAGTGTTTCAGCCACAGCAAAGCGCATCTGTCATTTCAGCCCAGTGTGCTTAGCACTAGGATAATGTTGTAAGACTGCGGACTCACTCACCAAGTATCCCGGCGTTGACGAAGTGCACTAAGCTGAAGTATTCAAGTAGGTCGTTCTGTATGGGGGTCCCGGAGATTAGGACTCGCCGGGAGGTCTTGAGGCTGTTTAGGGCTTGATATGTTTGGTTCTCAGAGTTTTTTAGTCTGTGACCCTGCAATAATGCCACATCCAGTGAGTGATGAATACAAGTGCACATAAACTGCTATTATAAAACAAGGGCTTCAACCTGAACAAGGACGTATAGCCTGGATGGTACATCTTTCTTAACGTTATTCGTAGAAGATTAGTTACCAGACATAATAATGATGGAACCGTAATGTCAGGGCTAGCAGCTGTGCGTGCCCAAATGGAGCAACACTTGAACTGCTTCACCGGGAGCCAACTAGCGGCTGCCGGCATGCAAAACACTTGAATTCCCCCCTTAAAGGTGAGGAGTGATATCTTAACAATCCGCACATGTTCAGCGGGTCCCAGAGACATCGCCGAATGATATCCTTTACCAATATCGTTAATGTGTACACTGAATATCATTTACCCAGTAGTTCAGGGAGAAGACACTGCCGATATTGCTCCACTTGCTTTGTTATTTTAAGCTTCCCCTAGAGTCCGAAAGCCTGCAGCGACTATATACTCAGACATTGTATTTATATTGCTCATGTGAGCCTATATATCAAGCCTTAGACGAGACTTCGCTGTATAATACCAGTTATAAAACAATATATAGTGTTCATTCTAGCACCTGCCCTATTTGAAAACCCATGCGGTTCCTCTTCCCTGCCTGGGGTGTCGCTGTCTGCTGTAGTGCTTCTAGCACAGTGTGATCTGTATATCACCACTGATATGCAAACCAGACATGTGCTACAAACACCACAGCAGACAGAGATACCCAAGGCAGGGAAGAGGAACTACATAGGTTTTCAAATATGGCGGGTGCTAGAATGAACAGTAAATATAATGAGTCAAAGAAAGAGCAATCTGTAATAACACATCAGGCATCCTAAACTGGCGTTACTAGACACAACATACAAATAGGACTACAGTAAAAAATAAAAAAAAAGTAGTGCAGAAAAAAGAACCAGATGGAGTCAAAATCCCGGCGGTCGGAATCCCGAAATACCAACGCCGGAATCCCGACCGCTGCAATGCCGGCAATTTCTCCCTCTATGGGTGTCCACGACACCCATAGAGGGAGAATAAAATAGTGTGCCGAGCATAGCGAGGCCGCAAGGGGGGGCATCCACGGCCCCCCTTGTCGGTATTTTGGTGGTCGGGATTCCGGCGTCGGTATTTCGTGCTGAATCCAGTAAAACATTTATGTCAGGTAAAACAGTGGAAGACCATACAAGCCTGTGTTCACCTCATCGCATATGACCAATCCCACGCTACCCTTATGTAGAACTTCCATGTGGAGGCGGAATGTCTCATAGGAAATGATAAGGATCGGTGAGGGAACCCGAGTCCCGTGCTGGTTCATAAAGCCAGCTATAAGGAAAAGGAAGAGCAATTAATATTACTACTATATGTCATTTCTATTCATGGAATCAGGTTCTGATGTCTCAGGAGGTGGAAACAAATGAATATCGCATTTGTAAAGGTCTCATGCTCATAGACACTCCCACTCACATGATGTCATTCTTGGGAGGAGGGGGTGGAGGAGGTGGTATATCAAGAGAGTGCACTACAGTGTTCATTCTTGCACCCTGCACCGGTCACACGTCATGCAGTTCCTCTTTTCTGATTTTAGCACACTCTGGTCTCTTATGTCAGCACTGTGATACAAACCGGAGTGTGCTATGTGCCGGAATGAACACTACACCGCACATACAATGTTAAAGTCAGGGGGTGCGCTCTATCTCTTGGGGGCATATACAGTAACTATTTTGGGAAAGACAGACTTCACACATACCTAGTTTACGATCAATCTCATCCTTGGAACCCCCATCGATGGCTAAGGGCTGAATCCTCCCTTCCAGCCATTTGCCCACTTCATTATACCAGTTTTTGACCAGGCTTGAGGGGCATACTACTACGACCTTGTCAATTTCAGGTTTGAAGTCTGGACTCTGCCGGAGAAGGGTCCACATGAGAGTAATACACTGCAGAGTCTTCCCCAATCCCATCTCATCTGCCATGATACAGCCATGACTGCCGGTAATGCGTCTGCCGGTCACACACTCCCACAGGAACTTCACTCCCTGCATGTTGGGAATCACATAAAGGTCCACGTGTCAGAGCATCTCTGCAAGTCCTAGCAATGGTTGGTCATAACATTTACTAACAGCAAGTGGTAACATTATTGCCAGTCTGCTGGTTGGAGCAATAGGACATTAGACTGATACCAGGAACATATTACTCCTGAGTAACCACTACCAGCAGACAGTGACAAATTATTATTCAATTATCTTCACAGTCGGCAGATTAGAAACAGATAAAAAATAAATTAAAAAAACACAACTGTAAAAGGTATTTAGGGTCCATCCTACCACCCTGGAAGGTGTACAGTGCAACTCCTCCTACCACGCCAATGTATGGCGTGACAGATAAGTCCCCAGAAGGTATGCAGCACAACTCTTCCTACACCCCCAGGCTGTGTACAACTGACTCCTCCTGCACCTCTGGAAAGTGCACAGCACAACTCCTCCTACCACCCTGGAAGATGTACAGAGGACTCCTCAACTTCCCCAGAAAGTGTACAGTGCAACTCCTTATACCATGTATATACAGCTGACCCCTCCTTACTCCCCCGGAAAGTGTACAGTGCAACTCCTCCTACCACCCTGGAAGGTGTATGGCTGACCCCTCCTTACTCCCCCGGAAGGTGTACAGTGCAACTCCTACTACCACCCTGGAAGATGTACAGCTGACTCCTCAACTTCCCCAGAAAGTGTACAGTGCAACTCCTCCTACTATCCTGGAAGATGTACAGCTGACCCCTCCTTACTCCCCCTAGAAGGTGTACAGTGCAACTCCTCCTACTATCCTGAAAGGTGTACAGCTGACCCCTCTTTACTCCCCCTAGAAGGTGTACAGTGCAACTCTTCCTACTATCCTGAAAGGTGTACAGCTGACCCCTCCTTACTCCCCCAGAAGGTGTACAGTGCAACTCCTCCTACTATCCTGGAAGATGTATGGCTGACCCCTCCTTACACCCCCCGGAAGGTGTACAGTGCAACTCCTCCTACTATCCTGGAAGATGTATGGCTGACCCCTCCTTACTCCCCCGGAAGGTGTACAGTGCAACTCCTCCTACCACCCTGCATATAGTGTGTGACTTCCTAGACCCCCAGAATGTATAAGGCGGGATGTCTAAGAAAACCTCCCTTTTCTATTGCATGTAGTAAAGAAGGTTTATAGTGTGACCCCTACACCCCCAGAAGGCACAATGAGACTCCCCCTACACCTCCGGAAGGTATAATGTGACTCCCCCTACACCCCCGGAAGGTACGCGACACCTCCATTTCTGATAGATAAATCATTTGGCAAAAAGTAACAGCATGAAGGCGGCAGATCTACTCTAGAGATCAATAATGCATACAAACATTTTAAGAATGTGGGGTGGTGGTCATGTGACCGTAACTGTTGGGATCAGTGGGAGAGTATAAGGGATACTATAGAAGACTAGTTCTTGGCGTGGAAGAAGTGTGTGATGTATATTTATTATGTGGTCAGTAATGAGGAGCAGAATGGTGCATGTATCACACGGGTCTCACAGCAGGAGCTGGAGCAGTCTCACAGAACGGGACTAGACATTTACTGGCTGGAACCCCTCTACCCTCTATCTCACACCTGCCAGCTCCTTCACCAACCTCTGATGTGCTTTTTATGTATGTTAGTATGCAGACTGTCCGGCTGAGGTGTGTGATACAGTAACAATACAAGAGGACGATCCTTAGTAAAAATAGGGATTATTACCTCTCTCTGATGCGGCCTGAGAACCTTGCCAAGGACAGGATCCACCACAACATGGACTGGCAACTTCTCTCTACATAAAAACCAGAGTTACTGACAGCATCACCTGACTGGCACCACATGAGAGATACATAGAGCAGCAATGGCAGGCAGATTCATTCAAGTCAACTGAAGGCTGAAACTGAGCGGAGATAGATTGATCTCTATGGCTTCTCTCCTTTGCTCCCTGTGAACATAGCAGAACTTATGCCTTATGTACAAATCAGATGCTTGGTGCGCAGTTCCCCCCTTGCGGTATTTGGGAAGGCGGAGACCAGGTCTGTTTCACAAACCAGGGCCTGGCCTGCCTGTCTGTGTAGTCATGCCAAGCCTAGAGTCTGCATGGTCAGACTTCCTAGACCCCGCTCACCAGTTCTGAAGGCCAGTGTAAGTAAGCTTCGATAACCACAGGCTGCTGCCATCATGACGGACGGTGATCTGATCCGGCATCCTTAGACGCAGCACTCGGATGTCAGACCGCCTGCAGAATTAGCATACGATAATGCACAGGGGCTTCCCTACAAACCTGAGCCAGGCCTATAGACAGATGATGGTGTAACCAGGAACCCATCTTGCAATTACGTGCTGCATAATTACATGACTGATTTTAAATGGGTATTTAACATGTTTTCTAGCCATCAACTCTGTGTTTATCAGCAACGTCTGTGGTTGACATATGACACAAGACAGGACCTTACTTGTCTAGTTTGAGTTGTTCATGCGCACTCAAAATCGGGGGCTCGTAGAGTACTAGTGCTCCATCTTCATAGGGATCATGGAGTGCTCTGCGTACCCCGGCTTTCTTAATACCGAGCATCCGCAGGCCCATTCCTCCTGAAACAGGAACACAAGAGAACTCGCTGAAAGAAATCACTGTTGACTTATAATGTACCACAAAATCCTGCAACACCCAGGAAAATATAACAGTACATAAATCATGGAGATCCAACAAGTAAAATACAAAACAGTAACAGAGTGTCAACCGACTAATACTTTAAATCAGGCATGTCCAGTGTTAGCCCTCCAGATGTTGTGAACTACACATCCCTGCATGCTTTGCAATAGTTTTAGCATTCTCTAATAGCAAAACTGTGGCAAAGCATGCTGGGATGTGTAGTTTCACAACATCTAGAGGGCCAACGTTGGACATGCCTGCTTTAAATGAACAGGGCTATGTCAACAAAGTACAGTACTGAGAGACCCAAGGCATGGCTGCACAGCTGGACTTGGTGACAACCAACAAAAGGACAGGAGGTGAGAGGTCCCTGTTTCCGAGAGTTCATTAAACTCATAGAAAATCTAGAACCAAGGGCTTAGGAAACCTGTATCTTCACCAGGGCCATGGGCAGCACACGGCACTGAAAGGGTACCAGTTATCGTTAAACCTTAACTCAAGCCAGGTAAACAAATTCACACACATAGTTGTCCCTCTAGTCTACAATCACTGTCTCCTACCACGTTCTTCTGGCATATTAGCCTATTGTAGCCCCCAAAAAACAAGTTATCTTCCTGCCCTAAACTCTGGCAACCAATCAGCATAGAGAAGCGGGAGTAAAATAAGCGCGATCAGCCAAAAATAAGCCAACCTCTACACAGCTGCCTATGTTAGACAAAAACATGTAAGACTTATACATTTGCATCAACTCACCTGTGTAGTTCGGAATTGGAACCTTGAACGGCTTTGATAATATACTACGGATAAACGCCTCCTAGACGAAAAATATTAAAGAAATTTAGTGACATAAAAGAATGTAGTAAACCTACGTGGTAAAGAAGGTGCATAAATAACTAAAATATGACTTGGAAGGGGCTGAAATAGAACAGTCACTCCTTCAAATTGATTATAAAACAATTACGTTTTTATTACAATACACGTAGCACCTGACAAGTTGAGATTATATAGAACTCCTATGAAGAGCCGCACGATATCCCCTCCAGGGTTCTAAAAGGAGCCACATTATATAGATTCATGGTGGGCAGGAGCGGCACCAGTGTTCACCTTCTGAGGGGTATAGGAGGAGCCACTCTATTCCTTCCGGGGGGTGTGGTATGGCGCTCCGACAGGAGGGATCCCAGCGGTCAGTATCCAGACTGCTGGTGCTCCGACAGGGGGGCAAGCCCAAATAAGCCCCTTGCGGTTCTATTCTCCGTCTGTGGGGTCATGGACCCCCACAAGGTAGAATAGCCCCTGTGAGTCGGGATGTCCCCTGTCGGAGCACCGGCAGTTGGGAATCCGACATCGGGATACTGACTGTTGGGATCCCCCTGTCTGGAGTGTCATCCGGCACCCCCTTCCTGGGGTGTAGGAGGAGTCACATACACCTTTCAGGGGTGTAGGATGTGTTTAGAAACTGGTTTCAAATTACAGGTGCCGGACGGCTCCTCGACAGTCCACGACCCCCATAGAGGGAGAATAAAATAGGTGGCGAGCGCAGCGAGCCCGCAAGGGGCTTCATTGCGCTCCCCCCGCTGTGCAGTCGGGATTCCGACGTCTGAGTAATTACTGTCGGAATCCCGACTGTAGGTGAGTCATACCACACCCCAAATTACAAGGTAAGCCGCTTCACACTCACTGCTGTGTGAATGAGGCGCTTGATGCATACCCTTAATTTCACCTGACCAATTCCTTGCATATGGTAACTCACATCAACAGTGAGGTCGGTAAATACTACGGCATGGTTGCCTACCTGACCCTCTCCATGAGGGAGAAAATGCTCTGTTCCTGGACTTCCCTGGTAACATCACCTGCAGTCAAAGACCTTTGTCAGCAATTAACTAGCTCACCACAGGTGTTGGTAATAAAACATTACTCTGTAAGTCCAGGAACAGAGCATTTTCTCCCTCATGGAGAGGGTCAGGTAGGCAACCATGTACTATGGTCAGCTCTGGAAAGGGAAAATAAAATCCTAAAACACTTACAGTGGATTGTAACTAGCATCTAATTACTGGTGAAATGCGTAGATAACTGCAGTAAACGTTGTGATACTTGATCCACCACCATTTTGTCATAGGAGTCAGTTACGTGGAGATCTGATCAGCACCACTGGAGGATAATACTTATATAGGAACATTTATGATATATACAGATGTGTCCATGTACATCTAGGCTCCCTTTGCATTAAACAGCTGTTGTAGTCTCGCCATGGTGCCTGTAGAACCAGGCATCTTTTAGAGATTGGTTACTTACAAAATGGAGTGAATGGGATGCACAAGCAACTTCTGCTTTTTAAAAGGATATGCTGGGTATCATCTCAGAAACCAACTTGGTGTAAATAGCACATTACATAGGGACAGGTACCACCCAACAATTATCAGATGGTGTTAATCTGAGATGGTACCCATACAGGCATCAGCTCTTCAAATGCATATATTAGATATTGTGGGTATGGGAGACAGCATCGCATAGCAGTACTGAGTATTACAGTTCATGTCTAGGATATAACATAGCATGGGATGACCACACAAACATACATGTTGTCTGCTGTCGAGGCACACTGGCCTGTTCGTCAGCTGAACCAGAGGCTTCCGAAATGGTGACATCCAGCTGTCCCTACTCTCCTTATCGATGACACATCGCTTTCTTTTCCGTTTCTAGAAGAGATTTCAAATTGATAAAAACAATAGCTTCAATAAATATTAATTCATATGACCACCAGGGAGGAAGCTGTAAGATTAGCACATAATAAATCTCCATTATACACAGCAGTCAATTACTCACAGTATCTTCGTGCCAGTCTTCATCTTCGGACGAGCTGCCCTGCTTCCTCTTTGCCAGCTGACTGGGAGCCAAACTCCTCCTCTGATAAGAAAGAAAAGTAATTGAACATCCTGGGCGAATACATCCCCTACCCCAACTGGCGACTCACGCGCCCACATCACCTACCCCAACTGACAACTCTTGCATCCACTACCTCAACTGACAACTCTTGCGCCTGCGTCCCATACCCCAAGTGGCAACTCTCACAACCCTTTCCCCAACTGGTAACTCTCATGTCCACGTCCCCTACCATAACTGACAACTCCAGCACCCACGTCCGTGACGTCCCCTACCGAAACTGACAACTCTCGTGCCCACATCCCCTACACCAACTGACAACCCATGTCCCCTACCCCCAACTGACAACTCACACCCCCAACTGGGGACCCAGGTACCCTAACTGATAACTCTCATACCCCCCCCCCCCCCAAATGACAGCGCACACACAAAAATCATTGCCCCCCTCCTCTCTATCTCCAACAAACAACCCTCATGACCAAGTTCCCCCTGACAACTATCACACCCATTTAATCACACACCCGGAGTTGATGATACCCACCATGGTGTCTTAGCGGGTGACGGGCTTCATCTTAACCTATCACAGAGTAGAAATTGAACTCTCCCGGGCTCAGCCGGATTCTACCTATGGCAGCCACCATCCAGCCGCGGTGTTCGACGGGAATTGTAGTTCGGTCTTCAGAAAGCTGCTGGATAAGTGATCAGCGTGTGGACTACAACTCCTAGAGTACTGTGCGACGGCGCATCTAGTGACGTCCTGTTCACCGCGCTCTCGTTACCATGGTAAGTTTAACTGGCCGGCTCCTGCTTCCAAGTTCCGCCACCGTAAAGCGGATAATATAGGATGACCCCGCAGTTTGCTGCTCTGTCGACCCCGACAAGTGCCGCGCAGGCACTTGGGGGCTGATTAATCTTTCATTCAGCTGGGGGCGGGCCGGGTCCCATCAAATGTCATTGTCACTGGCTGTGACCCGGCCGGGACTGTCCCCTCTTCCAATTAGTACATGACAACTCCTTGTCAGCTGGTGGCTTCCTTCTTCATATTTAATAAATGCCAGGGTTGCCTACCCGACCCTCTCCTTCAGGGAGAAAATTCTCTGTCCCTGGATTTCCCTGGTAATGTAGGATTGCCATCACCTGTGGTGAAACACCATTCTTATCAATTACCTAGCTCCCCACAGGTGATGGCAATCCTACATTACCAGGGAAGTCCAGGAACAGAACATGTTCTCCCTGAAGGAGAGGGTCAGGTAGGCAACCATGATAAATGCTCGGTCTATTTTTTTTCTTTTTTATATAACTCCTTTAAAATAGTGACTATCTTGCTGCGAGTAGTGTGTTGTGTGCTACATCTTTTGGTCGGCCCTGCTATATCGCCTGTAATGTGGTGAAGATTTTTGTTTCAAAAGACTTTGCCAAAATCTCTGAAAGATATATCTGTCACCAAAGTAGTGCGTACACACTGAAGTATTTTCCCCAAAGAGTTAAGGCCCACACTGGGCGACTTTGAGCTGAAAGTCGCTCAAAACAGGTTTGAGCAGCTTTCAGCTCAAAGCCGCCCAGTGTGTATGCCCCAGCGATGTGCGTGAACGCTGCTGCGCGCTCCCACAACATTTCCGGGAAAGTCACTCATCTGCTGGTTATACCGGCAGATGAGCGGCTTACAGGACGGCGTTGCATAGCGCTGCGTAATGCAACACCATCCCCCCCCCCTCCGTCGGTGCCGGGCAGGGGGAAAGCCATATGCACTGAGCGGCTTTCCCCACAGCGATGACAGCGGTCATCGCTGTCCATACACGCTGGGCATAGTCGCCCAGTGTGTATGAATGTAAGGATAAATGTGTAGCCCCTCGACCTGGTGGCCCCTTAGGTACCAGTGAGAATGTAAATTAACCCTACACACCAAACACACGGTGGCGAGTCAAGAAACATTCTGTTTAATATCACAAAGGCAGCTAGTTAAAAGCATAATACATGGGAGTATACAATATGTATGTGTTACATTCTGATTGGTCTGTTGGTCTGTTGTAGAGCAGATTCAACAGGGGGGGGCATACAAAATATCATACACAAAGAAAATGAGTAACAAGGGGGGTTTTCGATTATACAAGAGTTTGTGCAGGTGCACGCTGCATAGCAATTCCAAGAGGGGGGGTTGGGAGTAGAAGCTCAGTAGAAACAGATAAGACACACAAACTTAATATCAGCAACCTTGGAATGTAGCTAAGGAAAACAAGATGAGAACAGACTACGTGCAAATTCTTATATGCTAAATGGGTTCTAAATTTTAACCCTTCAATCCCCTCTTAGAATCATGAATTTAGATGATATGATTCTTCTTACCAAATTCCTTATTTCTGTGCTTAGCGAGATATTGTTTGTAACCTTCAGGGGAATTTGCGTGTGCAGGGGCAATGGATTCATACATAATACCTTTGGTAGCGAGTTTTCTACAACATAGTATAATACAAAAAACGACAATACAGATAATAGTAAGAATAATCAATATATAGATTGCTAATTGAACAAGGGCCTGTTCTATACCATTTGGGTGACCATTTTTATTACATCCCTATGTCCATCGTTTGGAGACACAGGGGTTAATGGTGCAAAAGTCTATCTGGTAGGCGGCTACCTCGGTGCTGAAAAAATTGTACCAGAAAATGTATACGCCTGCCTTTTCAGTCATGTCCACTTCAGTTTTTGTGCAAAGGTATCTGGCAAACAAGAATCAATAGAATAATATACGTTATCCACCATCGTCCAGAATTCTAGAATGACCTCATCTGCTGGTGAGTCGTCTTCTCCATCATGTAGGAGGTTAGGGCTGTCTGCCCCCATTAGTACCTCGCCTTGATCTGTTCTCTATCCGGGACGTTACTCGGGATTCTCTTTACTCTGGATGCGTGTATCCACACTGGACTCTCTTCTGTAAGGACAGCCGTCCTCGTTACTGCTACGATCTCTGTTTCTGGACCATGGGTGAAATCTCCTGGACCTTTATTCCTGGGGAGAACCTTCACAACGACCTTGTCTCCGATCTGGAAAGGATGTGTTGATTCCTGTGGATTAAAAAGATTTTTACAAATAACACCATGTTCAATTTCACTAAGTCTGGTGATGAGGGGGAAAGGTCTTCCTATTAAAATTTCAAAGGGTGAATAACCCAGAGTCTGTTGGGGGGGTCATTCTAATTTCTGCTAGGACTATGGGGAGGGTTTGTTTCCATTTATTAAATATTCCTCCTGTTGCTTTCCTAAGTTTGTCCTTTTAAAGTCCTATTCATTTTCTCCACTATCCCTGAACTTTGAGAATGATAGGGAATGTGAATATTTCCTCTCTATTTGAAGTGCTTTCACTAAAGCTTGTGTGATTTTTTTGCTGTAAAGGCAGTGCCTTTGTCGCTATCTATTTTGAGCGGGCATCCTCATCTAGGGATGATTTCTTGTGTTAGTATGCGTGCAACTGTTTTTGCATCTGTGATGTAAAAATCTTTGTTTAAAAGCATAGCTGTGGTGTTTTTGCTATAATGTCCTACCCCATGGTAGTGAGCAATGAACAATGGGGCGCTTGATTGTGGTATGCATGGTCTCCCCTCTTTGCAGATCAATCCTGTTATAGGATTTTTCTGCAATATTGGAAATAACCAGTCATCCAAGTCTTTTTGTGATGCTGAGCTTTGTAGTTCAGTGATCAGGTTTATCTTTCTATATTTGGCAAGCTCTTGTGAGCGCTATGAGTTCTGCAGCTTGTGCTGATTGATATGGAATGGGTCTCGCTTCTAAAATGTCATTTGGGAGGCGTACCACTGCGTAGCCTGCCTGATATGTCGAGTCATTGGGTCTACTACAAGAACCATCCACAAATACATGGTCAGAACCTGGTATTGGTACAGGGGAAATGTCAAGTCTAGGGGAGGTCTCTGACTCTATTGATGCAGAACAGTCATGATCGTCAGGAATGTCATCCTGGGAGCCCTTTAGTCCTAAAAGTGCATTTAGAATGGGTGCGGGGCCTGAGGATGCGTTTGCATATTTAATGGTGAGTGAGGGGCTTCCTAGCAACAGAACCTCATCTCCACTAAGACGCTGGGCTGACATGTTGTGTGTGTAGCCCTTTAAGTAATGCTACAACATTATGTGTGGTATGGAGAACAGTGGGTGAGCCTAGGGTGAGTGTGGTTGCCATCTCAGCTACCATTGCACAGGCCACCAGTGCCCGAAGACAGGCAGGCATACCTTGGACCGACACCGGCATCACTTTGGAAAAGAATGCCACGGGGCGCAGCTTACCTCCATATTCTTGTGTCGGCACACCCGCCATGGTTTTACATTTTGTCCCTTGCATATAAATAAAATGGTTGTACATAGTTTGGGAGGGTCAATGCCGGACTTTTCATCAACATACATTTTTAAGGCTTTCATATGCATTTAACATTTCTTGTGACCATTGTATCTGTTTAGGTTTGTCATTGAGTGTGGCTTGTCTCAAAATGTTATCATAGTAGGAACAGTCAGAAATCCACTGTCTGCAATAATAGTGTTTGGGCGGACCAGACCCAGTACAGACTGTATGCGTTGTGGGCTGACTTTCCTTTCCCCTTTTGTCAAGACAAAACCTAAATAATCAACATTCTTTTTGCACCATTGCATTTTTGCTTTTTGACACTTTGTGCCCACATTCACAGAGCCAGTTTAACAGTGATATACCATCCTCTCGGCATGCCTCCTTTGTTGAACTACAGATAAGCAGATCATCTGCATACTGTAGCAGGACTGAACCATAGGGGGGGTGCCAGGGGGTTAATGTGGCTTGGAGCACGATGCTGTACACAACAGGGGAGTCAATATACTCCTGTGGCAGCCTGCATCATGTTAACTGCTGGCCTCAAAAGAAAATGCAAATAACAGTTGTGTCTGGGTGTCCACAGGTATGCTAAAAAATATATTTTTTCAAATCAGTTACTGAGAAGTAGGCGGCATCTACAGGGATGGCTGAGATGAGTGAGTTTACATCAGGTGCAATGGGAACAATTAATTGGTTTATTGCTCTGAGGTCCTGTTGACCATGTCTGAGGATTTACAGTGTCTAATTCTGTGTTTGGGTCAGAACTGTCAGTCATGAGCAAGTGTGGTGATGAAACATCAATTCCCTTTCCTGCTTCTGATGGACTGATTGTGATTTCCAACACAGAGAGAAGATCTCTGCCTAGCAAATTGATTGGGCAGTCAGGTATTACAGTAAATTCATGTTTTCCTATGTCATGGCCCTTTAAGGTCAGTCCCTGCCAGTCAATCTGAAATCTGGGGTTGTCTCTAGGTCTGGGTTGGCTGGGCTGCATGGGGTTACTGATCTGTCGGGGTTTGTTTGAAGGGAACGGACAGTCTCTAGCCCAATGGCTATCCCTTTTACAATTATAGCAGCTTGTCTGCCTGTTGGGTGGGGGTCCCGCAGGAGCCCTCTGAGGTAGTCTGTCTCTAGGAGAACGGAATGGTTTATTCTGTCTCCTAGGATTGTTTTGATTTTGGAAGCGTGTGAACGGGGTATGTGGTGGTGTGACAGTGTTTCTTTTAACTTCAAAACAATCTGCTGCTTCCTTTTCATACAAATGTTTTTTAAAATCCTTCACTGTGTCAGAGGTTCAAGTTGAAACACTCTGCTTCACAGCGAGGCTATACATCGGCAGCAGATTATTAATGAAAGTGGAAACAAGTAAATTATCATTATGCAGAAGCGGCAGACTTGCTTCCTCGGTCCCGCACTTCTTGAATCTTTTCCAGAAATTTGTACTGTTTCTGTTTACAACTTACAGCTATGGGGAGAGATGAGCGTGCTTTAAACACTTCATTTATATGTGCAGCAAGTTGATCCCACATAGCATCTATGCCTTCTTGGGTAAAGCTGCGTCCTTTGCATGCTTTCTTTAAATATGTTATGCATCCTATTGGTGTTATCATTGGTTTGGGACGATTTTTAATTATCCTATCTATCCCGCTAAATTGTCTACCCAAGGGTTAATGAAATAGTAACTTGTGGGGGAGACACGGGCAACATATTCTTTACATGTCTCTCCTGGTAAAAGCGGGGGATATTCTGTTTCTTTACTCTAATATAATCCCATAATATAACAGTATGTCAGTCAATATGGTCACAATAATATCTGTCACAAGTCAAGTCGCAATTGTACTTAAAATTACTTTAAACAAAATGACATTCAGTAGCCAAATCACTTTGCAAATCTACTTAGAATCACTTTAAACAGCAATAACACTCAGTGGCCGTACACTTACCACCCGTTCACTGAGTATTCTTAATACAAAACATACAGTAAGGCAGACAGAACACTTCAGCGTACGTACACTTACCATCCGTCCACTGAGTGTTTAAACAAATACACAGTTTGCAACATTAACAGACAAACATGTACATACATATATTTAGGCGATCAGATCGAGGAGGCTTTCTCTGTGAACCCCTGGTTCAATTGCGGTATCCCGGATACCTGTTTCGTAATCTCAAGTCCCGGACTTGAATTACCTTTACGTGGACCCCAGGTCCTTTTTTATGACGTGGACCCCTGGTCCTCCTTGTATCCCTGATACATTTATGGCGTCATAAATTTCCTTACATACAATTACGTAATATTAAGTCCCGGACTTAAATATTACCTTGTCACGTGTTCCCGGAACACGGAGTGAGTTCAGATCCAGTAGATGGTCGCAATCCCTTAGCGGAAAAAGACAGACAAGTAATTCTCTATCTTACCGATCAGGGGACGATCGTCTGGACCCCGGACTGGCCCCCAAATTGTAAGGATAAATGTGTAGCCCCTCGACCTGGTGGCCCCTTAGGTACCAGTGAGAATGTAAATTAACCCTACACACCAAACACACGGTGGCGAGTCAAGAAACATTCTGTTTAATATCACAAAGGCAGCTAGTTAAAAGCATAATACATGGGAGTATACAATATGTATGTGTTACATTCTGATTGGTCTGTTGGTCTGTTGTAGAGCAGATTCAACAGGGGGGGGCATACAAAATATCATACACAAAGAAAATGAGTAACAAGGGGGGTTTTCGATTATACAAGAGTTTGTGCAGGTGCACGCTGCATAGCAATTCCAAGAGGGGGGGTTGGGAGTAGAAGCTCAGTAGAAACAGATAAGACACACAAACTTAATATCAGCAACCTTGGAATGTAGCTAAGGAAAACAAGATGAGAACAGACTACGTGCAAATTCTTATATGCTAAATGGGTTCTAAATTTTAACCCTTCAATGAACCTCAGCGATATTCAGGAGGTGAAAGACTTTGCTGAAAATCTTTCATATAAAAGGTAGAGGTGTGCAGGTTCTGATTTACTCTGATTTCAAAACAGGATCTTATTGGCTATACCAAATCACATGACCGTTGTTGATAGCCAATAAGATCCTGCTTTGATATCAGAGTAAATCAGAGCCTAGACATCTCTAATAAAAGGCTATTTACATAGAAGGCTGGGTTTGAATTACAAGGGTGGGAACAGCAGCCATTTTATTCAGTGCATTTCTGTTCTTGGGGCCTGATTCAGAACTGATTGCTGGGCTGTGTATATTCGGAACCCAGCGAACAGGTAAAGCCACCCCACTCTGCTCCGACTGGGCAAAATCCCACCCATGTGCATGGCTACGATTTAATTTGCCACCATGCACGTAGGGAGAAATCCGTTCACCTGCACCAGCAATGTATCTGTTACTGCCATAACAAAATATACATAGGGGGCAGTGGGTAACATATACATTGCTGACCTGCACCGGCAATGTTTACATTACTGACTAATATTACTATACATTGGTGCGCAGCAGTGCTTAAAGTGGTCCTGGTGAGGTGGTGGAACTCGCTTCCCCAACACTCCCCCCCCCCCCCCCCCCATTATGTCACAACCAGGGTGTTCGGTGCCCCCCTGCATGCTTTAAGTTTATGGCCTATCCCACACACCCATGAAAAGAATAATGTGGGCCACATAATACCACCCTTAATTTAGGGGATGGCTTTATGGGTCAGGGGATTATGCACACAGTAATGCCAATTGCACATTATGCCACACACCGTAATGCCCATTATACAATATGCCAAACACAGTAATGCCCATTACACAATGTGCCAAACATGGTAATACCCATTACATATTATGCCACATAAGTGCCACTTACATACATGCTCATTGCCAGGTATTACATTCTCAGTGCCAGGGGTAACGTGCCCAGTGCCAGGGGAAGTTACTGTGTGGGAAAGGAGACAGCCGGGCAGAGCAGTGGGAAACACGGATGTCTCAGAGCAGGTCCATACATCCGTAGTGTGACTATTTCAAATGACTAGCCGACTCGTGAGCCAATCTGTGCTCGTGGCCTGGCAGCTTCTGATTTGTTGCCGTCCTGCAAGCTCCGATTGGCTCACGAGTCGGTGAGTCATTTGATAGCCGAACCACGGACGGATGGACCTGTCCGACCATCGAAGGGTGGGGGAGGTTCCCACAGATGGAGGAGGTGTTCACATGAAACATCCACTCACGGTCCGTTCGCTCTGCGTCTTACCGCATTCGGATGGTGTGAGCGATCCGTACGGTAGGCGGGGCTAAGAACACTTGGTGGCCGCCAGAAAATACGCATCCATCCGAGTCAACTAGAATAAGGGCCATAGAGTGGGAATATACTGTAATAGTGTGCCGCGTGTAGTGAGACACCCTTTCTGAAGCGTGGCGAGCGCAGCGGTACACTTATATGGTGTCTGTTGACATATGTCGCCTTAGACACACAAAAATGAAAAACTTGTGTCGACCATGTCTATGTCGCTTGTGTTGACCTGTCAATGTCGACGTTTAGTGGTCGACCTAATGACTGTCGACCTAGAGTCAATCTATTATTTATACCATAACTGCTACCCTTGAACAGAAAGTGAAATGAGTATGAATCTATGGCGCCCGTTTCTCATGTATCGCACTAACAATGTGATCTGGGCAGAATGTTACCACCCAGGATTGCATTGTAAAATGTGACTAGCGCTGGGATGTATCATCCCACAAGCGCAGAGACAGGGTTCCGAAACGAGCCTGTCCCTGCGTTGCGCTCAGCCGGAATGCGCAGTTATTGCTGAACCCCCGCTGAACCCCCGCTGACCTCACTGCCCCGGCAGCAGTGCGATCAGTGGCCCATAAGCTACAATGGGCTATCGCCATCTCAGAATGGCGACAGCCCAGGGATGTGAAGCGCTGCTGCCTGATGTTGATACATCGGGCAGCTTCGCACCCCCCCATAGAAACCTATGGGGGATGCAGCTGGCAGCGATGCAGGGGGGGATCGCAGCAGGAGCGTTCGGGGGATACTTAATATTTGTGGCTAACCGACCCGTTTTGGGGGTTTTAGCCGTAACTTTTTTGATAAATGCGGCCCTAAATCACCTATACTTCATCACATATGCAGGCACCAGCACACACCAGAGCTTCCTCCCATTTATGCACCACAGCCCATATCATACTTGACTACTTTTGAAAACTAATTTCAGGGAGATTATAGTTAGCAGGAGAATTTTGCACAGCGCCCCATTGAGGGGGCGTGTCAGGCTCCACCCAAAGGGCGTGTCTAGTTCCATGTATGGAGAGATTGTGAAAAGTGAACGCGGAACCTACAAGCGTGGGTGTGTTCTGCTACATCTGAGAGGAATCTTTTAAAATGACTTATATCCAAATGTAGATGAGCCCCAAAGCAGTTAGTAAGAGCTACTGGGAAATGGCGCTGATAATTCAGTGTAAATATCCGTCTTTAATTCCTTTTTTACCCCAAAAATGTAACAGTGTAATGTGAGCTAGGTGAAATGAGGGAGATTGGTAGACTAATGAGGGAGAGAGGGAGATTGCTGCTAATTCAGGGAGTCTCCTGCAGAATGCAGGAGGGTAGGCAAGTATGGCCCATATTTACCTTCTCTCCCAGAAACTCTGGGAGATTCTTACATTTGCAGACAACCTCCCGAATACCAGGAATAGTAGGTGGTACTCCCGCATCCAGTGGTGCCGAGAAAGTGAGGGAGGTGGTACTAATTACCCGGGCTCAGGTCTGTTGGAGGGGCACAATGGGTGCCCATTACCTGGCAGCAGCTCTTACCAACCCAACACATACTGCAGTTTTGGCGGTTGGGGGGGACGGGACACTTAAAGTGCAATTTATTTATTCTACGGGTGCATGGCCATGCCTCCCATGATTAGGGCACACTGGAAAAAAAGGGGTGTTTTGAGCAGCGCAGGGCTTCACCGAGAGAATAACAGATATCGAATTGATTAAACAGTTTAATGTGTACACAAATAACAAATAGGATAAAAAAAGAGCAAAGTTGATAATATCAATAAGAATCAATGTTGCAACAAGTTAATCCTGCATGCTTTATGGAGGGGAGGAGAGTTACTCCGCGAGGGATCTGGTCTCCAATGAGGCCTTTGGGATCTCCAATCTCTGGCAAAAGTGGAGACGGCAGGGTCCTGTGCTGTGTATAAAGGTGCTGGTCCAGGAATCAAGAAATGGCTCAACTCGTTTCGGCACCCAAGTGGCACCTTCCTCAGGAGCAGTGATTAGGGCAGACCCCTGAAAAGTACCTGGGCCCGGCCAGGCTGCCTACTACCCAGCCCGCATCCCACTCACTTCCTAGAGGATTATTGTTCAAACTGTTGACAGAAACGAGGTCAACATTCTCAAACTTGATCATAGTACCGACATCTGAAACATTGACATTTTGTGGATGTTTATGAGCAGGATTAGGCACTGCCAGGGTGATTAGGGTGAGGCGCCACCAGGAGCATTAGTCAATAGAGGGGAGGTTAACGTTACACACTAGGGAAGGCATAGGGCAACCTGGGGCTCTCCAGCTGTTGCGAAACTAGAAGTCCCAGCATGGCACAGTTTTAGCACTCCCTAATAGCAAAACTGAGGCAAGGCATGCTGGGACTTGTAGTTTCACAACAGCTGGAGAGCCACAGGTTGCCTACGCCTGCAATAGGGGGAGGATTACAAATAAGGGAGAACTACTTACCAGAATGCTGCTTATCTGAAGCGGTTATGCGCTGACCCCCGCCGACCCCACTCACCGCACTGCCCAGCTCGGCAGTGCGATACCACAGCCATAGGCTACAATGGGCTATCGCCATCCCAGAATGGCGATAGCCCAGGGGTGCGAAGCCGGGCTGCCCGATGTTAATACATTGGGCAGCTTCGCATCCCCCATAGAAACCTATGGGGGATGCTGCCGGCGGCGCTGCAGGGGGGGATCGCAGCAGGGATCAGAGATTCCTGCTGCGGTCCCCCTTTGATACATTTAGGTGATACTTAATATTAGCGGCTAATCCCCGAAAACGGGTTTCGGGGACTTAGCCACAAATATGGTTTGATAAATGGGCCCCAGAATCTGATTGGTTGTTATGGACAACATCCCCTCTTCCATAGAACTCCCATGTTAGTAAGTTTACCTCAATAAATATAGATATACTTTAGATCCCGTGTGTGTGCGTGTAGCTCCCCGGTTACACGTATTTTCCTTTTGTCTCACACTTTGGGCCTGATTCAGAGCTGTTTGCTCGGCTACATTTGTTTGCAGCCCAGGAAACAGGTAAACACCACCAAAGCGGACAGGACGCTGTGTGAATCCCCGCATTTGTACGCTTACACATCCCATCAAATGCGCATGGGCTAAAAATCATTCGATGGTCATCGACCATCGAATAATTTTTTTCCCCGTTCGCAAATAAAAGTCAGTATACAGATGGAGTGCCTCTCATTCAGCGCCAGCTCTCATCAGATCCCCTTCGCTTTAGGGAGACGGTCAGGGTTGGGAGGGGGGGGAGCGGAGGGCGGCAGTGGGCTCAGATGGAACGGGGTGTGCGAGCCCACCCCCCCCTTCCGTCTGATGGCAGGTCCTGACGATTGACAATAGAATTGCCAGGACCCTGTGGGATGCTGATATCCTGTGGGCACGCCCAAAAAATTCTGGGCATTCCTTCGCACCAGCCTCCTGTCCACCAGCTTCCTCTCCCTGCCCGTTCGACCACCTTGGCGTGTGTGATATTCGCAGAACGATCAAACCTGAATCAGGCCCCGAGCACTGACAGACCCCCTCCCGTTATTTCTGTTTTATCTTTTGGACGGCTTGTGCGCAGCTCTTCAATAAAGCCACAGGCTCACAGAGAGATGCAGCTATACAAGGTTTCATTTCTCTGCCACTTGTTTCAGAGAGCGGCAGGTGAATCTCTCCTTTCTTGTAATCTTCCCTTTCAGAATGCAGATGTTCTTGTGAAACAGAAGTAATCAGCGGTGATTTCCTGAGTTCGATGTTATTGTGCAGTAATACTGAGAACATTCCCTTCTCGGGGAGGACGAGCCACTTTTTAGACTCTTATCTTGATGGGAAAATTAGCGCTGTGATTTCCTTCTCCTCCTGACTGTAGAACATCTCCTATTCCGCATAAACAGATGGTGTCTTCTGCTGCGTATAACAAACATGGGGGGGGGGGGGGGGGGGGGGGGGGTGTTATTTAGCTTCAATTCTAGTTTTGCAAGGATTCACAAAACTATAACCGGTGGTGGTACGCTGTCCGGAACAGGACATGGCTACCCCACAGTGCGCCCAAGATTTTGCACACTCATCACCAGCGCCGGCCTTAACCAAGTGGATGCCCTAGGCAAGACTTTGTCTAGCACCACCGCTAGTTCTGCCTTGGACCTTGCACCACTTTCTCAGCAGCAGCCAGCAACACCAATCACCCCTTACCCATAATCCTCATCCACAGACTGTGACTAGACATTTTGGTGCCCTGTACCAGCAAGAGCATTGCTGCCCCCAGCCCATACTTGCCTACTTTTGAAAACTAGTTTCAGGGAGATTATAGTTGGTAGTAGAATTTTGCACAGCGCCCCATTTGTCATGCTCCTCCCAAAGGGCGTGTCTAGTTCCATATATGGAGAGATTGTGAATAGAGATTGTGAATGTGGCACCTAGAAGCGTGGGTGTGTACTGCTATATATATGAAAGGAATCTTGTAAAATTACTTATATACAAATGTAGATGAGCCCCAAAGCAGTTAGTAAGAGATACTATACTTGGTAAAGTGCTGGGAAATGGTGCTGATCATTCAATGCAAATGTATCTTTCTCTCTTTTCCCCCCTAAAATGTAACAGTGTAATGTGGGCTAGGTGAAATGAGGGAGATTGCTAGACTGATGAGGGAGAGAGGGAGATTGCAGCTATTTCAGGGAGTCTCCTGCAGAATGCAGGACGGTAGGCAACTATGCCCCACCCCCATATTAAACAGGGACAGTGTATGCTATTCAGGTGAGGTGCCCTGCTAATTCCCACCTTTCCACTTTTTACTACCCGATGTGAACTGAGCTTTGATCTCATATGCGGTAGGAAGCCAGCATGCACCCAGCACGAGCCTGTACCACAAATCTGCACCTGTCCTAGGCTCGGAATGCCCCCAGGCATTTGCCTATGCCTAGAGCCGGCTCTGTGCCCCTAAACTCCACCAACAGTCTAACCAGGGCCGGTGTAAGGCTTCTCAGCACCCTAGGCAAAACATGAACCCAGGGCCGGCGCTACCCACTCAGCAGCTCCTGCAAAGCAGGGAGGCGCCATGCTGAAAAGGCGCTGTCTCCCTCCCTGTTCTGCTAAAGCTACCTCAGCCCTCACTGTCACTGCCTTCTGCACGCCGCCCGCAGCGCCTGTCTGACAGTGGGCGGGCAGCAGTAAGTAGAACTTACTTATGCACACACTGTCCTCCTCCTGCGACCTGCCCCCTCTTCCTCACGGACACTTGTGCTGAGGCATAAAGTGCTGTCTGTGAATGCATGTCATGTCCAGATCTGCCCCCTACCTATTGCTCTCTGTGCCTGTCAGCTGTCAAACAAATGACGAACAGGCAGCAGCACCACCCTTCGTTCCGTCCTCTCAGTGTGCTGTGCCAGTGCCACTGCCAGTCCTCAACACTCCGCCCCCTCTATCTCCTCCCCTCTTCCATCTCCTCCTTCTCTCCCCTCCTTTCCCCCTCAGTCACGAGAGGGGTGTAATAGCGTCCTCAGCGTCCTGCCTACGCAGATAGAAGAGGAGGGACTGCACAAGAGTTAAACAGGAAAAGAACAATGAGTCTTGTATTATACATGTTTATAACAATTTTATTAGATTAGATTTTTTTTATATTAATTATAGACACTTTGTAAATAATGGGCTGGGTTATGTGCCTAAAGGTGGCCATACACGCTGCAATAGCAGCATGCGATGTGATGTGCGCTCCTGCGGGCATCGCACAGTACAAAAAGTATGTGCTGCATATACTTTTTGTACTGCTTTCGGATCGCATCGCACACACATTGCATGCATGCCGTGCAATGCGATCTAGCCCATAACATATGCGATTCTCGCAGCGTGTATGGGCACCTTTAGTGCCTGCAACATTTTGCGGACACAGCACTGAGATGGTATATGCATACATGTACATGCACCCGAGATCCTCCATAGGATCGCATGTTGCATACACTCCCACAATCAGGCTGCAGCTTGTTGCAATGGCAATGTGAAAGGGTGCAAAATTTATGGTTTGCAGAAGGGCGCCGGACACCCTAGCACCAGCCCTGCATGAACCTACTGTACCCCCCCCCCCCCTTCCTTCTATACTGCCAATACCCACTTTTCAACCCTTTAAGGCATACTTGCTTAACGATCCGGAATAGATGCTCCCAAAACTCGGGTGGTCCTCCTAGCCCCCTGGGAAGGTGGGCACGTTCTCTGGAGGCCCCCAAGAGAGGGCAGCAAAATAGGAAAGTATGCCCCAAGGTAGAGTATGGAGACTAGGCCTTAGAAGTTCCACAGCCATTACCTGAATTAAGTACAACAAGGATCCTCATAGACATCCTTGATTTTATGATAGGCAGAATTGGTGGTGCCCCCCCCCCAGATCCCAACGCCCTAGGCAGCTGCCTAAAGCTGCCTAATGGTAGAGCCGGCCCTGTGTCTAACCCTAATCTCCCTAACCTTCCCTTCCCCAGGCTAACCCCCCTCACAGCCTAACCCTAATGTCAATATTGTGACAATGACACAATGACCTTTATTCAGATCTGATCACAGTACACATTTGTTTGGAAAATGGGCAAAACCATGTGCACTGCAGGTGGGGCAGATGTAACATGTGCAGAGAGAGTTAGATTTGTGTGAGTTATTTTGTTTCTGTGCGGGGTAAATATTGGCTGCATTATTTGGTACTTGTGTAGTTTCACGGCGCCACCGCGCGCACACTCTGTGTTTGAATCTTGTAGTTCCACAGTGAAATAGACAGTCCTGCACACCGCTGACAACGGGGGCATGTAAACTGGACACCCCAGCACATCGCTAACGTAAGAAGGGGGCATCTACATAGGGGTGCACTGTGCAAAACACTCTGAAACCTGTTCACAATGACACTAGTCGATGTAACAGCTGTCGACCTTGTTAATTCCACTATCCACGCCACCCCGAAGTGTGGCGAGTGCAGCGAGCCCCGTGAGTGGACGCGGTACGCGACCTTTTCATACCCCCACTATCCACGTCGGTGTGGAGTTGACCTTATAAAGTGTGGCGAGCGCAGCGAGCCATCGAGCCCAAAGCGTGGCGGGCAGACGCGTATACCTGTGAAGTCATCCGCGTCCGCTCGCCACGCTTCGGGCTCGGTGGCTCGCTGCGCTCACCACACTTAATAAAATCATCTCCACGCCGACGTGGATAGTGGGGGTATGAAAAGGTCAGTCGGACGCCTACCGCGTCCACTCGCGGGGCTCGCTGCGCTCGCCACGCTTCGGGGTAGCGTGGATAGTGGAATTAACAAGGTCGACAGCTGTTACGTCGACTAGTGTCATTGTGAACAGGTTTAAGAGTGTTTTGCACAGTGCACCCTTATGTAGATGCCCCCTTCTTAGCGGTTTCCAGGGAGTCTGGATTTGAGAGAGCGCTCAGCCAATCACTGGCTGCCCATTCATTGTATGGGCTTTTTTTCCCTTGCAGCACATCACTGACAGCTCCCTGCTCTGGCTCCCCCTGCCCGACGTCTGCCGCTTCTATGTCCCCTGCAGCGTCCCCCGCCAGCCGCCTCACAGCGTCCGCCTCCTCGCTGTCCACAGCCCCCCCTGCTCCCTCCACCTTGCAGCTCCCAGGGAGTTGTATATGATAAATCGCATTTGATTTATCATAAACAAAACTTGTCCTAATCGTGTGTCCCCCTCCCAGGGAGCTGCAGGGGAAACCAGGTCCGACTTGTCCTTAGGAAAAGCCGGACTAATGTATGGGGGCCCTAAATGACTTGACTAATCTTTCATCTGAAGGGGTCTGTCTGTTTGGAGTAAATTAAATTATACAGATATCATCTGGAGAAAGGACCACAGGACAGTAACTGATTGGCTCAAGAAGGAAAAAAGATTTTCCAACCCCTTCCCTTAGAGGTGGAAGAGTTACAATACTAAAGGCAGAAGTTTTCTCACAACTTCAAACCACTTTTTTGAGCCTTCAAAATCAAGCTCAGAAGGCAAAAAAATCTAAGTGTTCCACAATGACTTCCACAATCAGTCCCTCCTCACACCAGTAGGGGGCAGAATTTCACAATACAAAGACAAGGACAAAGATCAGTGTGTTTTAGAGAAGATAAGAAATGGCTACAGGACAGAACTTCACCAGTATCCAAGAGGAAATGTCTTTGTACCGTCGGCAGGACTAGAAGCTCTGCGACACAAAACCTAATCAAAGCCACGGTTATTGCTTCAGATCCCTTAAATCAGATCTACAATGGCTTTTATTCCGAAGCTGTCATAAAATCCTCAGGAGCCTATTGTATTATTCTGGGCTTGAGGAAACTAAAGTAATTTGTCATTGCCAAAGAATTTGCATGGAACAGAGAACTTTGGGCAATTTTGCAGATGGACAAAACCATGCTGCACTGTAGGGGGGCAGATGTAACATGTGCAGAGAGTAAAGGTGCATACACAGTGGCCGATATTTCGGATGTTCCATTGAACAGCTGATTTATTGATGCAGGTTCGGCCAGTGTGTACAAGCGATATATCTGTGAACAGCATCGTTCACAGATATATTGCAACACAGCCAATGTGCAGTATATCTACAGATATATCGGTGCATCGTGCTTTGTGTATGGATGATCTGCCGACTGCCTGTACAGCTACAGCTGTGCCGGGAGCCGCCGGTAATTGACAGCTCAGTGGGCGGGCGCATGCAAATGTGCCCGCCCACTTATGATGTCAGTTCCACCGGACTGGGCAGTGTGAGAGCTCTCTCAGCTAATCAGCGGCAGGTCTATATTTTGAAAAAAAAATTCACATTCTGAGCTGTTCGCAGTGTCTGCTCAGCGCTTCCCGGGCACTGCGGACTGTCCGCCGCAGCCCCCAAGCGCTTCATGTAGATCAGACCTCCGGCCCCCTCAGCTCCCCGGGAGGACAGTTTATTACTTATCCAATGTATGTGATCCTTTTCACACCCCCTATAGTCCACACACCCAAATGTCAACAAGATGTAATCATTTTTGTCTACCCAAATATTTCTACTTGCTGGTAAGAGTGTCCAGAAACAACTTGGTTTTCTGCATTAGGACATTCTGTGCTGTTAATCAATACTTACATACCCTCCCGGAATGGCCGGGAGGGTCCTGAAAATCCGGTCCCCCTCCCGGCCCCCCAGTAGGGCGTGCAAGACATTTAATGGCGGCAATCGCTACCTTCCAGAAACAGCTGCAGATAGTATCCTCTCCGTCAAATTGTTTGCTAATCCAATCTCTTATATATTTGGCTACATCTGTCACTCAAAGTGTGTGAGTGTGTCTGTAACGCTGGGTGGAGCCTCTGACTCACATGACAGAGAACCAGCCCAGTGAGCCCACAGTGCCAGACACCCTCTGCCTCCCCATGTTGCCCAGGAACCTACTCCACAGCCACCAGGTGAGTGCCCCCCCCCGCAATTCGTGGACCCCCCCCTCCCGCGACCCCCCCTCCCGCGATTCTCATGTGTCGACATGGACACCAATGAAGTGCCACACTTATGACAACATTTACATGTGTTGGGCTTTCTGTGTTTATTTTTTATTGTGGCGATTCGCGGCACCCCCACCCCCGCGATTCGCGGCACCACCCACCCGTGACTCCCCCTCCCGCAATTGCGGCACCCCCCCCTGCGACCCCCCCTCCCACAATTCGCGGCAACCCCGCCCCAGCGACCCCCCTCCCACGATTCGCGGCAACACACCGCACCCCCCCTCCGGCGATTTCACCTATAACTCAAGTTGCAATACAGGCATCTTACATACATTTCTAACCATATTTCTCATACACAAACGTTCACAAATTAAGGGGGCGCAGCCCCTTACGACGGTGTGAAGACCGCCCATAGGACGCGATGAATCACCTAGTATTTTTAATAAAAGCAGATACTAATGTAATTCCATATATTATGTGGTAACACAAAATGCCAAGGATCGCACAAGCAAAATGATAATGTAGGAAACCACAAGGAGGAGTAGTCACACAGGACCTGTCGCCCGGCTCATGGTACAGTACAAAACAGATTGGTGTCTGGACAAACAGTAGCTCCTCTAATAGGCAATTAGAGACTATGCTATCTGCACTTTACTGATCACAGCACAAGTATCAAACTTCATGTTCAGAAACACAACTACCACAAATAACAAAAGATAAAGGGATCTAAATGAATACTGGACATGTCTCAGTTTCCTAGTTCAGATGATAAAGGTTTCCTGGGATGTCATGTACAAAGAAGAAAATGGAATGAATGCAATTAAAGATGTATTTGATCCAGGAGGGACACTGTATACCTTCCAGCAATTAAGAGACACAAACACTTCTATTGTAACTGTGTGTAGACTCCTGTTTAAATGTCCAGTATCCTATCAAGACAACCTTGACTGCCACATTCAGAATAAATGTGTATATTTTTTTTTTTTTTATAATCATAAATTTTTATTTGGTAACACATTGTATATGATAGCATACATTTTTGATACACAGGTTCTGAGAGTACAATATATGTTTAGCATTATGTTGTACATAATAACAAGATTCATTTTTCACTTTTACAGATTTTTGTTGGCAAGGTGTTGCTTCTGTGGTGAACTCTGCGGCAATTCCTGTACTCAAGTTTGGGAGGAACAGATCTGCTATGTTCCAAGATCGTGTATATACCAAAGAAATTTTACATTTAACAATTGAACAGTAATAATTATTTTTAACACGACGCATCAGCATTGGTTTTCTGTTTGGTATGGTCCTTATTGTGAGAATTTTCATTGATACATGTGAATACACACTTTACATAGCCAAGTCTTGTTTATCACACGAGTGCTTTCTGTGTCAAAAATAATACATAGGTAAAATTTGGGGGATATAGTTTGAACTTGGCTAGGGATTTCTGGTTAAAGGAAGAGGGGGAGGGTAAGATTGTGAGAGGGAATTTGGGAGCTTTGGGGTAGGTGAGAGAGACGAAGTATAGAGGGATGTAAAAAGAAGATGGGGAAAGAGGGTAAAGAGAGAGAGAAGAGGTTGCGCTGGGTCTCCGGGGGTCACACAGGTCTTGCGTCAATGAGTTTTTACTTGAGAGTTTACCGCTGCATCAGGATCTGATAGTGGTTCGTATCGTCTTGGACTAGACGTCTGGATCAGTCAGGAGTGTGTGCGTTTTAGGGTATACATATGCGTAGTTGACGTGTTGTGTCTGGGGAGAGTGATTTGATGTAGTTTTCCCATATATTGAGGAACTTTTTGAGGGTTTGTTGGTTGTTTGTGTGTGTCCCCAACCATGTCAATTTAAAAAATAAGAAAAATTGTCTTCAAAGATTTGCATGGAGGGCGGTAGGGGCAGGGCCGGCGCCACCACTAGGCAGCTCTAGGCATTTGCCTAGGGCGCCGGCACCTGGAGGTCGGCAGTTCGCCCCTCACCCCCAGCACTGTGGTACCTGTGTAAAAAAAACTTCCGTCCCCGGCATCCCTGCTGAGTGCTGGTGCGTGCAGGGGTGTCCGTGCCGCTGGGGGAGACTGCGGCGCTGTTATTGTGTATAAGCTTGTCGCGGCCGGCGGGGTCCCTACAGTGAATAGAAAATAACTAGCGTTATGCGCGCGGCGGCGCGGGAAGCGCTAGTTATTTTCTATTCACTGTAGGGACCCCGCCGGGCGCGACAAGCTTATACACAATAACAGCGCCGCAGGCTCCCCCGGCGGCACGGACACCCCTGCACGCACCAGCACTCAGCAGGGACGCCGGGGACAGAAGTTTTTTTACACAGGTACCAACCTTCCCCAGCCCCCCCCCCCCGGCACCGGGGCTCCCCCACCCCGACTCGCCTGGGGCGCTCCGGTGCCTTGCACCGGCCCTGGGTAGGGGGGACAGCCATAGACAGCAAAATAGATTTTCTAGCTACACCAGCTATTACTGAGAGGAATCTTTTTTTCTTCTGGGTTATTGTGTATGCATGATTTTGTAACCCCCAGGATCGCCCATTCTGGGGAAATGGTGAACCTTATTTTCATTGTGTGGTTGATAAAGTCAGCGATTTTTGCCCAGAAGTCTTGTATTTTAGGGCACTCCCAGAAGCAATGTGTCAAATTTGCACGTGGGTGTGTGCATTTAGGGCAGGAAGGTGAAGAGGTAATGCCTATTTGGGAGGCTCTCGATGGAGAAATATAGCTTCGGTAGCATATTTTATATGTCATTTCTTTATAGGAAATATTTGGCATATTTTGTAGGGATTGTTGTAGTGATTCTAATATGTCTGGGTAGGTTAGATGCGGAAAGATTTCAATCCATTTATGAATACCTGTGGAGAAGTTGCGTGAGAAGATGGGCGTCCTAATGGTGGAGTAGAAGAGGGATATAAGTTTGGGTGTTTGGGTAGGTAATAGGAAGCATGCGTCTAGTGGGTTGGAACAATCTTTGTTCGTTAGGTCCCTGAGAACTGCTTGAGTGTAGTGTTGTGCTTGGTACAGTGCTAGTGTATGCGGGCTAGTGAATGTATACTTGTTCGTAATCTGGGATATGGAGAGGGGTTTGAGTGTCTCAGTGTTAGTGAGTTGTTTGATTGAGGACAACCCCAAATTTGTCCATATATTGAACTGGGGGCCCGATTTCCCCTCTTGGAACGCTGGGTTACGCAGAAGTGGGAGGTATAAGGATTTTTTGGAGTTTAAGTTCCAGGATTTGCGTATTTTATACCATATTGTTCTGGTGGACATCAAAATAGGGTTATCCTGTATTGAAGGGGGTATGTTTCTTTTGTCCATATGTAAGAAGGCTACGAGATGTAGATTTGGTATTAACTGCTGTTCCAGTGTAGAGTTTGCATAACTATTGGTGGAATTTAGCCAGTCTTTTATATATCTGCATATTGCCGCTTGGTTATAAAGTGCTAGGTGTGGGAAGTTTATGCCTCCCTCTTTCTTGCTTTTTTGAAGGATTTTTAGACTCATCTTGGGTTTTTTGCCCGACCATATGAACCTGCGAAAGGCGCTATTGATTTGAGATTCATCTTTACTGGATAGTATGATCGGGAGAATTTGGAGGGGGTAGAGTAGCTTTGGAAATGATATCATTTTTATGAGGTGAGCTCTCCCCAAGAAGGATAGTTGCAGTGTATAATGTTTTATTGTAAACTGATGCATCCAAGTTTGGACAACAAATGATGTAGGACGGAGTGAAGACACCCTAGAGACTGAAATGCCACAAGAGTTAATAATCCACAGTAAACGAATGTTAATATTTGTAGAATCTGCTATGTTACTGGAAGTCCATTGGTTCTGCTATGTTACTGGATGTCCATTGCTTCTGCTATGCTACAGGAAGTCCATTGGTTCTGCTATGCTACAGGAGGTCCATAGGTTCTGCTATGCTACAGGAGGTCCATGGGTTCTACTTTACTACGCGAGGTCCATAAGTTCTACTATTCTATAGGAGGTCCATGGGTTCTTCTTTGCTAGAGGAGGAAAATAGTTTCTGCTATGCTCCAATGGTCTATGGGTTCTGCTATGCTCCATAGATTATGCTACTAGGTGATTCATCGTGCCCTACGGGCGCTCTTCACACCGTTGTAAGGGGCTGCGCCCCCTTAATTTGCGAATGTTTGTATTGTGAGACATATGGTTAGAATTTTATGAAAGATGCCAGGAAGCTGGGTAGTGATAGGGGTGTGTGGGCATACGGGGGACTAAAGAGGAGGGTGGGGGACACTGTGCACTTTCTGCCAGTGGGTGAGGGTCAAGCGTGGCAGCACAGGAGTACAGGACGGGAGGGGGCCACAGGGGGGCGCGAATTGCGGGAGGGGGCGCAGGGGTGCTGTGTATCGCTGGGGGGGGGGTCATGGGGGTGCCGCGAATCGCGGGGAAGTAGTTGTGGGGGGGCGTGAATCGCGGGAGCGGGGGGGGGCCCGCGAATCGCGGGGGCGGGGGTCTTGCGAATCGCGGGAGGGGGTCGCGTGGGGTGCCGCAAATCGCGCCGGGGGCCATGAATCGCGGGAGGGGGGGGTCGCGTGGACCCGCAAAGCGCGGGAGGGGGGTCGCGGGGGTTGCTGGCAGGGGGGGGGTGCGGAAGTAATGGCGGATGGTAACTGTGTGGATGGTGAGTAATGGTGGGTGTGTACTGTAGCCCTGGCTGGGCGGGGGAGATGATGTCAAGGGGGTGGGGTGTGTAGAACGTTATACACATAGAACTCTTTTCCCTGGGGGGGCGGGTTTGTGTAACCCGCTGGGCGGGAACGTTATATACACATAGGATGAGTGACAGATCTGGCTAAATATATAAGAGATATATATATAGATATATATCTATATATCTATATATATATATAGTATATATAAAATATATCTATATATATATTATATTGGTGCATTTAATGAATAGATTGGTGGCAGTGGGCTGAATAATATAAACATTGGTGGCCAGCAGGGTGTTTGCAGGGAGCAGTGCTGTCTGCTCCGTGCTTAGCAAGGCTGGGGGTGGGGCGAGCTGGGTGTTTAGCCTGGCCGGGGAGCAGGGCTCCGCAGCAGCCAGACAGAGCACAGGGTTAGTATGACAGGCGAGGGGGCGTGGGGCGGTCCGCCAGGCTGAAAGTGGTTAATCTTTTAGCCCGGCAGGTGTACACACACGGCGATGATGGATGAAAAACCATCCATCATCGCCACATCTGCTGGTAAAACCAGCAGATGAACCACTTTCCTAGCGATGATGCGGGAGCGCGCATCATCGCTAGTCGGCAATCTCCGGGGCATACACACTGAGCGATTTTCAGCCGAAAATCGGTCAAAACGGCTGTTTTGACCGATTTTCAGCTGAAAATCGTCAAGTGTGTATGGGCCTTGATGCAGAGAATTAGATTATTATGTTTCTGTGCAGGGTAAATACTGGCTGCTTTATTTTTACACTGCAATTTAGATTTCAAAATCACATTGTTGCACCCTTCCGACCTTTAATGCAGCATGGTTTTGCCCAGTTATGTGCATTTTTTGCTTTGCTAACAAACTTGAATAATGTTAAATATCTGACATCCGTACAGGTAAGAAAGCTGTGTCAGCAATAAAAGGGTTAAACCTCTGAAACGCTGTGAAAAAATGAGGCGACAATCTTTAATCTTTTCTTTTCCAGCAAGCAGCCTCCAACCTCTGTGAAAGAAAACAGTTCAACTAGTAGGGCTTGCATCGGGAAACAGGGCTTACTTCAAAAAGCACGAGAGGCGCTTCTGCGAGAGATGCCATAATTGGTGCTCTGGTGCAGGCGGATGCTTGTAGCCTCTGGAAAGGTCGCGGCTACAGAGACAAGGGGGGACAACCATAATGAGACATTAAAACATTTTCTTTAACAAGAGAGAGCTAAAGAAATGATGTCCCATGTGGAATTCTAATCCGGTTGAGGTCTTGCATTCCTTCACAAAATCCCATTTGTACGTTCCTTCTATTTATGTGCAAAAACTCCTTCTTCCTTGTACCGCTCAATAATTCCCTGATTAATGATGGGGAACTCATATTGATCAGTATTAATAAATCCGATTTGAGACCATTTACATCATGTATTTGTGTCATTTACTCCCTTAGGGTCTATTTACTAAGATTTGGAGAGAGATTAAATGAAAGGAGATAAAGCACCAATCAGATCCTTAGGGGTAAACTTAGTAAAGATTCTAAAAATAAAAAAAGTGATGTTACCCATAGCAACCAAACAGATTATGTATATTATTTTCCAGGGTGCCATATAGAAATGATAGGCAGAATCTGATCATCACCTCTTTTCATTTTGAGACGCTTTAGTATGTGCCCCCAACTGCCATTTCCCCCAAACCCATGACAGTTAGGGGGCTGATTGGATAATGCTTTATCCCCCTCCACTTTAGCTCTCTCTAAGAATTAGTAAACAGAAACCATAATCGTCATCACAAACTGCACATTGTTACAGCGAGTGCATGAATTAACAATTATTAATGAAGTGGCCAGGTGCGGATTGGGGACTTAAACTGGCCCCGGAAATATTTTGGAGGTGGATGGAATCAAGTCAACAATGGGCAGAGAGCCAGCATAACAGTAGGCTGGCGGGCAACTAATGGTGCAGCGCTGTGGGCTGAATGATCTGTACTAAGCGATCTGTGCTTAACTAGCCATAAAACTGCATTTCTGTCCGACCTGGGGGCAGGGCCGGCACCAACACTAGGCAGCTCTAGGCATTTGCCTAGGGCGCAGGCCACTGGAGGGCGGCAGTTCGCCCCTCGCCCCCCGCATGGAGGTGAGCGTAGGTGCAGGAGCGGGCAGGGGTGTCCGTGCCGCGGGGGTACCTGCGGCGCTGTGTATAAAGCTGGCGGCGGGGTCCCTGCAGTGAATAGGAAATAACTAGCGCTATGCGGCGGCGCGGGAAGTGCTGCTGGGTTTGAAAACACTTGCCAATCAGCGTATGGCCAGTGTTTTCAAAATCAGAAGCGCTTCCCGCGCCGCCGCATAGCCCGGCGGATAGTGCTAGTTATTTCTTAATCACTGCAGGGCCCCCACCGCCGCCACCAGCTTTATACACAGTGCCACAGGTACCTCGGCGGCACGGACGGACACCCCTGCGCGCTCCTGTCAGACGTAGGCACATACCCCCTGCCCAAGGACAAGGTTGTGAATTAGGAGGGGTACCAAATGGCATCCACTAGTTCACTTACCTGGCGCTCCAATAAAGAATATATATAAAATAATGGTGCTATATAGTGCACACCTATTAGGCAGTTAACCAGCTGCTGCACGTGTTGAATGAGCTCGTCAAGCTCATATAGATAGACAGAACATTTGGGGGGGGTTTCAACACAATTGCGCTGCTAGGTGCATACAAAAATATGAACTCCAAGTCAAATGTGGGTAGGACCAGAAAGGAATGGCACTGGACACGCTTGTAGAAAGTATTATTTTATAAATGTAAAAAAATTATTTATAGACACATATACATATACAATAACACTAAAATATATAAAAAAAACATGTAAGGTTAAATCTTGAATAGAAAAAAGGGGGGTGTCTCCAAGGTATAGTGGGATAAAGTCCAAATAATTGGGTTTAGCTCAGTTCCAAAGGATAGATGAAACAAGGTATCATGCAGTCATGAATCAATGATGCCAATTTAGCATGTAGGCGGACATGCACTAGGTGGTAAGGCAGTTCTTATTATTAGTAAGGTAGAGTAATTTAAGAATTTTTCTCACCCAGATGTTTGATGGTGACGGGGAGCCAAATAGATGTTCGTTTAGCTCAACCCAAGTGTCTCTCCAGGAGGCAAGGACAGGCAGCCGGAGAGAACTGTAAGAATAGCAGCTGTGATGATAGCGCTCAATAGCGCTCCGTGGCGTTAGCAGCCTGCGTCCCCTTGTATGGTGATCCGGGGGACTTAGCACGGTAACGGCTTGTGTGGCTGGTGCTCGTCGGAGCTAGTGAGGTGGCAGCTAAGATTGAAGTCTGCCGATGGCCGCGTGGAACGCCGGCTATGGATTAGCGGCAAACATTGAAGATCAGCTGTGCGGCTGGAAACTGAGTTAGGAGGTGGAGCCTTGGAGACACGTCAGGAGAATTCTGTATTGCGTCAACGCGTTTCGTACCCTCACAGGACGGGAACTTTTTCAAGACAAGTAATAAGCAAATTATTGTATTAGCCCTTTAAATAAAGCACCCACATAGAGGGTTATTACTTGTCTTGAAAAAGTTCCCGTCCTGTGAGGGTACGAAACGCGTTGACGCAATACAGACTTCTCCTGACGTGTCTCCAAGGCTCCACCTCCTAACTCAGTTTCCAGCCGCACAGCTGATCTTCAATGTTTGCCGCTAATCCATAGCCGGCGTTCCACGCGGCCATCGGCAGACTTCAATCTTAGCTGCCACCTCACTAGCTCCGACGAGCACCAGCCACACAAGCCGTTACCGTGCTAAGTCCCCCGGATCACCATACAAGGGGACGCAGGCTGCTAACGCCACGGAGCGCTATTGAGCGCTATCATCACAGCTGCTATTCTTACAGTTCTCTCCGGCTGCCTGTCCTTGCCTCCTGGAGAGACACTTGGGTTGAGCTAAACGAACATCTATTTGGCTCCCCGTCACCATCAAACATCTGGGTGAGAAAAATTCTTAAATTACTCTACCTTACTAATAATAAGAACTGCCTTACCACCTAGTGCATGTCCGCCTACATGCTAAATTGGCATAATTGATTCATGACTGCATGATACCTTGTTTCATCTATCCTTTGGAACTGAGCTAAACCCAATTATTTGGACTTTATCCCACTATACCTTGGAGACACCCCCCTTTTTTTTCTATTCAAGATTTAACCTTACATGTTTTTTTTATATATTTTAGTGTTATTGTATATGTATATGTGTCTATAAATAATTTTTTTACATTTATAAAATAATACTTTCTACAAGCGTGTCCAGTGCCATTCCTTTCTGGTCCTACCCACATTTGACTTGGAGTTCATATTTTTGTATGCACCTAGCAGCGCAATTGTGTTGAAACCCCCCCCCAAACATACCCCCTGCCCGCTCCCCACTCGCCACTCGCCTGGGGCGCTCCGGTGCCTTGCACCGGCCCTGCCAGGGGAATTCTCAAGCATCCCAAGGGTAATGCAGGCAGCTAAGGAGGTAAGATGGCAAGATACAATTTATAGGATTATAAACTTATTGCTTCTTAGTCCAGCCAGACTACAATGAGAAAATTGCTTTGTAGGGCGATGTGATTGAGCCACACGGCAATGTTAAGGGCTGTTTAAGTATAGAATAAAAATGAATGTATGTTTGAGATGGGGACAGCATTCCGTCCAGTACAGGTAGCCTATGTAGGGACTGACAGAGCAGCTAGAGAACTAATAGTCTAGCAACAGAGCTTACAATAAATTGTATATGCAGAGAATAAGGTCTGGCTGGGAATGATTTCACAGTCTGGTGACATTACCCTTATAGTGACATTTGAAAGTACTGTAGTTCACCAATGAAAAGCGTCCAGTGTACAGCAATCATAACCACACTGTATGCAAATCCTAGAGTGTGAGCCAAATGCACAGAAATCTAGTCTGGATGTACAATGGTAGTAACATGCCAGCAAACACAGTGTACATACTAATATATGGCATTTAGCCTTGTGTGATGAATATGATAAAATTGCCCTTTAGAAGTTTAGAAGACAAATCATATCCCCGCAGTTACAAAGCTCTGCACAGAAAATGACATGGAAATCACCTTGGTAATTAGAAGATCTCGGTGTAGTTTTATCTATTCATGCAGAAATAGGGAAAGCGGGGGGGGGGGGGGGGGGGGTGGGGGTGGGGGGATGCCTATGATTTTGGCATAAAACTCTGCACACAGCTTCTAATCTACACTACAAATGTGAGCAAGGACTCTTCCTTTTCCTTTTCAAATGATGGATTAACTCCTAGAATTCAGAATGTTTAATATCACTTTGTATTAACCAAACCAACAGTATATTCCAGCTGAATGCTGCCTTGCACAGCATCAGTCACTTGTAAGTTCAGTACTATATGATATCTGGGGATGCAGTTAAAATCCCGGCGGTCGGGATCCCAGCGTTCAGAATCCCGACGCTGGAATCCCGACCGCCGAAATCCCAACACATTCTCCCTCCGTGGGTGTCCGAGCGTAGCGAGGCACCGGGCCCGCAAGGGGGGGGGGGCGATCCACGTCCCCCCCTTGTCGGCATTTCGGCTGTCGGGATTCCGGCGTCTGGTTTCTGAACGCCGGGATTCAGTACTGAATCCGATATCTGTACCATCAGCCCTGGACTATCCACTGCTACACGTATTTACTCTTCAGTGAGCACCTTTATGTCCTAATTGCCTTTCACATACTGTATGACGATGTTCTTTGGAGTGTAGCAACAGCTACAGGTTAAGTTTATTACAGAAACTGTACTGGAGGGACAGAAGGTGGCGCTGTGGCTTAGGTTGTCATTTTTGTAGTCTGTCTTGGTTGTTACAGTGTACATTCTTCCAGTGTTGGCATGTTATGAAATGTACAAATAAAAGTTTTATAAATGCGGAATAAAACATCTTTCTTACCTGCGTGTTTGATGCTTGAACACAATTTGTCGCTGCATCTTTGATGCCTGAACACATAAGCATAGTCTGCAGCAAGTGTTATACTGTAGTTATGAAACATCTCAGAGGAGTGAGGAGCCTTGGAATGATGTGACATTGAACATACTGGTCATCCTGATTTAGAAAGGATAAATATCTAAACAGGCTGTGTTGGTGCTTTGGGGCTGTAGGAACTACTCACAACAGCATGAGTCATCTAATACCACCTGTACTCCTTTACTCCTGTTGCTTGTTAAGCTATGGGGGTCCCATGCCTTGTACTTGATCCTTATGCTGCCCATACATATGTGAGATATCGCATACAATCCTTCGATTTCGACCGCATTTGGCCAAGAAATCGAATGATTGTATGCATTTTTAAGGGGACAGTCGATGCAATGCGTGGGCACGGATGTCGGGTCTCAAGATCTAATGTGCTGCACATAATATCTATCGAATCGCAGGAGCGATCGCATGTGGTTTCTAACCACATGCGATGCTCAAATGCGATCCGCAGGTGGGGGGGCAGAGGGAACGCTTTTTCATCGGCGTGGGGAGAGGGGGCCGGAGAACCCACTGGCGGCGTGGGAGACAGCAGGCAGAGGGCGGCATTATGTAGCGCAAGAAGCACTAGCGGGTGGTGGGGGTCTGTCAGTGGCGGCGGCAGAAGTGATTAAAACACTGGGCAGCCCTTGATTGGCTGAGCTATCTCAGCCAATCATAGGGCTTCCCAGTGTTTAAACAATTCTGCCGCCACCACTTACTGACCCCCGCCGCAGTGCTAGTGCTTCTTGTGCTACATAACGCCGCCCTCTGCCCGCCCTCTTCCAGCACTCGATGTGCCATCTCAAGATGGCATGCGACAACGGGTGCTGCAAAGGGGGCCTTTTAGCACCACAAGATGCGATCGGGTTCGATGGATGTCACCTGGTTGCGGGACAATATTTTTGGCCTGAATTATGCTAAGGTCCATAAATTAAGTCTGTTATATTGCAGAGTTTATTGTAATTATTCTGATTAGCAGTGTTTAGTGTTCGCAGTATGCATCTGTATTTTTTCTGTGTGGATCACTGACAGCATATTCCAGTGCTCGTTAAAGAGTTGGCCGCTAGAGACAAGGAGGCCTGGATGGAGACAGCCATGGGCCCCTTTCTCTCTGATTACCCCCTTGACAGTGCACACTTAGGATTCCATTACAGCTTATAGGCAGCAAATTAATTATTGTATTCATTACCATTGTGCAGGGGTGCCAAGAGGAAGGGGTACTAATTACCCGGGCCCAGGTCTGATTGAGGGGCCCAGTGAGGGCCCTGGTTCTCCCACATTACATGGAAGCAGCAGCTGCAGCAGCTCTTCTCCTCAACCCAGCACCTGCTGCAAGTTCATAAGATGCACCCGAAGGCGGTATTGATAGTTGTGCCCCACACCCCCTGGCTTGGACCACACACCTCCACCTATGGCCGCATCAGAATCTATACGCAGTCGCCGAGTCTGTGGCTGCTTGGCAGGGATCCCACCTCCACTGAGTCCTTCCTCCAGGCTGCAGTTTCAAATATCATTGGACAACTGAGCCATCCTTCAGCTGTCCAGGCTTCTGGCTGTCAGTTCACTGCACTGCACAGAATTGATACAGGGAGCGCAGCGGTGCGGCGTAGATGCAATCTTTAATAGAGATCGGCAAGTGACCCGCCACCCCGCCCCATGACTGATCCGGAGACCTTAAGTGTAGGGGCTCCAAGGACTCTGCAATAGTGGTCTTGGTGCTTCACTATGTGCCCCCCCCCCCCCCGATAGCTAATGCCCGGTGGCAACAGTCTCTATTGCCTCCGAGAGTTACGCCACCGCCTGCTGCTGTGTGCTGGGCGGCAGTGTGGCCTGGGAGGCATTAAAGTATTTTTTTTCTGTATTTTATTTTAAGGGTGCATGGCCATGCTACACCCCCTGAAAACCACCTGGTCCAGGCCAGGCTCTCTACTGTCTACTATCAATGTGTCAATATATTTATCATAAGATAATACCAGGTATAGCACCAAAAACTTTTATTCTTTCCAGCTATAATAATAATAATAATAATAATAATTCATTAGTTTCATTAGTTTCTCCATTTGATAGTCACCTAGATTTATCTTCATAAAACTAACCACTGACCCAATGGAAACTTGCTATCATATCCTCCATTAATATATTGTGTTTCGTTAGCACCTTTGTATCAGGGAATAGAAATCCTGAATAGTTAATCCAATTAATGTTTGCAGCCTCTATCCATTACTTTCAAACCCAATGTTGCACAACATGATCTAGCTGTTATTATCGCTAATTTCATGTCCTGGAAAACATTTCCTACTCCCCTAGTGCAACGATTTCTCGTGAAACACATTTTAGGGAGGATTACACTGAGTGCAGATGTCTATGTTCATCCCCGCAAACTGACAGGAAGATTCCTTATCTGCCAGGTGCAAACCTCTCTCTCGTTTTCTTTTGGTTCCGCTCAATAAAGATTCATTTAATTTGGGATTAGGTGGGAATCAGCAGAATTTACTTCCGCTCTACTCTGGATTTTAAGACCCTTTTTTAACCCACGTCCCAGCTCTGCACTCACATCTGCAGATGAAAATCCTTTTGCAACCAGTAGGATAAGGAAGATTTTAATCTTCATCAAACAGTGCATGAAAGACGTTAGAATTCTTTTCTGCTTCTTTTGGTCATTGATGGTGTGTTTACACTGTTCCATAGGTCCCTAAATAACTCATCTCCAGATTATATCCAGTGGTAGAGGACCGGTCGTTGAGCAGTCCCCCTCAGCACATTTGGATTTCATACAACAATCGTTTTCGCTATTAAACCTCTATTGTGGGTTTCTTTGATGTTTTCTCCCCAATGATGATAAGAAGAGGATAGTAATTAGCACAGCTGAGGAATCTTAGGCTGGAGACACAACATTGATCAAAAATACCTTTTTGCAGTTTGCCAACATGAAAAGATCTTGCATCTATGCAGCAATTTACATGAAGGTCATGAGATAGGCACATTGAGACTATTAATTAAAATTTGGAAAAACATATCAAAAATTAAATACAAGATATTGTGGTGGCAGTACTGAGTTGTAAAGGAGATATAACAGCCATTACATACTCACGTGACACATTTATAAGGACCACCAACACCTCTGTCCCAGGGGACGACGACAATTTGGCAATTGCAAGGAAATTATGTTGATTGAATCACTGATCAGCACATAATTTTATCAGTGTTTTCCTGAACAAACAAAAACTGGTGATTTTGCACCGATAAGAAATGATAGTAAATTTTCCATGCTACACATATATAAACTATGAGATTAAGCGAGAGATGCAGAGGCATGAGGGCATTTAAGAGGCTGTGAATTTAGTGATTGTTCAATAAAGTTTTGTGGCTGGATTACCCAGGAGGCCTAGGTATTTTAATTGATAGGTGGATGAGCCAATTAGGTAGCTAAGGGATGGTAGCTTGTGCAGGGGTATATAAGGAGTTAGACGATGCTGCTTCCTCCTTGAGTCTGGAATCCCACCATCCCTTCCCTTGTTCTCCAAATTGCTAGCTGGCCTGTTGGCTGTCACCTAATTTGACATTTTCAAAGTCTTTAATCAAAATCAGCGGGAAGGCACCCTCGTCCAGCGGTCATTTTGAAGTACAGGTGGTCACTGTGCAGTATTTCCACCCTTTGATAGGACAGCTGGTGAGTCCTGCCTCCACAGGGGGGGGGGGGGGGGTATTTCTAGGGGTAATATTAAGTGAAGTTAATGTCAATCATTATAATTCAATAGGCACCTTATTGAGATTGGGTAGGGAAAACAAAGATCTGTGTAGTGCCACAGACATGGATGGTAAGTATATTGATGTGGACATGAGTTTTCATTTGCTAAATGATATATTGTATACTTATTATAGCCAAACACAGGGGGGTTCTAATGGCCCAGAACCCCACTTTTCCACAGCCTGGCCAGAGACCACTATATTCAGTATAAGGGGCAGTATGGACTGGAGTGCTGCACAGGCCCAGTGGCTGCAGATTTCCCTCCTTAGTCTGCTGTGTGTGTCGTAGATCTTAAGGCTCAATCATCGCACCTTAGAGACAATCTGGTATGTGGCTTACAGTCCTCATTGGGACTGTATATGTCTGCAGTCCTTTGTTACATAAAGGCCCTTATTCTGGTTCACTGGTAAAGACAAATTCCTTCTCAAATTAACAAAACCATGTGCACTGTAGGGAGGGGCAGATGCAGTGGGGTAACTATGATTTTTCCGCCCCCCCTCCCTGCTGAAAATTTAGCAACCCTCCCCCCCGTCCGCCCATGCCCTCCTCGTGCCGCCCTACCCCTCTGCTCAGCAGGGACCCGCAGATCTACTCTGCGGTGCGGTCCCGGCTCCCCTCCTGCTTCTTCTATGAAAATGGTCCATCACTAAATGTCCACCCCCATACAGCAGACAGTTTCACAGAACTGTCTGCTGTATGGGGGGGGGAGATGACATTTTATGATGGTCCATTTCCAAAGTAGCAGTAGCCAAGAGGGGAGCCAGGACCGGGGAGATCTACAGGTCCCTGCTAAGTGAAGGGGTAAGGCGGCATGAGGGGGGCATGGGTGGGGGGTGTAAGGAGCTTAGGATGGAGGCGCCGAGGCGGAGCTGCCCGGCAGCTCTGCCTGTAAATCAGTGGCGTAACTATATATTTTGCGCCCCCCCCCACCAAACTTTTTCGGCGCCCCCCTCCCCCTCTCTCTCCCTCCCCTCGTCGCCCCTCCCCATGCCCATAACTGACAGAGCCACATCTGCGGTCACTGTCCCGTCCAGTCTCCCGGCGCCGGCTGATAATGAAAAGTGACTCTTAGAAAATGGCTGCCAAAACTGTCTGCAATACGGGGGCAGCCATTTTCTAAGTGTCAGTTTTCATTATCAGCAGGAGCCGGCGCCGGGAGTGAGTGACGGGACAGTGACCGCAGATGCGGCCAGGCAGCAGCGCAGTGGGTAACTATAGCACCGCAGCCCCCCCGGCGCCCATAGTTACTCTGCGCCTCCCCGCCACGGCAGGGGCTGCGGAGGCATAGTTACGCCACTGCTGTAAATACTGTAGCTTGATCCAGTGGGATCCAGTGGCGCCTGCTCCCCCGCCATCGCTGGGGCTGCGGAGCAATACTTACGCCACTGGCCAGATGTAACTTGTGCAAGAGGAATTAGATTTGGGTGGGGATTTACTTCAAAGTGAGATCTATATTGCAGTGTAAAAATAAAGCAGTCAGTAATTTCCCTGCACAGAAACAAAGTAACTCACCCAAATCTAACTCTCTCGGCACATGTTACATCTGCCCCACCTGCAGTGCACATGGTTTTGCTCACTTGAGAAAGAATTTGAACCAGAATAAGAGCCAAAGTCTAATTTGTTTTAGGTAGACTACAACTTGTTACATGCTAGTTATGTTCCCTCCATGCACTGGCTACAATCGCTCTTACTGTAAATCATTTGGAACCCCCCCATCCAGAATCCTGCGTTTGCCCCTGCCTGTACCAGCAATCTGCTCAGGAGGTGGAATTTTACCTTCCACACAGATTTTACAAGCGGAAATCCATGTAACCAGAATTTGACCTGGATTCCAGACCACTGTTGGATGGTAATTGGTAGCCAAGGCAACCGGTGTCCGGCGTTTTAGAAAATAACATACAGATAGATTCTTTGTTAAGAGCCCTTCTAAAAGGCGTACGGTCTTAGTTTTCAGGTGATCTGCGCCTCTTGCTGTATGACTCCTGTGACAGTTTCCCATATTCTGTCTGTATGTTGTAAGTGGTTTCCTGTCTTCGGGTCAGGAATGTAGTGTAGCAGGCAGCGTGATGAAGAGGGATGGATTAGAGTGGAAGCTTTTTATCTGTAGGTCACATTATTTGAGCAGATAATAGGTGCCGAGCTTTAAAAGAGTTGTTATTGCTCAAGAGTAGCTCTTAGAGGAGCTGTTACACATCACTAATGGGCCCTACACATGCAGGGACCCTGCTGAGTGTTCTGAGCGATGTTAGCAAGGTCGCTCAGCAAACAGCGATGTGTTAGTGCTGTGTGCTGTGCTCTGTGGTGAAAACACCGGCCCTAACCCCAGCTATTTGAAAAAGTTGTTTGAATACAACGAAACGCGTCGGATTTACCCACTGTTGGACTCTGGACTTTGTACATTATTCCACTTGAACCAGCTTCTTATACCATCTGATTGGACTCCCCACATTCAAATCCTAATATTCTGGACTCTACCATAAGGGATACCATCGTCTGCTCAATCTTTGGAGACCCACCTGGTAATCTTCAGGATCACCTGCTTACCATCTTCCAGGGCATATTTCAAGGGACTTCAGCAGTAATATTGGATACCCTGTTACCAGCCAAAAGGATTACAAATCAAAGGGGTAATATGTCTTTATTCATTCAAAGGGAGCAATAACTAGGAACAAGTGGGAAGTTTCCCATTTCCAGTGTCCGCAGATATTTAACTTGTATTATATTAGTGCTTTTTATTGTGCGTATTATTGCTTATAAAATATCCTTTTAAAATTTATGTGATACCCAGTTGATCCATGTGTGATATTTTATAGTGTTAAGCGCTCCACCACCTTCTTTTTTTAACCCCAGCTATTAACTTGATTTATCCAGCACGCAGGGCCGGCACTACCACTAGGCAGCTGCCTAGGGCACCAGCCACTGGAAGGCGCCCCTCAGCCCTACATTCAAATATACTATATTCTTATTGTCAGCATGTCTCATGAATGGCCGGCACTTTTCTCCAGCTCTGTTCTCTTTATTTTTTTTTAAGGCTTTTTAAATCAGTTTTTAGGGGTGGGGGAAATGAGGTGCAGGCAGCAGCCGCCCGGCTCTCACCAGCAATAGCTCGAACACTGCTATCAGCGTCATGGAGCTGGCGGCAGCATCAGGTGGAAGCTCTTCCCCGCCAAAAGTCGCGAAATGCGGTAATTTACCACAGTGGCCAGGCCAGATTCGGGGGATTCCAGCAGTATCCGGGAGGGTTGCCCACCTTTCCGAGAGCCTCCCGCCCATTCTGGGAGGATAGGCAACCCCATAAGAGGAAGTGATGATAAGGCACGATTGGAATACACAGAAACCTAACTACATGGGGCTCTGCTGACCTTTGCATCCATTTTTTAATTTGGGTTGGCAGGAGGTAACTGAGCCAACTTTTCTATTTAACCAGTTCAGATTGTAGTTTGCCATACAGCCCAGGGAACTGTAGGTTGTTTATTTCTGAATAAAAGTGTTATAGATTATGGGGGGGGGGGGGGGGGGGGGGGGAGAGTAGTGTGGGGGTGGGGGGGAGTAGTGTCTACAATTTAAAATAATAATGGGAAATAATCGTCCCTCCAGCTGTTGATGTACACATCTCAGCATGATTTGCCTTAGTTTTGCTACTTGGCCATGCTGCAACTGATGCAAGGCCTTCTGGGATGTGTAATTCATCAATAGCCGGAGGGACGCTTATTGCCCACCCCTAGCTCTAGATCACAGGTCCTCAGGACCCTGCACAATGCATGTTTTGCAGGTCTCCTCACAGATTCAAGTGAAATAATTAGCTCCACCTGTGGATCTTTTAAAATGTCAGTCAGTAATAAGCACACTTGCTGGATGACCTGGAAAACGGGAACTGTGTGGGGACCGAGTTTGAGAACCACCGATCTAGATAATAAAAAAAAATCCCCTGCAGCCAACTGAATTGGTTTTGAGAGATCAGCTTTTTAAATCTCAGGTCTCCACTTGCTCTGATCGCAGGTATCTCTGCAAGAGCTCCAGGCTAATCTACAGGGAGCAACAGATAAGTGGCCGGAGCCAAGAACACAACTACCAACCTCATTAGAGATCAAGCCCGACATCTCCCCAACTGTGAGCAGCAGACCATATATATATCAAACTGGAGCTGTAACAGGAAAGAGAAAGACAACATAAAACCAGAACTTGCAGAATCCTTTTATCAATGCAACCTCAAGATCTTTTGTCTTTTGATTGAACCTTGTTAAAGGGAATACGTTAAGGAGTAACAGAAACCCTTCCCTGTGTGATCAATAAGAAATGGGAAAACTTGATACCAACATCAGCGTTGTGGATGGACATACTGATTAAAGTTATTTTGGAATCAGTAACAACCAACCACTGAGGACTATTTCGCTTCTCTGCTTCTAATTGGTTCCTATGGTGGCCAATAAGAATCTTGTGTTATCCTCACACCTCTTGATTTGACTTAGGGAAAAGCAGAGGAGCCTACACAACAAGTTGTGATGACCACTTCTCTTGTATCTGGACATATTTAAGGATATACTATTCGGGAAAACAAATGGAACTAAAGGCCCATACACACTGGGCGACTTTGAGCTGAAAGCCGCTCAAAACAGCCTGTTTGAGCGGCTTTCAGCTCAAAGCCGCCCAGTGTGTATGGGCCGGCGATGAGCGGTGAGTGCTGCTGCGTGCTCCCGCAACATCGCCGGGAAAGCCGTTCATCTGCTGGTTATACCAGCAGATGAGTGCCTTTCAGGACGGCTTTGCATAGCTTTGCGCTATGCAACGCTCCCCTCCCCCCCTCCGTCGGCGCCGGGCAGGGGGAAAGCCGCTCAGTGTATATGCACTGAGCAGCTTTCCCCGCAGTGATGATTGTGATCATCGCTGTCCATACACGCTGGTCTTAGTGCCCAGTGTGTATGGACCTTTAGCTGGGCACAATACTGGGAAAGAAGTGGCCTTGCACGTGATAGCTGAGGAATAAAATGAAGGCCTAATTTCTTCCATGCTTGTTGGCCATCACCTGTCCCGATGTACTGTGGGGGTAAAGCTGTGCCAATGAAACTTACTGATGGAACCATAACTTTATGTACATTGTGCTACAGTGCCACTTGGGCAGCCTAAACTCAATAGGCAAAATTTACTAAGAATACGAGTATGTCTCAGTCGTATTTGTATTTTGTATACGACTGCATACGACCGTTATCGGTGGAGTATTTCATTTACACATTCGTATTCCAGAGCATAAGTTACAAAGGTGTCATATTTTTGAAGATTGGTATTTTTCGATGTAGTATGGAGTCTATTTTTTTGCCATTTTTTTTCCAACTTGTACTAGCATACGCCTTGTATACACATGTTAAAAGTCTGTTTTGTGAAATACACTTGCAAATTAAGGTGTATTTTTTTGGGAGTTTTTCTTACAACTTGTACTAGAATACTCCTAGTATACGTATTTTAAATACTCCTTGATAGTAAATTTCCAAATTACATTGGAGTAATTTAAAATTCAAGGTGTATTCTTTTGATGGCGTATTAATTCGAATACGAATATGACAGGCTGTTACAGTCGTAAAATACTAAATACTAACGTTATTTCACATTAGTAAATGACAAAAATATGAATACGTGCCCGAATACGAATATGCCAATCCCTACCGTATTTTGTGTAGTAAATTTCCCCCAATGTCTCCTTCACACACCACAAGTATTAGATTACATGCCAGCTATATGTATATGGGCAGTATGACTTGCGAGTCCCTGAGCGCCCATACATGTGTGTTAGCCTAGGCCACCAGGAACCCTCGTCCCAGTAAAGAATACAAGCCATGTATGCGCATCTGAAATCTTATCCAGGGCAGCCGAGAGGTATGCTGGGCCCCGGTAAAATTTTGGAGGTGTGGCCTAATCACAGGAGGCGTGGTCCCATCCCGCGGTTGGGCCACGCCCCCAAAATGTTTAGGGGGTGATAAAACACACTAAAGTCGAGGGGGAGTGTTATTGTAACCCCCCGCAGCAGCAGCAGCAAACCTACAGCATGTGCTGTGCTGACAGCAGGCTCAGCATGAGCTCTCACGTCAGCAGGTGTGTGCTTCTGCCCGGGAGGAACGGAGGGGGTTTGACCAGGGCCCCCGCCGGGCCCCTCCAGCAAGCCTGGGCCCAGGTAATTAGTACCTGCTCCCCCCCCCCCTCTTGGCAGCCCTGAACTTATCCCATGTTTTGATAGTGAATATTCTGCTTACTGTGGGTCAGATTCAGGATCACATGCAACTTTGCTTAGAACTATTCCTAGTTGGCTGCAACTGTGTAGCTGCATTGTCCATAATGCCCAACTGCTTGTGAAACTAGCTGTCACCCCTATCGGTGCCCGTTTGCACTAGTCCTATTTTTGGTGCAAGAGGTACAGCTGAAACAGAGATCTGCATGCACTCAGCTCTGAATAGTCCACAATTCCATCTACTTGCAATTACCCCTTGCCATCCAGTTACTGTGTTTTATATAATTTCTAATCTTTACTTTCACCATGTTGAGCTAATGTCCCTGTCGACCTTGTCGTTTACCTTCAGTCATGTCAACCTTCATGCTTGTCGACCTTCAGTCGTCGCCCTAATGCTTGTAGACCTAATGTCTGTCTATCCTATGATCCATACCCCTTTACTTCTCATTCTGATATTGGCTTTTTATTTGAATCTCTGTCCTGTTTAATGTGATCTCTAGCTCTGTTTTTTATTATTTGTCTGCTGCCTGCCCTGACCACTGACTTGTGTTACTGGAGTCTCCTGATCTGTCACCTGCCCTGACCTTCAGATACTTTCTGGTTATTTTTTCAATACCATCACTCTGGTTCCAGTGCCATACCTCCCAACTGTCCCGCTTACCGCGGGAACGTCCCGATATTCGGGGACGTTCCCGCGTCCCGCCCGGGGCCGCCATTGTCCCGCGGTGGGGGGGACAGTTGGGAGCCCCCCAGCTTGCCGAGAATAGACGCTGTGCCGTCGAAAACGGGGCGTGGCCGGAGTTCGCGTCACCCCGTTAGGCCACGCCCCCTTTTCTCGAACGTCCCGACCTCCCAACTTCAAAAGTTGGGAGGTATGCAGTGCTGTTCTCTGTCTGCAGTCATCTAGTAAATAATGTTGTGCCTAGGGGCAGCCTGACTCCTAAATCTTATGCAATGGGTCAATACCTGTCTCTGACATCACTTGGTGCACATAGATCTCTTAGGTTTCCGATTGGTTCATCTCTGCGCTCCACTCATTAGTGTAAAATATATGTGGTGCTGCACACAAGAGATCAGATTGGATGCCTGTGTTATGGGGATCCAGCTTATTGTCTGAGGTTTTTTTTTTACAGGCTCCCAACAGTAAAGCCCCGTACACATGGGGGGGAGATATATTGCCCAGTGTCTCCTTTGCATCAACGACCAGAGATGGTCGCTGATGAAAAGGAACCTCTGCTGGGGGAGCCGCAGAGGTAATCAGCTGGTCGCAGGAGCAAGCTCCTGCGAACAGCGATTACAATGGGGCAGAAAACGGGAGCGCGCACCCGGCGATTTATCGCTGGTGCGCACTCCAATCACTGGCAATATGGTCGCCTGCGACCATATTCCCAGCGATTATAGCCCCTATCGCCCCCGTGTGTACTGAGCTTTAGGGCTGTTTCACACAGTACGGTTCCTGCCGCACGGTGAAATCCCGTACGGTCAGGGAGCCGCGCCGCACTCAGAATTTTATAATGGCAGGGATGGCCACAGCCCGGCAGCCGTCCCTTCCAGTGGGGGGATCCGGCTGCAGCCGTGCGGCCGGGCCGTGGCCGTCCCGTGTGAATGGACACAATAGTGTCCATTCACAACTGCTGAGTGCGGCACGGCTCCCTGGCCGTACGGGATTTCACCGTGCGGCAGGAACCGTACTGTGTGAAACAGCCCATAGGTTGCCAGCAGTCAAAATACCCACAGTTCTCATTCCAACACTCACAATCCCTACACTCTTTCCTAAGCAAGCTGACACTTCACCTTATCCTCCCCCTAACCCTAACATTCCCTACCCACATCCTGACCCGGGATGCAGTCAATTTACCATCAACCTTTGACAGTCAAAATACCGACACGTTTAAAAGGGCGACATTCATTATGCCAATATGGTAAAGATGCTGACACGGCCAAAATGCCAGCATTTAAAATGTTTAGACTGACTTTTATTTCCAAAGGGGAGAGAAATCATTCGATGATCGGCAATCATCGAATGATTTCTCTCCCCGTCAGCCGCATGTAAGGAGATGTGTCCCTTGCATGCTGGTGAGGGGATGTGGGCAGCTGAGGGGGCCGGGCGTTAAGCAGGGAGGCTGGCAGCGCTGACCTGTTCGCTAGGCTCCGAGTCTACGCAGCCCAGAAAACAGGTCTGAATCAGGCCCTATGTGAGCTGAAGGGTGCGTGCACTACATATACATTAGAACCTGGAGTTCCCTTTCTTTGGCATTCCTGTGGGTAGGTAACCTTAACCCTTTCAGGTCAAACGTCTGTTGAGGTTCAACAGCCCTAGCGCTAGTAGCAGATCCAATGGTGAGCCACTGTAAAATAAAGAACATTAACATCGTTCAACATTCAATGTAGACCATTTTTGAATAATAATAAAAAAAATGACAATTCATTTAAACCAGACTGTTTGAATTGCAAAAAAATAATAAAAAATTGGACTGCAAAGAGTTAACTCTATCCTCGAGTAGGCTAATTGTCATGCTTTACCTGTACAGCCCCATACGTGCTCAAAATAAAACCATGTTCCCTTACCCTGTGTAACTCCTGCTAACCAGACAAACTAACTACCCCTCCCCGTGAGCAGGAAACGGTCATCTGTCAGACCACACTTAGGTCGACAGTCATTAGGTCGACCCCGGAAGGTCGACTGGCCCCAAGGTCGACAGGGTTAAAGGTCGACACGGGTCAAGGTCGACATGACTTAAGGTCGACATGGGCCAAGGTCGACATGGGTTTAGGTCGACAGTCATTAGGTCGACATGAGTTTTTCACTGTTTTCTGAGCCGACATGTGCCGACAGGTGGTATTTCATGCCCTACCATCCACTAGGGCGTGGTGGGAGAATAAAACAGTGTGCCCGAAGCATTGCGAGTGAAGCGAGCGATGCGAGCGGCTGCGGTTCAACTCCAACTGTGTCGACATTCGGGTAAAAAAAAAACAGTGAAAAACTCATGTCGACCTTGGCCCATGTCGACCTTAAATCATGTCGACCTTGACCCATGTCGACCTTTTACCCTGTCGTCCTTGGGGCCAGTCGACCTTTCGGGGTCGACCTAATGACTGTAGACCTAAGTCTGGTCTGACAGATGTACCGATTCACAGTAAGCAAAACCCACTCAGATTCTGTTACTTCTTAAATGGCCCAAATATACATGTGAATTATCCCCATCTGCATTTGTGGGGTGACTGCCCGTGAATAAACGTCCCCTGGTGCAGCGAGCAGCAGTCTGGCCTTGTATGTATCAGGCCCTGCCTAATTTGCTGATAGTGATGACTCAATGGAACAATGACTCAATGCAGCCACGGTGTAGAAGCATTGTGTCCCACTGATCACCCGATTACACATTTTAATAATTGGGGGCTGCTGCTGCTCAGGTAACAAATAATGAGTCATATGATAATAATTCACATTCCCAGCATTAGGTTTGTCATTTATCTCAGTTTCCTGCCATAATTAAACCTATTTGAGATATTTTGGTGTGGTAGAGGGACGATGCGTCACAGAGAAAAACACAACTGAGACATCTGGCCAACAAATAAAACAATGACACCCCCTCCCAATATGGCGCCACTTATTACTGGTGGAAAAGGTTAACAATTAAGGTGCCATGCAGATGCTGTAGGAGAACAGGATGTGAGAATGTGGGGAAGAGGATTTATAGGTATCGGGGTGTATATAGGTCATATGGTTGACTATAAGAAGGTTGACCACTATTGGTGGACAGGCCATAGGTTGACACATTAAAAAAGTCAACATGAATTTTTGACTTTTTTTTTGTCTACGTTGACTTACATCGACTTGGATACCATATAAGTGCAGTGCGTACCCTCGCATGTCTCGTATTGCTCGCCATGCTGCGGGCACGGTGCCTCGCTCAGCTCGGCACACTGTGATATCCTCCTTCTGTATACACTTGGATAGTAAAGTATGAAAAAACACCAGTTTGTTTTTTTTTAAAGAAAAGCTCATGCCGAAACTTTTCACGTCGACTTTTCCCAAATCGACCTATTGTATGTGCCAACCTTTTGACCATGTTGACTTAAGATATGTGAACCTTTTTCATGTGTTGACCTATGACCTATGACCTGTCAACCAATAGTGACCGACCTGTTGACTGTCAATATATTATTTACAGACCAGTAACATTTGTGCATAGTTCTGCCTGTAAGAAATGTTTTACAGTAAAAAAAGAAATGTTGAAATGGCGTGGTGTCCCCCCCCCTTAGCATAACCAGCCCCGGACTCTGTAAGCTGGTCCTGATTTGAGAAATACAGGGAAAAACAGTTTGGGTGTCCCCTGTATTTCAAGAACTAGCATCTGGCTCCTGGACCTGTCCTGGTTCCAAAAAATATGATGGACAAAAAAAAAGTAGGGGTCCCCCGTATTTTTGAATCAGCACCGGGCTCCAACAGCCAGAAGGGTGTGGGGGAGTGTGAATCCCCTAAATAAAAGGGTTCCCCCCCAGGCTTCCCCTGTCCTGGACTGAAGCCTGAGGCTATCCCCAGCACCCATGGGCGGTGGGTGCCTGGTTGATTACAAAAAATAATTAATAAAATAACATTGGGTTCTGTTGTGGAGTCCCAGCAAGCCTACCCCACATGCAGGGACTTGGAGAAGGACAAGCATGAGGGCCCCCTGGACCTTGTAGTTCCACAGCAGGACCAATGCTAAAATAAATACAATCGGACGCCCTGTAAAGTAAGTTTAATAACATACATACATACATACATACATACATACATGAATGCAACATACATACATTCTTCATAGTTGCCTACCCTCCTGCATTCTGCAGGAGACTCCCTGAAATAGCAGAAATCTATTATTTACACATGCAGTTCCTATCCGAGAATGAAGGGAATCTTCACCCGGCCTCTCCTCAGCCATTCAGGGCGGAGCTCTGCGCATGATTGGGTGTTGCCGTCTCCATAGACTTTTCACCATAGTAGCACGTAATATGATAATAACATGGGCTTCTATGAAGGAAACTGGCTAACCCCCCCCCTAACCACAAAGTCATTTGGGGTCAACCACAAAGGTGACTACAATTGAATTTTGCGTTTCAGGGGATTATCCGGTTAACATCATAGGAGCCCATGTTATTCTCATGATAAATTCACAACAAGGAAGTTATGGAGAAGGCAACACCCAAAACCTGCCACTTCCCAGTCAGAGGGATTATGTGTCCTAGGATCCTATAACAATGCCGAGCATCACCAAAAACTACAGTAATAGCACTTAGAGAACAGATAAGGGAGACCATGAACTGGAAAGGGGTGAATGACCTGTGCGATGGAAATGTGCAATGTTTCCGGAATTACTTTCTTATATGTGCCCACTATATGTTTTTTTATCGGATTCAGTATGAAATCCCGGCGGTCGGGATCCAGGCGTTCAAAATCCCGACCGCCGAAATCCCAACAAGGGGGGGACGTGGATCGCCCCCCCTTTGCGGGCCCGGTGCCTTGCTACGCTCGGCACGCTAATTTATTCTCCCTCCAGGGGTGTCGTGGACACCCACGGAGGGAGAAAGTGTCGGGATTCCAGCGTCGGGATTCTGAACGTCGGGATCCCGACCGCCGGGATTTTAACTGCATCCCGTTTTATCATAACCATCTTTCTACAGTAATTGTAAGGTGTCATGATGATACATTGACCTTGAGTAATGTGAAGTTTTATGTTATATGTGAACATAAAATGAGAAAGGTGAGGTGGAAAGCCAGGATTACAGATGTAGTATAAAATCAAAGTTAATAATAGTCTGCTGCAAAAGTGTAATAGTTTATTGACAAACTATGTGTTATTTATTGCCTGGCTGGTCTCAGGATTACATGGAAGCCATAATGCCACACAATCGTCAGTGACTCCAACTAATACAACCTTATGGCAAAATCTTAAGCTGGCCATACATCAGAAAGATATTGTACCCAATCATACAATCTCAATTGATTGTAAGATGGATTGTATGCAGATTGTGTGCACATCTTGTGTACACAATCATACAATAAATCATAAGATGGATTGTATGACTGATTGTATGATGGATTGTATGCAGATTGTGTGCACATCTTGTGTACAAAATCATGCAGCAGATGGATTGTATGACTGATTGTATGATGGATTGTGTGTAGATTGTGTGTCCAAAAACCAAGGACTGCCGGGGATTTCAAGGGAAATTGTACACAATCATGAGTGCAATCGATCTTAAGATCGATCTTTCTGATGTATGGCCAGCTTAACAGTGTAAATTCATTCCATGCTATACATGTGCCCAACCCCCAGTACTACAGCACACCTCCCAACTTTTCCATTTAGTATTTCGGGACCTGCTGCACCGAAGGCACTGCCACCCCAAAAAGGGGGTGGGGCTTCAATCCCAATGGACTGGGGTTCCGGTAGAGGGTGTGGCCTAGCACCACTACCCCTGTTTTCATCCATTTGGGGCTGTATCCATTGCTCCCGAAGGTGCTAGGCAGCCCCCACCTACCTCCCTGCACTATAAAGATGCTGTGCGAGTGTGCACAGCATCTATTTAACTATCATCTGCTGCGTTGCAGAAGCAGCGGTAATTGCCCCCCCCCCCCAACTGCCTCCCCTGCCCGAAACTGCGACCCCTGGAAGGGACAGCGGGACTGTGCAATTACCGGGACTGTCCTGCTGTAGTCGGGACAGTTAGGAGGTATGCTACATACATACATACATACTACATAATACATACATACTCTCTACATACATACATACATGTGACCTACCCACAGTACTACAGTGCACCCTTAAGCGCCGCCCCATCCCAGCCAGTCTTTAAGCCCAGCTCCCATCCCAGCCAAAGATTTGCATCATTTTAGCCCCTCCCCTGAAACACCATGATTGCTGGCATTCAGGTAGAGATGGGCAAAATGGGTCACTAGCGAGAGCTGGGATCCAGCAGATCAGTCAGTGAAAAAATCTGTATCTTTTAGGCGGTTCATCGGTTCACTTTGCAAGAAGGGGTAATTTGAGAATAGCGGAGCATAATTTGTTTTACAATCATTTATTGCCATTTTTTTTTACTTTTTTTTTTTTAAACAGTGAGTTGAACAAATAAGAACACACATAACCGAGTAAAACACTGATTGATGGCTGGGTGCAGAATCGCCATCGATGGCAACCATCGATGGTGTCTGCACCGATGGCCATCCCTAGCAGCAGCAGCCTTATTATTCCTTCTTTCACTTGCAGTCACAGCACTGTACTCAGTCTCCGGAGTCAGTACATCTCAGCTGCCACAGGTGGCAGTGCTGAGATCAGGAAAATGCATTGTGATTAAAAACAAAACTGAAAGTAAAAGAACGACGGATCACCTTTTTGGGATCGGCGGCTCACTCGTTCTTTCATGGGATCCGTTCAAACGATTCGCTTTGTTCGCAAATGATCCATCTCTACATTCAGGAAAGAAGCTGGAGAATTTCCCACCTTTCCAGGGGCCAGGAAGCAATTTAGGCTTAGGGATCATTGGGGCAGATGTATTATCCGTCGTTATGGGGGAGAAGGGTATCAGCGCACGTTATGTGCACTGATACCGCTTCTCCCCCATGTATGACGGCGACAGGATGCGGTAATGGACAGGGGCGCTATGCTCCCCTGTCCATATCGGCGCTGCTATCAAAATGATAGCAGGCCGAATGTATGAACGGTCAGCATCGCTGACCGTTCCGCACGAAGCCGGGTTTGGCTTCGCCAGCCTCAGGCTGGCGAAGCCCTATCTAAACAGCAGGGACAGCGCTGTCCCTGCTGTCAGCTGTGGGCTGCGCTGGGGATCTCGCGTGAACAGCGAGATGCCGCGCATGCCCAGTGCGGCCGGCCGGGGGACAGGAGATAGCGCATCAGTATTAACTGATGCGCTATCTCCAGAAAGGGACATCGCCGAAGGGGGGAGTTAACGCTCCCCCGCTTCGGCAGACAAGATGTTAATACATCTTGTCGATGTCCCTTCCTGCTTCGCCTCGCTATTGAGGCGAAGCAGGAAGTATCATAGCGGCGCGATAAGCGCTGCTATGATACATCTGCCCCAGTGCGTCTAATTCAGCATCAGCCGCTGAATTGCTATTCAATTGCTAAAATCGCTATTCAAGGATCACTGGCTCTCCCAACCTGGTCCCCTGTCTGCAGGACACTGCGACCCACAGGTGGGATAGCGGACAGGTACCAATTAGCGGGTGTGTACAGCTGTAATCAGGACAGTTATGAGGTACAGTACGCTGCTATACACGGGACATATAATGATGCTCCAACTGTAACATCTTGATCTACTGGAATCTGTGTGAACTATTTTCTGACAGGAATATCTGGGGGTTTGGGTAAAAATTGGACCGGACAGTACACCTGGAACGCCGGATTCACCAATATCTGTCCGGCCCGGGGTGGGGGTGTGTGCATTGCCGGTATGTCCTGTCCGGTGGGGCTGCTGCTGTGACATCTGTCACCAGAGAGAGGAGAAGGGGGAGAATACAGCCTCCCTGCATGGTCCGGGGGTGTAATATAAACCGGCACGGTCCGGACCACATGGGGTGGCTGTAACCTCCCCTTCCCCATGTCCCTGGTGAAAGCCATCACAGACAGCCCCCCGGACAAGACACCAAACGGATGGGACACTAAAAGCTGGGACACTAAAAGCTCCGGAATGCAGAGTTTGATGTCCGGTCCGGCGTTCCGGGGTCTTGTCCGGGTCCAGTTTTTAGTTATTGCCAATATTTGCAATGTATATCAGGGGGGACCACATCCGTCTTTGCTTTTATATGTTACTATACATTGCTGTAATCACAGATGTATTCTCCTCACAGAATCACTGACAGGTGTTGTAGAAATCCACCAGAGATTCCCCGTATACATCTGCTATTATTACACAGTACGCAGCCTGGGAGTATACTGCAGATCTTATCAATGGCTCAGAGGATGTGATAATTACAGTAGAGAAATAGAGGGTCCCTTTCTTTCTAATCCCCCCTCTGGGAGTACTGGGGATATGCATAATGCTGGAGGGAACAGGGCAGATGCCGTACATTGGCATATTCCGGCTATAGGCACTCTGGAGATGTGGTGGATTATCTCCCCTCCTGCACAAATAGGGGTGCACAGAAATATTTGTGTCGCTGTGCCCCCATGCAGTGGTATGCTCATATTATTATTAGCTGCGACTGGAATATTAATGACACCATCTCTGCAGTGCTTATTAATCACAGGACTTTATCCTATACCATCGCCCAGTGTTGTGTACAGAACAGAATCCCCAGCATGCAGGACGGGTCACATAGTATAGAGCTATATATTTCATTTTACAAGTAATCGAGAAGTTTATATCCTTACCATTTAAGGGGTGAATTTACTAAGGTGAGAGTTCTAATGAAGATGGGATATTGCCCATAGCAACCCATCAGATTGTTCTTCTTCTTTATTTAGGACCTTTTTGAACATAATAGATAAAATATGATTGTTGCTATGGGCAACGCTTGCTGTGGATGCAGATTGCTCCCAACAGAGGAAGGCGCTTGCTGTGGATGCAGATTGCTCCCAACAGAGGAAGGCGCTTGCTGTGGATGCAGATTGCTCCCAACAGAGGAAGGCGCTGTTGCTGTGGATGCAGATTGCTCCCAACAGAGGTCGGCGCTTGCTGTGGATGCAGATTGCTCCCAACAGAGGAAGGCGCTTGCTGTGGATGCAGATTGCTCCCAACAGAGGACGGCGCTTGCTGTGGATGCAGATTGCTCCCAACAGAGGAAGGCGCTTGCTATGGATGCAGATTGCTCCCAACAGAGGAAGGCGCTTGCTGTGGATGCAGATTGTTCCCACCAGAGGAAGGCGCTTGAAGTGGATGTAGATTGCTCCCAACAGAGGAAGGCACTTGCTGTGGATGCAGATTGCTCCCAACAGAGGAAGGCGCTTGCTGTGGATGCAGATTGCTCCCAACAGAGGAAGGCGCTTGCTGTGGATGCAGATTGCTCCCAACAGAGGTCGGCGCTTGCTGTGGATGCAGATTGCTCCCAACAGAGTTCGGCGCTTGCTGTGAATGCAGGTTGCTCCCAACAGAGGAAGGTGCTTGCTGTGGATGCAGGTTGCTCCCAACAGAGGTCGGCGCTTGCTGTGGATGCAGATGGCTCCCAACAGAGGAAGGCGCTTGCCGTGGATGCAGATTGTTCCCACCAGAGGAAGGTGCTTGCCATGCATGCAGATTGCTCCAAACAGAGGAAGGTGCTTGCTATGGATGCAGATTGCTCCCAACAGAGGAAGGCGCTTGCTATGGATGCAGATTGCTCCCAACAGAGGAAGGCGCTTGCTATGGATGCAGATTGCTCCCAACAGAGGACGGCGCTTGCTATGGATGCAGATTGCTCCCAACAGAGGAAGGCGCTTGCTATGGATGCAGATTGTTCCCACCAGAGGAAGGCGCTTGCTATGGATGCAGATTGTTCCCACCAGAGGAAGCCGCTTGCCATGGATGCAGATTGCTCCCAACAGAGGTCGGCGCTTGCTATGGATGCAGATTGCTCCCAACACAGGACGGCGCTTGCTATGGATGCAGATTGCTCCCAACAGAGGACGGTGCTTGCTATGGATGCAGATTGCTCTCAACAGAGGAAGGCGCTTGCTATGGATGCAGATTGCTCCCAACAGAGGAAGGCGCTTGCTATGGATGCAGATTGCTCCCAACAGAGGACGGCGCTTGCTATGGATGCAGATTGCTCCCAACAGAGGACGGTGCTTGCTATGGATGCAGATTGTTCCCACCAGAGGAAGGCGCTTGCTATGGATGCAGATTTCTCCCAACAGAGGTCGGCGCTTGCCGTGGATGCAGATTGTTCCCACCAAAGGAAGGCGCTTGCCGTGGATGCAGATTGTTCCCACCAGAGGAAGGCGCTTGCCGTGGATGCAGGTTGCTCCAAACAGAGGAAGGTGCTTGCTATGGATGCAGATTGCTCCCAACAGAGGAAGGCACTTGCTATGGATGCAGATTGCTCCCAACAGAGGACGGTGCTTGCTATGGATGCAGATTGTTCCCACCAGAGGAAGGCGCTTGCTATGGATGCAGATTGTTCCCACCAGAGGAAGGCACTTGCCATGGATGCAGATTGCTCCCAACAGAGGTCGGCGCTTGCTATGGATGCAGATTGTTCCCACCAGAGGAAGGCGCTTGCTGTTTATGCAGGTTGCTCCCAACAGAGGAAGGCGCTTGCTATGGATGCAGATTGCTCCCAACAGAATACGGTGCTTGCCATGGATGCAGATTGCTCCCAACAGAGGTCGGCGCTTGCTGTGGATGCAGATTGTTCCCACCAGAGGAAGGAGCTTGCTATGGATGCAGATTGTTCCAACCAGAGGAAGGCGCTTGCTGTGGATGCAGGTTGCTCCCAACAGAGGTCGTCGCTTGCTGTGGATGCAGATTGCTCCCAACAGAGGAAGGCACTTGCTGTGGATGCAGATTGCTCCCAACAGAGGAAGGCACTTGCTGTGGATGCAGATTGCTCCCAACAGAGGAAGGCACTTGCTGTGGATGCAGATTGCTCCCAACAGAGGTCGGCGCTTGCTGTGGATGCAGATGGCTCCCAACAGAGGAAGGCGCTTGCCGTGGATGCAGATTGTTCCCACCAGAGGAAGGTGCTCCCAACAGAGGAAGGCACTTGCTGTGGATGCAGATTGCTCCCAACAGAGGTCGGCGCTTGCTGTGGATGCAGATGGCTCCCAACAGAGGAAGGCGCTTGCCGTGGATGCAGATTGTTCCCACCAGAGGAAGGTGCTTGCCATGCATGCAGATTGCTCCAAACAGAGGAAGGCGCTTGCTATGGATGCAGATTGCTCCCAACAGAGGTAGGCGCTTGCTGTGGATGCAGATTGCTCCAAACAGAGGAAGGTGCTTGCTATGGATGCAGATTGCTCCCAACAGAGGAAGGCGCTTGCTATGGATGCAGATTGCTCCCAACAGAGGAAGGCGCTGTTGCTATGGATGCAGATTGCTCCCAACAGAGGACGGCGCTTGCTATGGATGCAGATTACTCCCAACAGAGGAAGGCGCTTGCTATGGATGCAGATTGTTCCCACCAGAGGAAGGCGCTTGCTATGGATGCAGATTGTTCCCACCAGAGGAAGGCGCTTGCTATGGATGCAGATTGCTCCCAACAGAGGAAGGCGCTTGCTATGGATGCAGATTGCTCCCAACAGAGGAAGGCGCTTGCTATGGATGCAGATTGCTCCCAACAGAGGACGGTGCTTGCTATGGATGCAGATTGCTCCCAACAGAGGACGGTGCTTGCTATGGATGCAGATTGTTCCCACCAGAGGAAGGCGCTTGCTATGGATGCAGATTGCTCCCAACAGAGGTCGGCGCTTGCTGTGGATGCAGATTGTTCCCACCAGAGGAAGGCGCTTGCTATGGATGCAGATTGTTCCAACCAGAGGAAGGCACTTGCTATGGTTGCAGATTGCTCCCAACAGAGGTCGGCGCTTGCTATGGATGCAGATTGCTCCCAACAGAGGACGGCGCTTGCTATGGTTGCAGATTGCTCCCAACAGAGGTCGGTGCTTGCTGTGGATGCAGATTGCTCCCAACAGAGGACGGCGCTTGCTGTGGATGCAAATTGCTCCACTAGGGGACTTTGATAAACAACCCTAAATTCCCCCATACACTACTCCGAGGTATGCCATACCTCGGCAACTGCCTGCCGGAGACCCACCGAGCTTCCCGGCAGCTGGACCACACATGATACATCATATGCCGACCTAAAGCATACGATGTATCGTATGCGACTCGCAGCAATTTGCGATCTTCGGATCCGATACAATGCGCACAGGACCGCACATCGTATCGGGATCGTAGGTTAGGCACATATACGATTTGGACACCCGATCCGCCGTAATTGGGTGATAAGGGACCATATCATATAAGTGTATTGCCAGCAACAATTAAGCCTATCTAATGTAGAGTGTTGGATGGGGAGCAAGCAGTCAATATTAGAAGATGGTCTGGTAACAAAATTGTATTGGTAACTATAATAAATAGGATTATACAGCAATATGCCAGGTTCTCCCTGCTGATGACACACTCTGCCCAGGCTGCTGGTCAGGATAATGGAGAAATTGCTGATGCTCTCCTCATTATGTACACACTGCTAATGCTGCAGCCACTCACAGTGCGGATGGTTAATGCATGTGATTATGTTGTGAAATTCCCCTGTGCACATAAAAGCATTGTTAGTATAATGTGTCCATCTTCAACAGAGCTTGCACAATAATTTGGAAATAAGAGTAACAAAGGGATGTACTGTATGAGCTTTGTTTCATACAGAGGTGAATCATATCATCAGCGGGGAGGCTACCAAAATCATATGCTATTCCCAGGCTCCCTGAAAGGGTAGGCAAATCTCCAGTCGCTGGTCGCAGCCCTGCCGCTCTGCCCCCAGCCACTCTTGAAACTGGACACTTCGGGGAGGCCAATGACATGATTTGCATCATTGAAGCCCCTCCCCCTGCTTTACAATGCCAGTTACTGGCATTAAATAGTGGGGGGTGGTACCATGATATTGCAAACATATGCCCATGCCCCTCATGGACCACCCACTATGACCCCCACCGCCACATATGTGTGAAACCACATCCATGCCCCCACATACCCCCCCCCCCCCATACACACACACACACACACACTCAGGGGTAGGGATGGGCAAAACGGGTCACCAAGAAGAGCTGGGATCCAGCAATCAACGTACCAAAAGAGCCGGATCTTTTAGATGACTCATCGGCGCGCTTTGGGGAAAGGGGTGTTTTGATAATAACGAAGCATTGTTTGTTTTACAATCATTTATTGCCTTTTTTTTTTTAAACAGTGAGCAGAATAAATAAGAACATGCATGTAAAACACTGATCGATGGCTGGGTGCAGAATCGCCATCGATGGCAACCATCGATGGCATCTGTACCGATGGCCATCCCTAGCAGCAGCTTTGTTATTCTTTCTCTCACTTGCAGCCGCAGCACTGTATTCAGTCTCTGGAGGTAGTACATCTCAGCTGCCACAGGTGGCAGTGCTGAGCTCAGGCAAATGCATTTTAATGAAAAACATAACTGAAAGTAAAAGAATGATGGTTCACCTTTTTGGGATCGGCGGCTCACTCGCTCTATTATGGGATCCGTCCAAAAGATCGGCTTCCTTCGCGAACGACCCATCTCTACTCAGGGGGCTTACTTAGGCTCAATAGATGGCTGTTGGCAAGCCTCCCCCTCCGCAGACTGCTCCCATCCTCCAGCGGGTCCCGGCATCTTCAGCAGCACTTCCCCCCGACGTCCACCGCTGTTCAGCCGCAGGGGTCTTCACAGCAGCCGCCCGTCCTCAGGTCTTCATCTCTGTCTGCGGCTCCTGGCGTCTTCACTGCTGCAGGGACGCACGGAGGCTAAACCCGCAGCCATCTTTACATATCTTCTGGGGATGCCGGCGGGTCCCAGGATCCCTCCAACACCAGCCGCTGGGTCTCTCTCTTCCTGCCAGCTGCTGGAAGCTGCAGCTGCGGCCATTGCAATCTTCAATGGGGACATCAGTGGGCAGAACTAGACCCCCACACCCCTGCCTAGCACCCTCAGCAGGTGCCGCCCATAGGCCGTGCCTCTCTCTATAGATGTTACATCTGCCCCACCTGCAGTGCACATGGTTTTGCCCATTTTCCAAACAAATTTGTACTGCGATCAGATCTGGATAAGGGCCCATATTTTTACACATTTGGTGATCATTATTTATATCCATTAGCACCCTATTTTTTGGTTTGTTTTCACATTACATTTTCAGTCAGTGGAGTATGTAGTAGATACTTGTATGTGGCACACTATGAACGGGAAGGCACTGTAATATGGCACAATATGAACTGGTGGCACTGTAATGTGTCAGTTTCTGATCTGCTCATTGTAATGTGGATGGCACTGTTACATAATAAGAAATGGGAAACTCTAACATGGCACAATATGAGATGAAGGCACTATAGTGTGGCATAATATGAACTGTGGGCACTGTGATGCTACATATTTTGAACTGGAGGGCACAATATGAACAAGGGGGCACTGTAATGTGGCAGAATATGAACGGGGGACGCTGTCATAATGTGAATTGGGAATATTGGGCTGCACAATGTGTACTGGCATACGTACAATAGGACATAATGGGGTCGAGCCTTTTAACCCCGAAGGGTGCGAGTTGCCGTTCAGATGCTGTTTTCACCCTTCGCAGGGCCGAATTCATGAAAATTGCTTGCACCCCTATGGAGGTGTGAGCACTTTTCATAAAATTCGGCCCGCCATAAAGTGTGCCGGTTGTCGTGATGATTTGCACTCGGCGAATCATCCACACCCTTCGGGGTTAATAGGATCGACCCCAATGTAAACTAAGGAATTACAGTGCAATGGTTCCTAAAATAAACTAGAGCACTACTATGGGGCATAATATTAACTAGGGCACTACTATGGGGTATAATATTAACTAGAGCACTACTATGGGGCATAATATTAACTAGGGCACTACTATGGGGCATAATATTAACTAGGGCATTAATATGGGGCATAATATTAACTAGGGCTGTACTATGGGGCATAATATTAACTAGAGCACTACTATGGGGCATGATATTAACTAGGGCACTACTATGGGGCATAATATTAACTAGAGCACTACTATGGGGCATCATATTAACTAGGGCACTACTATGGGGCATAATATTAACTAGAGCACTACTATGGGGCATAATATTAACTAGAGCACTACTATGGGGCATAATATTAACTAGGGCACTACTTTGGGGCATAATATTAACTAGGGCACTACTATGGGGCATAATATTAACTAGGGCACTACTTTGGGGCATAATATTAACTAGGGCGCTACTATGGGGCATAATATTAACTAGAGCACTACTATGGGGCATAATATTAACTAGGGTTCTACATTTGTTTCAGAAAATGAACTAGGACTCTATTATGGGGCATTCAATTAAGAACTACTGCCACTGGAAAAAGGGCCCCTTCAATATGTTGGTATGGGGTCCACAAAGTTCTGCTTATGCCCTTGTGCACATATCTGATAATTGTATAGGATTCATACAGTATACGACCAAGGGCCTGATTCAGACCTTATCACTCAATTGCGAATTTGCAGCCCGAGCAATTATTGAACGACCTTGCATGCGCACAGTCTGCAGTCTTCTATGTGATCATAGCCAGCAATGGCTAGCCATCGCTGGCCATTCGCAAGTTTAGTGACAGGAACCATGGGATTGGGGCAGCACCCTGCCGTTTTCTGGGAGTGCCCCGGAGAGCACAGGCGTCGCCCCACTGTGGGGGGGTGGGGGTGGAGGCTGGCGTTATCAACGGCCTCCTCCCCAGTGCCTCTACGAACAGGGGGGAAATCATTCTTTGGTGAGTGATAGCGAATGTTTTTCTCCCCTGTGTGCATGGCTGTGATTGTATTCACAGCCATGTATAGGATCGTAGACATGCCCAAGCCCCGCCCCCAGTACTGCAAATCCCGCAATTCGCGGGTCTTTGCGGAGGGGACAGGGCTAAATGGAACGATTTGAATCTTTAAGCCCTCCTGGAAAGCCGCGAATCGTGGTCATTTACCACTGTGGTCAGGGAGACTTGGGGGGTGGGGGGGGGGGGGGGGCGCGCCGGTATCCAATTTTTGGGAGCCTTCTGGCAATTCCTGGAGGGTAGGCATCTCTGCATTATATAGCGCGAAGACAGTTCTATATTGTGCATTTCAGGGTGTACAGTGCAACAGTTATTCCAAATACTGATCTATGTAAAACAGTCTGCAACTGCCCAGGATACACAACTATACATAATTGGAATTAATAGAACTTTAATGTAGAATGCCATCTCTGCCAGGAAAAGGGCTGAGCTCTGCTGAGCATCAATCAGACATAGATATTGATCAGTGTCAGGCAGCCTGGTCACTGCGATCCTGGGACATGTCAGAGATATGGCAATAAATGCACACTACATAATTGGCAGCCGCATTGCAGGGTGAACAACGCGGAGACCGCGACTTACTGTAACCCTTTCTTATACGGCTGTTTTATATACACTCTATGTGAATAGTTCTGTTACTAAAACATGTTGGTTATTAATTTTATTTATTAACAGTTTCTTATATAGCGCAGCATATTCCATTGCGCTTTACAATAGGAGACAGTGATACAACAAACTGGGTCTTTACAGTCAAAGGTATGAGGCAGGGGAGGATTAAGGTCTGTGGGGGCCCTGGACAACAAAATTGTGGGGGCCCCCACAGACACGACCCCCCAGGGGAGGCTTGTACCTGGGCAGCGCAGGGGTCCCTGCAGCGGTGTGGGCAGTAGGCGCCGGGGTCCCTGCCGCGGATGGGCAGTCAGTGCCGGGGTCCCTGCCGCGGATGAGAAGTCAGTGGCGGTTCCCTGCAGCAGATGGGTACTAGTAGCGGTATTGGCTACTAGTTCCCATCTGCCACAGGGACCCTGCCACTGACTTCCCATCCGCGGCAGGGACCCCGGCGCTGACTGCCCAGCCCGCTGCAGAGACCAACCGCCTGTGCTGCCCGACCCCGCTGCCCGAGCACGGGGCAACAGGAGCCCCACACCGGCAGCAGTGCCGATGTGAGGGCCCCTTATGAGTGAGGGCCCCAGAACGAGTGCCCCGGTCGCCCTGTGCTTAATACACCTCTGGTATGGGGGTCCTGCTCGCAAGCTTACAATCTATACTATAAGTGGATGCATTTCTGATGTTTGCGAAGATAAGCAATTGTTTTATGTATTGCACATATGTCTGAGTGTCACTCGCGCCCGTGCACGCATTTTTTGGGTGTGTCACAGCGAATGAGTGAGTCCTTGTAGACAGCTGTAGTCAGTCCGGTGTCTGTGTGCGATAAACAGCCTATAGCTGCTCAGAAGATCGATGGCGTGACCGATGGCACGCCAACAGATTGAAAACATTGTGGTGTTAGCTACGGCATTAGCATATTTTCACTGTGTCCACCTCTGAATCAGGCCAATATGAGGATAAGTCTTTGCAATGCTCCCCTTCAGGTTATCCTATGACGAGACACTATTGGGATTTCCAATATAGACCATCTCTCAATGTTGAGATTTTACGGAAGTCAACATTAATGATTTTACCGATTATGTTGACATCATCTACTGCAAGGGAGGGTTGGGGTGAAAACCCTGCGGGGGATGTGTTACGAAGACACAGCCCATCGCATGTTCCCGCACAGGAGAAATCCTTCGATGGTCACCAACTATCAAATGATTTCTCCTGCCGTTGCAAATATAAGTCAGTCCCAGCGGCTGCCGGGACGAAGATGGGGCGGGCAGCTGATATCATGTGACGTCAGCCGCCCACCACCCCACGTACCCTTGGGAACGCCCTGCGGTTTTTATGGGGACGCCCATGAGACGCTGGGCGTTCCCATGTCCCCGCCTCTATCCCTCCCTCCCCTCTGCTAACTGCCCGGCGAGTAAGCAACATGCGGAAACCCCGACCATCGGAACACGGGCCGAATTCGGTTCACTCCATGCGAACCAGAATTGGCCCCCATAACACTGATATATATTACAGCACCTTATACCCGCAGAGCTCACAGACCTCAGTTATGTGCATGAGTCAGACTCAGTCTCATTTCTGTAGAATGAAATCCGTGATCGCGGCCTCTCGCCCTCTAGAAATTTCGTTGTGCTGTCATGCTCATTTCACCACCTCCACTGCAATTAAGCCACGGGCACAGCCGCGCTCTGGAATGACAGCCTCTCCTATGGAATTTACATTTCATTAAGATATTTTCATGTTCCGAGTGTCGGTCACAGGACGCGGGTTACAAGAGCTCAGTTCGCCCGACTGCTCTGCCGGAGTCATTATCTGACATCACTTTAATAGGATCATTGAGTGAAGTGAAATTGGAGAACCTTGACCTCCGGCGCGAGCGGCTGGACTGGGCGCCACTCACTGGACTGTTGCATAGATACCATTATTCCGCTGTCTTGCCTCTTCTACCAAGTGGCACAAAACAAATGCTATTAAAAAACTAGAGCAAACTGGATTAATTTTGAATTCTTTAAAGGACAGCCACTTTCCTGTATATTATAGTCAGTTTATTGTTGTCGACAAGCAGATCCTGAAGGCTGAGGGGCAGATGTATTAAGCTTGAAACACCAAGGGTATTCATGGGGGTGCAGGGGGAATCGCAGCAGGAATCTCAGATCCTCCTTTGGTACATTACAGTGATACTTATTATTTGCAGGTAACCTAGCCACACATATTGTTTGATAAATTAATGTTACTGGATTCAACAATGTTGTTATTTTAGGTGCAAACAAAGGCCGGATCTAGGTGAAATTATCATTCTTATTATTTCAGTGTCTTTACTTGTTGTATTGACCAAACTCATCTCATTATAAGCTCATCGCCCTCTAATAACAATTACTACATTAATGCTGGAAATATCCATAATGATGAGATATTCTTGTTATCTGTCTTGTCCTGACCTGTTTGGCAGCCATCGCCAGCTCACACCTTCACAACGTGTGACAAATATATCCAGCAACTTAAAACCACAGAATATATTTCACACCTATATATAACACCTCTTTGTGGGTTATACGCAGGGCCGGCAACAGAAATCTTGGGGCCCTGTACAATGATATTTGAGGTTCGCAGTGCTGTGTGTCAATTTTTGCCCAACCAACGTTCGCATATGCCGACGCCCCTCATTCGCAGGGTGAATTCCCCTGCATGGGGGAAACACCCACATTATTCGTTGTTCGCTGACCATCGAATGATGTGGTAGGTGCACGCAAAACTAAGACACTGTCAGGTGTCTTAGTTTTGCGTGTGGTCTCGAGGAGGAAATGGCGGGCTGCTGACATCCGGTAATGTCAGTTGCCCACCCCCCGCATCACTGGGTAATCTCCATGCGAATTCCCAGCGTTTTCAAGGGAACACCCGTGAAACGCTGGCCGTTCCCATGGGCGCAATTACTCGCCGCCTCCCCACGCCCCCACCTACAGTGGTCGGTGCCTGCGCCTGGCGAACACTCTGTTCGCTGTCGCCGCACACAACCGGTGCATGCACATGTGCAGAATGGTGCATGCAGAAAAGAGAAACATCGGTCCTCCGTGCGGGCACGTCGAGGGGAGAGCCAATCTGAATAAGGTACGAAACGAGGAGTAATACTCCTTTAAAAAGAGTTTGGGTTCTTTTTTTGTGAAAACTTTTCGATACTTATACAATTAATGACTGCTCTGTAGAAAGTGGTTTAACTCATTCACCATATATTTATAGATATATAAATATATAGAGTTAATGATACATATAATTAAAAAGAATTCAAACTGTGCATAACTGGTACTCCGTTTAATTTTTGAAAGATGCAGAATTAAATTCTATCCTGTACTTTGATCAATGGCCTAGAGATACGGTAAGACGGTACAGTCTCCTGTCTACAGGCCGCCTACAGAAATAGTATGTTAGACTTTATCTTCATCGTCATCTTTTAGACAGAGTTTCCAGAAGAGCGCTAATTCTATCCGGCAGCTTTCATGCATAGTAAGTAACCAGCGCACGGAGCAAGAAGTAGACAGCTCATTTCAGGGGGATAAATAGTTTGTTCTGTCTTCTCAGCTGAAACATCTCCAAATGCTGCCTGCATCAACAATTCCCAAAAGCCCGTGAAAAAGAATCAAATCTCCCATTGTATTGGAATCCACCTGTTTACTGAGTGAATAATTCAGTGGCTTTTCTAAGCTTGATAAATTAACTCTACAAAAATGCCCTGTGTACAGAGAGCCAGATGTATAAATCTCAGTAATAGGAGGCGTCTGTTAATACACACGCTGATAAATGGGAACTTTATAATGAAATCTCTTTAGCTTTGATATGGACTTTGCAGGATCACTGGGGACACGTTCTGTGGCAGATCTATAGCAATACGTTGCCACACCAGACTTCAGTAATGTCCGTATAAGTGTTCCCACCAGTGGCTTATATACAGGTAATAATTTATATATATATATACGCATCTCAGAACTTTTGTCATTGTGCCGCCAAATGAGGACAAAGATAATTGGGCTCCCTCTCTAGATTCCATATCAAGCAGCAGTTGTAGAACTGACGTAACTGATTCTACATAGATATACAGATGGAGGCCGTTTCATCTTTGCAGGGGCTGGCGATTCTATGACCAGCCCCCACCAGGGGGCGCGCACACACGAGACGCACGCACGCTCTGTGGCAACGGTGCTCCCTCCCCCAGTGGTCACCGTCTCCTCCCGACCCCCCGTAACGCTGCCCGTCTCCCTGAAGCAAAGACGGGCAGGGTCCCACTGCCCACCTTCCGTGAGACTGGGACGCGCATGCGCGTGAGACACACGTGCATCCCAGTCTGATGGAGTCCCTCTCCGCCCGGCTCTCGCAAGTGGGGACGTTCGGGCGAGAGCTGAGCAAAGAAGAGAGGGCTCCATCTGTATAGGGGCAGCAGGGGCGTGCTAAGAGAAGAGGAGGGCCATGTGCAGCGTCCTTGGCTGGGCCCCCTCCTCTCTGCCGGTAGCGGTGACGGGAGCAGTAGGGTCTGAACGTTCTAGAGCTAGCTAGATAAATAGATAGCTAGGTCGGTAGATCGCTTTAATATAAAATACAGATATTGGGCAGGATGCCTTAACATCCGCCGCCCCTATTCACAGCACATCGCCGGGCTTCGCATTCTTACTAATCGCACATGCACTAACATATGCGACTAGTAACAGAAAGAACCGCTCTTGCGGTAAGATCTGTCCTTTGCAATGTGGCTCCGGTGATTGACTTCCGCCAATTGACTGAGGTCAAGGAGTCCCTCTGCGCATGCACAGAACGATGGCCTGGCCACGGTGCATGCTGGGAGGGATCCGTGACCTGGCGGAGGGGCATTAGAACATATTGAAATGTGGTGAAAACTCTGATACCGCATTTCTGTTTTAGAGCTTCCCGCCCATTGCACTTATTATTTAATTATGTTTCTAAAAACAGATTTACAGATAAGGGCCGCATAATCTCCGTTATAATCCTTTGCCTGAGTAGAACACAAACAGTACAGATGAAAGTAATGGTTCGGGGAGGAGTGTGATCCCAACTTTGATTATACAGGTTTTTTTGAGAACCCCAGAGAAAACTTTAAGCCACTGAATGTAGATACTGTAAAATTCAGCAGTGACAAATAAAAGAATAATAACATATGTGTAAGACACCTTATTCAGGGCTGTTTGCAGCTGCTGTTCGTTCGCACGGGGACCAATGTTGTGTTACTGCGCGTGCGCATTTTGTATACGCAGTGTGTGTGCACCCACTGTAAATAGTTGGATCGCTGGGTGCATGCACCCAGGACAGCGGGCGAGGGGTGGGTGGACCATTAGCATATGTGAACACACGGCGTTTCAAGGACGTTCCCATGACAACGCTGGGCATTCTCATGCTAATGAGGCCGTGACATGGGCGGGGCAGCTGACCTCACCGGATGTCAGCTGCCTGCCCACTTCCTTCTGAACGTGCAGGCATATGTAAGGGTGCCTCAGAGCACCATCGGCAGCCATCGGATGATGTGGGTGCCCCCTGTAGGCTGTAAATAGATGTTTATGTAAAACATCCATTCGTAGCCAGTGCGAAGGAATGCGCCTTGATAATGGTGGGCCGGCGCGCCAACATTCGCAAGTCTGGGTTAGGTCGACTCGCAAGGATGCAAATTCACATATGAGCGTATCAACCAGAATAACCCCCAATGTGCAACCTGGAACTTCCAATAATGAATCACCCTCATACCACAGTGGGCTGTGACAAGTTCCACACCCTAAGGAGGAACATAAGTGTCTTTACACACATCACATGCTATTATTATTATTAGTGTATGTGTTACTGCTGAATTTCATTATAATATGAAGTAAACGATTTTACAGTGTCTAAGTGTCTAAGTTAAGTTGCTAACAGAAAACCTGTATTTGTACAAATCTGAGGCTTCCACTACTCCGGGGCTGACCGAGGCCGGCACTGACAGCACAGACCCTCCCTTAAAACGTTTGGGCATGCCTGCTTTTTTTTTGGACACACCCATAAAACGGCTGCAAAGCGGGACAGCGGGCGTGGCCAACAGCTCACTCAAAGCTGGCCACGCCCCCACAGCAAGAAAACATGGGGCGTGGCTTCACTCTCTTGAACATCCAGCAAGGCCACACCCCTTTTATCCAAAGTCATGCCCCCTTTTCGGACCTGCACAAGGTGGGCCGTGTGGGAGTCCCTACCTGACAAATTTAGGAGGTATGCCGATACCCATTTTCCAGTGAAAGTGTGAAGGTGGTGTCTTAGACGTTCCACAGCCACCACCTGCATTAATTACAACAAGAATGTTTTCCTCATAGACATCCTTCATTGTGTGGCAAGCAGACTTGGGAGTGCCCCCAGATCATGGAGGACAAGAATAAAGGGATCACAGACGATATCTGACATATAGTAAATCTAGAGGATTCTTAATTTGGGGGGGGGCTCACAAATATTTAATGAAAATAGTCTCCTTTAACTTGAATCTGAGGTTTTACGTTTCTATTTTACTATTGGGGGCCAGATTCTCTAAGCTTCAAAAGTGATAAAATCCAGAGTGATAAACAACCAGCCAATCAGCTCCTACCTGCCATGTTACAGGCTGTGTTTGAAAAATGTCAGGTAGGAGCTGACTGGCTGGATGTTTATCACTCTCTATTTTATCACTTTTGAAGCTTAGAGAATCTGGCCCATAATCCGCTATTTAACTTCAGTTCCTGAGTTTTCTACCACGGTGATAGAGGAGCCGGATTTGTGTGTCACGTTCATGTTGCTGTAAGGTATTTACGACTCTGGTATTAGTTGATATATATTTGATGTAACGGATATAGCGGCGCAGAGCTTTTCTTTAGTTAATCTCCGACGTCCCCGAGAGAATCTCACCCTGGCCTGCTAATGCCTCCACAGAAGAGGCGTTTCAATTAATCTTGCTCAATGGGGATGTGATGTGGGCGAATCGTTCCTCTACCTCTGGAATTGGGTCTTCCCTCATCCCTGGCACACAGCAGACGCCCACTTTCATTTTTCACCAGAGATAAGCCAGCAGAGGCGGGCGGGCAGGTAATGGAACGGGAAACTCATTTACTCAATACAGCCAAGCTTGAAATCAAAGGGAGAGAATATGAGACGGGTTTCATAGTTTTTCTGTTTAGTAACAAAAGTTTTAAAAAATCGAAATGTTCTTATTTAACCCTCTGCTACGTTCCTCTGCCGGTAACTGTTTGCAGGTCAGGGAAATGATTTGTGAAAAAACACACTCCTGCTAACTTAACAAGTACAAATATACAAATACAATAGGGGTCAATTCAATTAGGGGCGATGTAGCTGTACGTTGGCTTCTGATTTTTGTTCTCAGCACCTTACAAAAATCAGCAAGTCCAAGCTGTGAGGGAGGTGTGTACCGCTGCTGTTGCCGCCATTTATACCAACATGCTGAAGTTCTGGATGCCCCCTTCCGGGAGGCAGCAAGAATTAGGGATGGCCATCGACCATCGATAATTCGAAATCATTGATGGTTTATGGCCGATGGAACAGCAAAACAATGTTCTGCTTTTTTTTTTTCAAAGTGCCGGGACATGGAGCATAGCTCCGCCCCTGACAACCACAAAGCCCTGTCCCCGTGTTTTGATTGGCCCACAGGCCAATCGATTAAACACAATGGATGTGTAAAAATATCGATGGTCATCCATTGCATAGTTTAGCACTTTCAATGGCCAGTTGCAGAATCCAGTGGCCATCCCTAGCAAGAATGGTATATAATGGTGTGTGGGCCTTGGCAGGGGAACATAATGACAGATAAAGGAGGGAGCGGGGCATGACAGCGTGCTCACGTCATCAAGGCATTGCCTGTGCTACATGTCGAGATTACCAATGTTGCGAGGCAGGGGGCGTGTCCAGGATATCTTGATTCATCTACCCCCCCCCCCCCCACCCCGCACCAGACTGCATCAACTGCAGGGGGTTGCATCTGACTAGGAGGCTCCTGAAAATCGTGAGTTCCTCCCCACAAACCCGGGAGCGTCAGCAATTATGGTTAAAACTATTGCAAAAGCAATTCGCCTCTTTCACTCCTAATTGCATTTCCTTGATACTCCCAGAACACAGGCAGCTACCACACACAAACACTGGCTTCCGGTTAATCAACTTGCAAATGGTTTGTGATTAAAAAAGGCTCTGGGAAAACTCCACCATTTGTTCTTGATGGATTGGCTGGAGACTACACCGCACAAAGAAAAACTCATAAAAACTTATTTCGACACATGGGAGAGTTACATAGATTCCCTCCCTTGGCACTTCCAAATTAGAATTAAATTAACTCTCCAGAATATTTTGAAACCCGATTAGTGCAAGGAGACCCACCAATTCTCCTCAACATATGATGAGCGGGGGGACTGTTAAGATTACGTGGGGGTCCATAAAGTCGCGGCCTTCCCGCTGATTGGGCAAGAAAGCCCCACACAGGTTTTTCTCTTTTTTAGTACTTCCGAGTCCTAGAGGACAACTCGACCAGGACACTAACTTCTGATTAATAGCTGCTGGAATTGTAATGTTATTGACACTGCTATGTTCCTCTCTGTAACAATTGGACTTAAGTATTTATGTTCTAAAACCACGAATTAATATTTCATACGATGTCTTAATAACGATGTATATATTACACAAATATTGTCAAATTTATTGCAAGGTGAATGTACAATAAAATAGTGAATTTGCAGCTCAGTGGACAGGTCTGAATAACCCCCTATATTATGTGGATTTCTTTACTGATACATGCTAAATTAATAGAGTAGACCTGTTTGGAGCTGTTTCATGCACTGGTAACAATTCCAGCGAGTATTATATTATTCCACAGCGCTGTGTATTTGTTCTATCTCCCTACAGTAATTCGACCTCCCACAGTCTGGGACTTCTCTGCATAATTAAATCTGGAAATATCCTCACAAGCTAATTAGATATGAATTCCTTTGAACTCAGAGTTTTCCATTATCACAACTTCTGCTGCAATACCTAAAGCGAGGCCGGATTAAGGGGGGGGGGGCAGGGTGTTCGTACCCGTATGCCCCCTCTATCTAGGGGCCCCCTGTGGTTGGCACGTATTTGAAAAAAAAAAGCTAAAGGTTTTGTGCATGGGAGTGGGGTAGCTAAAGTCCCATGAGACTTTGCACAAGTGGTCACAGGCTGAGGGGCTTATGCTTACCCCTGCTTGGTGGAGCTCTTCATATGTTTTTCAGGCCCATAGAGGATAGAAGCAGCAGTAGCGGTCTCGTCGTGGGAGGGTTTTTAATTAGAGGCAGTGCTAAGCCTGTCAGGGCTCCTACAGAGTAAGGTACAGAGGGACAAACACAGGCTTTTCAGGTGGTATATATATATATATATATATATATATATATATATATACACCGTATTTGCCGGCGTATAAGACGACCCCCCAACATTTCCACTCAAAATATAGAGTTTGTTATTTAAGTGTCATATAAGACGACCCTCCCACTTGGAGGTATGTTTTTTAGGGGAAAAAAGTAGTCTTATACGCCAGCAAATACAGTATATATATATATATATATATATATATATATATATATATATATATAGCTTTTTGATGCTCGGCACTCGGGGTACTGGGGTTGTAGGTAGGTAATTTGCCGGGTGCCTTCTCCAATGTTAATTTGGATATTTGGGGCTGTGCGGGCAGCACTCTTGGTCCTTGATGCGGCGATGGCTATGAAAGAATAGAGCCAACAGCCAGGCGGTGATACAACGTTTCGATTTATTATCGTCTTCAGGTACCTGAAGACGATAATAAAGACGATAATAAATCGAAACGTTGTATCACCGCCTGGCTGTTGGCTCTATTCTTTCATAGCCATCGCCGCATCAAGGACCGAGAGTGCCGCCCGCACAGCCCCAAATATATATATATAGGAGCCATCCTTAGGGAAACACCGATCATTTCATGGATGTGGGACGGATATTAGACAGCACTTACATAGACAGCCATTACATCGACACCATTAGTTCGACAGCTCAATAGGTCGACATGGTTTTAGGTCGACATGTCATTAGGTCGACAGCTCATTAGGTCGACAGCTCATTAGGTCGACATGTTTTTAGGTCGACACTGCCATTAGGTCGACAGTGTCTATGTCGACAGTCAAAAGGTCGACATGGGTTTTTTCACTGTTTTTTGGCCGAAATGTCGACACAGTCGACATGGACACAGTTTGAAGTGTACTGCAGCCCCTCGCATCGCTCGCTTCGCTCGCGATGCTTCGGGCACAGTGCCTCGCTGCGCTCGGCACACTATTTTATTCTCCCACCACGCCCTAGTGGATGGTAGGGCATGAAATACCGCCTGTCGGCACATGTCGGCTCAAAAAACAGTGAAAAAAACAATGTCGACCTTTTGACTGTCGACATAGACACTGTCGACCTAATGGTAGTGTCGACCTAAAAACATGTCGACCTAATGAGCTGTCGACCTAATGAGCTGTCGACCTAATGAGCTGTCGACCTAAAACCATGTTGACCTATTGAGCTGTCGAACTAATGGTGTCGATGTAATGGCTGTCTATGTAAGTGCTGTCTAACAATAGTCCGGATACCGCATTTCATGGGCGTCCCCATAAAAATGCTGGGCGTTCCCTTGCTCAGGGTGGGTGGCTGCCATCGCATGAATTCAGCACCTGCCCGTCTTAGAGGCAGAAATAAAAGTCATTTCAGACTGACTTATTTCCGAAGGGAAGACAAATGCTTTGAAATCATTCTCGTACACATTCCCTCACATGTTAGCAAGGGGGTGTTGGTGGTGGGGGGGAGGGGAGTCAGGTATTCGGTGGGGTGGCGCTGACCTGTTCGCTATGCTGTGAGTATACGCAGTCTAGTGAACAGATCTGAATCAGGCCCTAAGTGCGACTTAGGGCTAAAGTGTAAGGCCACCTTAATTCACTGTTTTGTTTATTTGTTTATGTACTCTGTAATTGGGCGCTGCGGATCCCTTGTGGCACCATAATAATAAGAAGCTTCTGTCCTATAATGTACAATATATAATAGAAACTGACAGCCACTTCTATGCCAGATCACAAAACAAGATCTGTTCCAGTCTGGGGTCACATGGAGAGCACACGTCATGGGCACACGGAGAGCACATAGAGAGCACACATGATGGGCACACGGATATGACACATCCTGGTCACACGGAGAGGACATATCCTGGTCACACGGAGAGGACACATCCTGGTCACATTGAGAGGACACATCCTGGTCACACGGAGAGGACACATCCTGGTCACACGGAGAGGACACATTCTGGTTAAATGGAGAGGACACATCCTGGTCACACGGAGAGGATACATTCTGGTCACACGGAGAGGACACATCCTGGTCACACGGAGAGGACACATTCTGGTCACACGGAGAGGACACATCCTGGTCACATTGAGAGGACACATCCTGGTCACACGGAGAGGACACATCCTGGTCAAATGGAGAGGACACCTCCTGGTCACATGGAGAGGATACATTCTGGTCACACGGAGAGGACACCTCCTGGTCACATGGAGAGGACACATCCTGGTCACATGGAAAGGACACATCCTGGTCACATGAAGAGGACACATCATGGGCACAAGGAGAGGACACATCCTGGTCAAACGGAGAGGACACCTCCTGGTCACATGAAGAGGACACATCATGGGCACAAGGAGAGGACACATCCTGGTCAAACGGAGAGGACACCTCCTGGTCTCACAGAGAGGACACATTCAGGTCACATGGAGAGGACACATTCTGGTCACATGGAGAGGATACATTCTGGTCACACGGAGAGGACACATCCTGGTCACATGGAGAGGACACATCCTGGTCACATGGAAAGGACACATCCTGGTCACATGAAGAGGACACATCATGGGCACAAGGAGAGGACACATCCTGGTCAAACGGAGAGGACACCTCCTGGTCACATGAAGAGGACACATCATGGGCACAAGGAGAGGACACATCCTGGTCAAACGGAGAGGACACCTCCTGGTCTCACAGAGAGGACACATTCAGGTCACATGGAGAGGACACATTCTGGTCACATGGAGAGGACACATCCTGGTCACACAAGGCCTGATTTAGGCCTAATCACATATGTGCAAATTTGCAGCAGCCAGCGATCAGTTAAGGTTCCGCCCGCTAAAGTGTAATCCCACCTTGCAAATGAAAGTCCTTGCTGTACAAATGGTTGTGTATGGCTTCAAATCCATTCGCACCCATGCAAATGAGTTCAAATTGCGTCACAAGCCGCTCACATCTAATGATTTTTACACTGGGCTCAAGTCTTCCCAAGCACCACGTAGATAGAGACTTACTCAGCAGTGCAGTGGCGGATTCAGGGGGGGGGGGGGCACCCGGGCACGTGCCCCTCCTGTCATTTCATTTTCTAGCTGAGGACCAGGGCTTTCCAACGAACCCAGCCCCGTGTCTCTAGCCCCCCGGGAACCAGAGATATCGCCTGGCAAAGCTGTAACGTTTTTTCCCCATAGGATAATATGGGACCCGTCAATTCCGACCCCCACCTGGTTCCGATGGCTGCCAGTTACCCCCCTGGCATCACAGAAGCTTATGGTTGATCTCATTCAATTCGCTGGGCCTTCAATATGATACCAGGCTGGTCCATATCGGTCAATGGGTTCCAAAGATATTATGTGTAAACTAATTTTTTTTTTTTTTAAATGTAATTTCATGGCTGTTCATGTTCTTTGAGGGCAGATTACTCTGGAACCAAATGTTCCAGTTTTACTGGACCAAAATCATTCAAAGCCCACTCAAATCAATATGATACTTGTCTCATGTAAATGGGTCAGTTGGTTCCGAAGATACAGCCGGTTAAATAAGATAACTGGTTAAAGGGGGGGAGGGGTGGTTTTCTCTCCCCCTCACACCAGAAAATGCAGGGACTAGGCTGGTGTAAAAGGGGCAAACCTGGGAATGCATTTTCTGGAGTGAAAGGGGTATTATTTCAAATAGCTGGGACCTGCAGTGCTCTGAATACAGCCAGGCTCTGCCACTGTCAGTGGCTATCACTTCTGCCTGGCGGATGTCCCCCATTTACCGCAAGCATGTATTCCCCTTGGCAATGAGCATGTAATCCCACATATTACAAAAAAGAAATATGGCTCTAAGCGCTAGTGATGTTTGTCAACAAAGCAGTACACCAATAAGTGATTCACACAAAAACAGTGATACGGTTACCACTTTAAGGGGTAATTCCCCATAAAAAGTCACTTATCCAGTGTATATTCCATAGGCTCTACAATACAAAAAGAGCAGAAATAGTGCAGCGAGTCTCAAACATATAACATTTTAATGAGAGTTTGCACTTACAGACGTAGACAGAATTAAAACATTCAAATATTCTCCAAGGCAAAACAGCAAACAGTCCAGTGTATCCCAGGTGGAATTAGGGTAGCAGTTCTTGGTCCGGACCAAAGAGTTGCTGGCACCAGAAAGCAGCAGGATCACCAAGGAGTCAATCAGATAAAAACGGAGGCACACTATGTTCAGAAACGCGTTAAGTGTGCCTCCGTTTTTATCTGATTGACTCCTTGGTGATCCTGCTGCTTTCTGGTGCCAGCAACTCTTTGGTCCGGACCAAGAACTGCTACCCTAATTCCACCTGGGATACACTGGACTGTTTGCTGTTTTGCCTTGGAGAATATTTGAATGTTTTAATTCTGTCTACGTCTGTAAGTGCAAACTCTCATTAAAATGTTATATGTTTGAGACTCGCTGCACTATTTCTGCTCTTTTTGTATTGTAGAGCCTATGGAATATACACTGGATAAGTGACTTTTTATGGGGAATTACCCCTTAAAGTGGTAACCGTATCACTGTTTTTGTGTGAATCACTTATTGGTGTACTGCTTTGTTGACAAACATCACTAGCGCTTAGAGCCATATTTCTTTTTTGTAATCTGTGTCCAATCTAAGTGAAAGTGGGATTTCACTTTATATGTTGCACTAAGCTGCTTGTGGTTTATTAATACGCGCACTGACCCAAAGATACCTTCCGTATCCATGTAATCCCACATGGCAATGAGCATGGAACCTCTGGCAATGAGCATGGAACCCTTGGCAATGAGCATGTAGATAAGCAGCACTTATGTAGCATAATTTTTAATAGGCATTATGGTGTTTGACATAATACATAATGGACATAATGGCGTGTAACTTAACATGTAATGGATATTATGGTGTAAATATTTAATGCGCGCCTTTGGTGGACAATGTTCCTGTTTATGAAACATATTGTGAATTTTGGCTTAATCTGTGTGGTGTTATGTGAATTTTGACACAATCCATGTGGCACTATTTGAATTTTGGCTCAATCCGTGTGGCATTATGTGAATTTTGGCTCAATCCGTGTGGCATTTTGTGAATTTTGGCTCATTCCATTTGGCATCATGTGTAAGGGGCAAGTATAATGGGGTCTAGTATTTTGTTGCATAATGTGTAGAAGTTGTATATGGTGTTCTACACTACACTCAAGGACACGCCCCCTGTTGAGTGGCCACACTCCATTTTCCGGAGCGCGCCTTCGGCGCGCACACAACTACATCCTTCACTTTTGTCACCATGGTGGGCCTGCGTACTTTAAATGCCAGGGCCTATTTTTAATTCCATTCCCACCCTCTCTCTGCCGCTCTCTTAGCATGTATACTGGCACCACTAACACCGCCCCTCCCCCACCTAAACCCTCTTTTATCATGGTGCCCCCCCTGTCATTTTATCCTGGATCCGCCCCTGCAGCAGTGCGATGGAAAACGGCATATCCTGATTGCAGCTAATGTCACACACCCACCACTGACAGGCTTTGCCTCACCGAGAGCTTTCCTAGGCATGCCTGCATTTCCCTGTCACTCCTAGTGGGGTTTATTTGACATGTCTTCGTATTTCTTAGCACTCCCACTAAATGTCTGTTTTCCACCCTCAGACACCAACTTCCTGTCAATCACTGTGCGAACGGTCAGCGATCAGGAAAAGTTCTTTGCTTCTGCGGCCTACACGCATGTGCAGCTCATCGATAATTGGCCTTTATTCAAACTCGTAGGAGTGCTATCAGGTCTGAATAGGGCACAAAGAGAGGACACATCATGGGTACACAAAGAGGACAGATCATGGGCACACAAAGAGGACAGATCATGGGCACACAAAGAGGACAGATCATGGGCACACAGAGAGGACAGATCATGGGCACACAGAGAGGACAGATCATTTGCACACAGAGAGGACAGATCATGGGCACACAGAGAGGACAGATCATGGGCACACAGAAAGGACAGATCATGGGCACACAGAGAGAACAGATCATGGGCACACAGAGAGGACAGATCATGGGCACACAGAGAGGACAGATCATGGGCACACAGAGAGGACAGATCATGGGTACACAGAGAGAACAGATCATGGGCACACAGAGAGGACAGATCATGGTCACACAGAGAGGACAGATCATGGGCACACAGAGAGGACAGATCATGGGCACACAGCGAGGACAGATCATGGGTACACAGAGAGGACAGATCATGGGCACACAGAGAGGACAGATCATGGGCACACAGAGAGGACAGATCATGGGCACACAGAGAGGACAGATCATGGGCACACAGAGAGGACAGATCATGGGCACACAGAGAGGACAGATCATGGGCACACAGAGAGGACAGATCATGGGCACACAGAGAGGACAGATCATGGGCACACAGAGAGGACAGATCATGGGCACACAGAGAGGACAGATCATGGGCACACAGAGAGGACAGATCATGGGTACACAGAGAGAACAGATCATGGGCACACAGAGAGGACAGATCATGGGCACACAGAGAGGACAGATCATGGGCACACAGAGAGGACAGATCATGGGTACACAGAGAGAACAGATCATGGGCACACAGAGAGGACAGATCATGGGCACACAGAGAGGACAGATCATGGGCACACAGAAAGGACAGATCCTGGGCACACAGAGAGGACAGATCATGGGCACACAGAGAGGACAGATCATGGGCACACAGAGAGGACAGATCATGGGCACACAGAAAGGACAGATCATTTGCACACAGAAAGGACAGATCCTGGGCACACAGAGAGGACAGATCATGGGCACACAGAGAGGACAGATCATGGGCACACAGAGAGGACAGATCATGGGCACACAGAGAGGACAGATCATTTGCACACAGAAAGGACAGATCATGGGCACACAGAGAGGACAGATCATGGGCACACAGAGAGGACAGATCATGGGCACACAGAGAGGACAGATCCTGGGCACACAGAGAGGACAGATCATGGGCACACAGAGAGGACAGATCATGGGCACACAGAGAGGACAGATCATGGGCACACAGAAAGGACAGATCATGGGCACACAGAGAGGACAGATCATGGGCACACAGAGAGGACAGATCATGGGCACACAGAGAGGACAGATCATGGGCACACAGAGAGGACAGATCATGGGCACACAGAGAGGACAGATCATGGGCACACAGAGAGGACAGATCATGGGCACACAGAGAGGACAGATCATGGGCACACAGAGAGGACAGATCATTTGCACACAGAAAGGACAGATCATGGGCACACAGAGAGGACAGATCATGGGCACACAGAGAGGACAGATCATGGGCACACAGAGAGGACAGATCATGGGCACACAGAGAGGACAGATCCTGGGCACACAGAGAGGACAGATCATGGGCACACAGAGAGGACAGATCATGGGCACACAGAGAGGACAGATCATGGGCACACAGAGAGGACAGATCATGGGCACACAGAGAGGACAGATCATGGGCACACAGAGAGGACAGATCATGGGCACACAGAGAGGACAGATCATGGGCACACAGAGAGGACAGATCATGGGCACACAGAGAGGACAGATCATGGGCACACAGAGAGGACAGATCATGGGCACACAGAGAGGACAGATCATGGGCACACAGAGAGGACAGATCATTTGCACACAGAAAGGACAGATCCTGTGCACAATTTGAACATCAGATTTATGGTAATTGTCACTGTGCGTTGTGGCTGACCCAGATTGGTAATCACTGTCTATATTTACAGGGTGATTCAAAAGTCGCATTACACCCTTTTGTTTCAAAAACTGTGCAGGAAATGGGAAAATGTAACACTTTAGTAGGGTATGGGTGGGGTGGGCTGTCTTTTAGGTTATGTACCGAACTTGGATGCCATCTTGAAATCGGCCATCTTGAATCTAAGTCAGTTTTTCAAATGGAAAGGAGGGTTGTGTAACATGTCAGACAACATCATAATTACTGAAAAGTTTATTGCTGCAGATTTGAAATAGCAATTATGGTTCAAAAGTTACAACACTGTGTTTCAGGTAACGGAAGATGGCTTTGACAAAAGAGGAGAGAATTGAGGTCATTGTGATGTCTGGAGAATGAAGTTTCCGTGTCATACCCGCAGATTCTAACATCAGGCACCCAGAAAGACCTCCAATTTCACATAACACTGTCAGGTGCCTAATTTCCAAATTCCGAGAAACCAGGACTGTGGCTGACAAGTGACAACAATGATATCAAAGTTACCTCAATTCTCTCCTCTTTTGTAAAAAAAAAGTGACTAAGATTCAAGATGGTGCCCATGTTCGGTACATACCCTAAAGCAGGGGTCAGAGATATTTTTTACCTTTTACCCCAAATATATATTTAGATATGCTGACATTACCCCCTTGATTTGTATCATACACAGCCATACATGGTAATAAGCATCATCAGTGGCTGCCAGGCTGTGTGTGGTAATCCCGCCAACTATTACTGTCAGTATTACAAGCTGACATACAGTAGTGACAGTCTGTGCAAATTTTTTTCCCCTAGAGTAGAGATGGGTTTACTGTGACAGGAGCCTATAACCAGGCAAAGAAACTCTGTGCCGCAGCGGCAGTACAGACTGCGAGATGGTGCAGCAACTAGTCGACTCTATTGAAGAAGCGGGCAGACTTGGAGGCGGAGCCTGGGGCATCACGCAGGGAAGCGTGTTATACATAAGGGCCTGATGGCACTGCACTGCTTGTACACTACAGTACACTACAGTACTGTAATGCACACACACAACGGGGCATGCATATAGAATCTATGTATAGATTCTATAAGCAATTAAATGAAATTGCCGGGGGTAACAGAACTTTGCGCTGCCCAGACACAGCCCGGCATTATTATAGATTTATATGCATGCCCGGCTGTGTTTTGGCAGCAGGACTGTCCATTACCCCCAGGAATTACATTTTCAACCCATTTGGGGTAATTTACCCCTGTTCCCAGACCATTGCCCTAAAAGATAGCCCACCTCACCCATACCTTACTGGAGTATTCAGTCTTCCCATTTCCGGCATAATTTTTTTCAACAAAAGGGTGTACTGCGACTGAATCACTATATATATATATATATATATATATATATATATATATATATATATATATATATATATATATATATATATATATATATATATATATATAGTGAGGGGAGGTGACGGCGGCACTCGTAAATAAAGAGACCAAGCAATCCGGTTTTAGTACCGACGTTTCAAAGCCGGGTGGCTTTTTTATCAAGGTGCTTAGAGAACAATTTGTACAATGTGTAACACTCACCTAAATACTCCTGGGTCACCGCCGCGAGTCCCGTCAGCGTCAGTCAGAGGAGGTGCCCGATGCTGACGTCATCTCCTACGTACATGGCACGGAGGGACGCACGGAGGGAGCCAGTTCACCTGATGATCACAAAACAAACAAAAAATGAATATACAGTACATGTTGCCAAGGCAACAAACAGTGTTTAAGAGTACAAGCTCAATTGCTGCAATAACATTTATAATGGCTGGCCTGCAACTATAAAAGTCGCATCGTGAGCCAGTCATGTTCAAGTGATAAAGAAAAAAATAAGAAATGAAGAGTAATACAAATACAAAAAATATTAGAAAAAAATGAAATATGACAGTGACATAAACCTGAAAGAAATTTTTTTTTTATACACATAATTCTAGACTGTCTGCCGTTCATACACCCAATGCAATGTTACAAGGCTAACTCGCCCATATGGTGATTCTCTATAATAGGTATTGTATAATGTATAAAAGGCATACAGACAGTATGAAAGGCAATGAATCAACACAACAAGAAGGCTACTGAATAATGTAAGCGATAATTATAGTTATAAGAAATTAGATAAGCCGAGATGGTCATTCAGACCTCTAGGCACTAATGTTTGTAACGTGTGTATCCATCTGCTCTCTGCTTGAAGCAATTTCAAAGATCTGTCACCACCTCTTCTCAACGGGGGGACATGATCGATGATCTTGTATCGAAGAGAGATAAGGGGTTGTCTGGCCTCCAGACAATGGCGAGCCACCGAATGTTCGCTATGACCCTCAGAAATGGCAATTTTGATGTTTGAGCGGTGTCCAGCGGCACGTTCTTTAAACGTTCTGTCGGTTTTACCGACATAATGTCGGCCGCATGGACAGCTTAAAAGATAGATTACATACCTGGTTGAACAGGTTAACCTATGTTTTATTTGATATTTTTTACCTACGGGAAAACGGGGTCACCGGGTGCGTGCCAAATTAACCCGAAGAGGTGGTTGCTAAGGAAACTGAGGACGCTGGGTAGGGCTCTCTGATGTGGAATAACCCGTAGGCAAAAAGCCGAGTGAGGGAGCACGGGAAAACGGGGAAGCAGCAGCGGTGCTGAAAGCCGGCTGCTGATGTCTGTGACGAGGTTCTGTTGGAACAATGTAATAAAGTTAAAACAATGCATGATGTTGCAGTTTGTGTACAATGGCTAAAGAGATATGCTATACAGTGTCAGTTGACAGAGGTAATATCAGCATGGCTGTGACATACATGGAAAGGAACAATATGAAGATGCATAGTGGGGGACATACACGGAAAAGGAACAATGTAAAGATACATAGCGGGGGACAGTCGATACTGTATCACTGCAGAGTAAGAGGCAGAGAGGTGGGTGGGGGACAGCGGAGGTGCTGGTGCGTGCACGGTCCCAAAAGAGAGCTGGTAGAGGAGATGGGATGGCGGTGATGCCAAAGTAAATGACTGAGGTGTGCGAAACGGGCGGTGGGAAAGAGCATGTGAAGGCAGGAGGTGGGACAGTGGATGCGAAGACGGTGTCACCGGGTTGTGACAGTGGTCCCTCTTTGCCTGAAGTGAGGTGCCTAAATGCAGGGGTGCTGGGAACGTGGGAGATGTGATGACGGGGAGGAAGGAACAGGGGATCTATATATATATATATATATATATATATATATATATATATATATATTTATATAGAGAGAGAGAGATCCTCCATTCTGCCCTGACCATACAGTATGCAGCTCATCTAGTCTGCTGTGTTAGTGTAAATACTTAATTTCCGCTTTGCAGAAAAACATCATTATTAATAATCTTCTTAATCCCATTTATGCTCATTTCACATCCTGGGCATCACTTATAATCTGACACATTTTTGATTTGAGCGCTAAGTCCCCGACGCCAGTTTAGCACCCCACTGCTGTGACTGGCTGGCACGTTGTGCGTCACTGTAATGTTTTCGCCTTTATGTTGGAAGATGTTGCCGTTTTATCCCTGGTTTCTCTTCTTACTCCGTTTTCCTATCTTCTTCCTTGTATAATATTCCAACAAACGACATGTGAGAAAATAGCACAAAGAAACATATTTGCAGTGTGATAACAGGGAGATAATTGAAGAAGTAATGAGTTTGATGCTGGCCTCTTGGTTGCCTTTAATAACCTTCATATTATCCTCTTCTCAGTCTGAGTTTTATTGAAATGGATGAGAAATCAGAGTTGTTCCAACAGATGGGAAATTCATTTCAGCTACTTTTTGTACAGAGCTGGAATTACAGAGTGAGACGCGGCTTTATTGTGTGCACAGCGACGGCAAAGTTGATTAAAAAGGAAATATGAGGCTGCTGGAACGTGACTGCAGAAAGAGGCTAATTATGTTTGTGTTGTACTTTACGTAGCACACAGTCATCATCCCTTATGTGTGTAAGCAATATGGGCCGATTCAGAACGGCTCGCTAGGCAGCATATATCCACTGCCTAGCCAGCGGGTAAGTGCCGTCAGCCACTTCGAAGAACACTCCCCCCGGCCACCAGTGCCACCTGCATTGCCTCGGTAACATGCGAGGAGATGAGGGCCGGACATCGAATGATTTATCTGCCCTTCGAAAATAAAAGTTGGTGGAAACTGACTTATTTCAGCCGGAGATGGCCCAATATGGGGCGGGCAGCTGACGTCATCCAATATCGGGCGGGCAGCCTGGGACATCAGCCGCCTGCCCTGCTAAGGCATCGGCCCGCCTGTGTGAACGCCCAATGGTTTCATGGGGTTCCGCTGCTTCGGCCCAGTATCCGCCCCTGCCCCCCCCTCTGGAACAAATGCTTAGTGAGTGTGAAACTTGCCGGAGCCGTTCGCTCCCAGGGTTTGCACTTGGGCATTACTGCGCATGCGCAGACACCCCACCATCTGAATTAGGCCCTATTTTATCTCTGTTGCTTCCACCCTGGCTCCGGTTGGCCGTTTTACAACCGAATAGGTCTTCCCCAAAGGTCAACATGCAATAGCTCGACAGGGTCAAAAGGCCAACATGAAATAGCTCATCAGGGTCAAAAGGTGAACATGCAATAGGTCGACAGGGTCAAAATATGCACAGGGTCAAAATGTCGACATTTAAAAAGTTTATTTTATTTTTTTAACTGCCTTCTTGTTACTTTATCATCCATGTTGGCATAGAGGGAGAATATAATAAGTAGCCCGAAGCATGGCGATCGCAGCGCGCCATGCGAGGATACGTGTTACAATAATTGGGGGTCCATGTTGACAGTTGTCAACATTAAAGCAAAAAACAAAAAAAGTATTACAAAAATCTGTACTTGTTTCCTAGCATAGCGTCGATCCAATGCAAAAATCGTGTCGATCGCGTCGATCGCATCGCAAGTGATTTGGTCCCTGAGACCCAATTTTACATTGATTTCAATGTAAAAAGCCACAAAACCCCCCATTTTCATTGCAAACCCCCCCTCATGGGTGAAATGGCCCTCCATTGTTAACGCCACCCCACTATTGACGCCAACCCGAAGCGTGGCAAGCGCAGCGAGCCTGCGAGGGGCGGCAGTACGCGTCCTCCGACCTTTTCATACCCCCACTATCCACGTCGGCGTGGAGTTGATCTTATAAAGTGTGGCGAGCGCAGCGAGCCACCGAGCCCGAAGCGTGGCGAGCGCAGCGCGCCCCGCGAGGGGCCGCACATAACTTCACAGGTATATGCGTCCCCTTGTGGTGCTCGCCACGCTTCAGGCTCGGTGGCGAGCTGCGCTCGCCACACTTTATAAAATAAACTCCACGCCGACGTGGATAGTGGGGGTATGAAAAGTTTGGAGGACGCGTACCGCCGCCCCTCGCTGGCTCGCTGCGCTCGCCACGCTTTGGGATGGCGTCAATAGGGGGGTGGCGTTAACAATGGGGGGCATTAAGCATACTTAATACCCATGAGGGGGCATATACAATGAGAAATTGGCCATATTGGCCCATTTACCATTGTTCCCTATGTAAAATCGCGTTGATCGCGTCGATCGCATCGCATGCCATTATAATGGCATGCGATCGACGCGATCAACGCGATTTTAACTTTAAAACTCATTTAACATTGTTCTCTATGGGAAAATCGCGTTGATTGCGTCAGTTGCATCGCGTGCCATTATAATGGCACGCGATGGACGCGATCAACGCGATTTTCTCTTTACCGGCAATTAAAGCTGGTAATTGACAGAAAATTGCATCCATCGCGTCGATCGCATTCCTTAAGTACCTTAACTTAAGGCATGCGATCAACCCCCGACGGGCGCCATGCTAGGAAACAAGTACCCAAAAATCATGTCGAAAAACATCGGCCCCGTGTAAACGGACCAAAATAAGGTCCCTTATCTGTGACATTTGCCATCCTGGGTCCCGTCAGTGGGTAAACGGGTTATCCAGGACTCTGCTATACTGGCATTTCTCCATCCTGGGGAACCGGTGGGATTTAGGAGCCTATTTTGGATAGCACTCGGAATTGCTGCAGGTCTCACTAAATGAATTGGGTTATTGTCTTGCCCACCAGGTCAGGACAATAACCCTCATAGAGGAGGGAATAGTATTCAAAACTGAATCCGTAAAGGTGCCTACATACTAGAACGATTTTTGGGCCGATTGGCCGATTTCCGATAAATCGACCGATACATCGTCCGATGTTTACCGATAATCGGTCGAAAATCGGCCAGAACGATCCTGATTGTTATTAGGTCGTTAGCAGATTGTGTGATGGTCGCACGATCTGTTGGAGCACATGATCTGCTAACAATCTGCTAACGATCTGCATCCAATCTGATCCTAATCCGATCTGAATCTGTATCCAGTTGAATGATCTTACATGCTGCATGAAAGATCAGAAGATTTAACAAAAGATCCATAGGAACGCACACGGGATCTTAAGAAAAATCTTCGGTAAAGATGGCCTGAAATCTTTTGTTCAGGATGGAAAAAAGATTTGAAGGCTAATTTATGCGCACATCTTACCATCGCAGATCTTTCTAGTGTGTGGGCACCTACCGGCTGGTGATGGCTCAATCTGGAGAGTTTTCTGAGAATCCCGCGGACTCCCTCTGATGCCTGCGCTGAAGGAGATTAAAGGCAGAATCCGGTCACCTGATTCTCAGAGTAAAAATATAACAATGTATCTATTATAGGAGTTCTGGCTCCAGCTGAGACACTTCAAAGTGCTCCTCACACTGGGCCCTAGAGGACGTGAGGCGGGCATATAAAACAGGTAGGGTCACTGTGTCACACATTAAACAATCTCCTGCTGCATACAGGAAATGATAGATGTATAGAGATTGTGACAAGGAATCACATACACTGTATAAGATGAAGTCTTTATTTTGTAGCACGTAAACAGGATACCAGGTAAACAGCATAAGCAAGAATGGTTACACAATTGCAGCATACAGGTGTCACAGCATAGAACAAACTCTCAGTATGTTCTAGTGGCCCCTAACACAGCCCACACCCCCTGGCCTATCACCTGGGCAACTATTCTACCATCAGGAGCCCTGACCCTCTGCCCTGGAAACACTTATATCAGGAAAGCGCAGGTGCTGCTAATCAGCCCAACCCTGAAAACATCAGTTTTCCTGCTGCTGCTGCTGTTTTAAAAGCTGGAAAAAAAAACAGTTGTCTGCATCGCTGCTGTCATACCACTTCTATCTATCTGCTTGTAAAAGTAACCGCCATCACTATCAGTGTGGACTTGTGCCAGCCTATCCTTGAGGAAAGAGCCGTCTGACATCGGATCTCTGTATATGCTCAACTCTGAACAGCTGCAATTCCGCTGACACACCCTACATGCTGCCTATTGCTACACAATTGCGCCCACCAAGTGAGATACGACTAATATGGATAGCAATCTGAATCGTTCATATCAGTGGTGTAACTAGAAATCCCCCCCCCCCCCCCCAACCACTGTCAAAAATAAATTCTGCACCCTAGGCTAGGAATTCTGCACCCTAGGAATCCATGACCTCACAGGGCTGAGGTCATGGATTCCATTCCCACCATGGCTCTATCTGCAGAGTTTGTATATTCTCCCCGTACGTAAGTGGGTTTCCTCAGGATACTCTGGTTTCCTCCCACAATCCCCTCTAAAAAATATACTGGTAGGTTATTTGGTTCCTAACAATATTAACCCTAGAATGTCTGTGTGTGCGTGTACATGTGGTAGGGAATATAGAGTGTAAACTCCACTGGGGCAGGGACTGATGTGAATGTTCAAATATACTCTGTAAAGCGCTACAGAATATGTGTGCGCTATCTAAGAAACTGTTAATAAATAAATATTTATTTTTTACCTAAATGCTAGGGATCACAAGCCACCAGGCACTCGATTGCTGTGGGCAGCTGACACATAAAACACCAGCCTGCAGAAATTCTTAATATGTAATGTGCACTATGGCATGTGGTATAATATGTAATGGGCATTATGGTTTGTGGCCTAATGTGTAATAGGCATTATGGTGTGGGGCATAATGTGTAATGGGCATTACGGCATGTGGCATAATATGTAATGGGCATTATGGTGTGTGGCATAATATGTAATGGGCATCATAGTGTGTGGTAAAATATGTAATGGGCATTACAGTGTGTGGCATAATATGTAATGAGCATTATAGTGTGTGGCATAATATGTAATGGGCATTACGGTGTGTTATAGAATGTGTAGTAGGCATTAAGGTGTGTGGCATAAAGTGTGGAAACTGTCAGTTCAGAAGTGAGACTGTCTGCACTGGGGGCAGCCATTATATATGAGTTCTTGCCACCAATATGCCCACCATCCCTCCCTGCTCCACACAACTACTAGTGGGGGTGGGGGCCCACAGAAATATCAGTGTATAGGGCCCCAAGATTTCTGTTACCGGCCCTGACTATATGATAGGAGAGATAGATAGATAGATATATAGATAGATAGATAGATAGATCTGCAGCCTTATTGAATAAAGGTGGATCCTTGTTGTCTCCTTAGCCTCCCACTTGCCATTTGTATCATGCCTGTTGCATAGAGAAAAGCTCGGAACTATAATCAGAAGAAAGATTGTTAATATTAAAGACAGGTAGATAGAGAATGCATTATTATCAAACACACAAGTTTACACTGTAGAAACTTAAAAGCCAGAACTGTACCAAAGATTGCAAATGAAACATGAAGTAACGGCTCTTGTACAGTCAGAGTAATTAGGAGGAGACTTCCGGGGTCCCCTGTGCTGGGAGATTGGGGAATCTCCGCACACATCTTCTCCTTCTGATCATTAATGAGGGTCCCAGCGGATTTCCTTTTATTATACAGAACTCAATTTAGCCTGCTATGGAAATTAAAAATATACAAGAGACAGAGTTAAAATAAATATTGATATTTAAGTACTTGTGCAGATGTTTGAAACGTTAACCACTCAAGTCCCAGAGACATTCCTGTAATATTACTGGGTGAAAGTGATGTCATAGAACTGGCACTTATAAAGCTTTCTGTCGCTCATTACTGCAGAGAATGTAACTAGATAATGAGGTATAATCTATGCAGGGGTTCTTCTACTCTAGCGGGTACTTAGGGGCATACAGTATTTAGGAAACTAATTTAGCATGAAATGCCCTGAAGACGGACATTTTTAATGGAATGCCGGCACAATTTAAGAATAACCCATGCACAACAATTATGACTGCCCCGCTGCCTAATAGTATAATGTTCATTGATTGGTCATAAGCCCTCCTTTGATGATATCCAATGTAATAAAATAATAAATAAAAAAGCCACTATGCCTTTTTTTTTTTCAAATACAGATGGAGCGCCTCTCAGCCAGTGCTGGGGCTCGCCAGAACGCCCCCGCTGGCGAGCCGGCGCTCCATCTGGCTGGGACGTGCGCGCATTCCACATGCACAGTTTCCTGGCGGCGGGGGATGCGAACCCTGCCTGTCTCCGCTTCAGGGAGACAGGCAGGGTTAGGGGGGCGAGCGGGGAGGTGGGATCGGGATCAGGCAGCGGGGACCAGCGGAGAAGAGGTGGTGGGGAACGTCGGGTAGCTCCGAAGTAAGGGGACACACGCTCGTCCCCTTCTGGCGGCTGGCGGCTGGCGAATTTACCGCCAGCCCCTGCAAGAATGAAGGGCGCTCCATCTGTATGTATACATATTTACTAAGTAGGGGAGTTTACAGTGAATATTTTACTTGTTTGCACTCTATTAAAGATGGCATATGGTACAGTACAATGTAAATATAACAATGTGATAACAAGCATCCAAGCGTGCTGCCTCTAAACAAGTTATTATTATTATAATTTTATTTATAAGGCGCCACAAGTGTTTCGCAGCGCCGTACAAAGGAACAATACAAGGAGACAAAGCTTGGCATAACATTGAATAAATAACAAGAATACAGTACAAATAAAGAGCGCCACAGTTCAATAGACATTACAGCTTGGATATAAGTAGTGAGGACTCAATCAACATACAACTAGAGGCTAGATGCCAATGATGGAGATGAGTATGCAGACGAAGATGGTCACTGAGTGTTGGAGAGCTGTGAGTGACATGTGAAGAGAAAAGGGCTTTGACAACAGGAGGGAAGAGGGCCCTGCTCAGAGGAGCTTACAATCTAGTAGGAAGGGGAGACAGACAGATTACAAGAGGTGCAAGCAAGTGGGTGGTGGTTAGATAGCAGGATGTAAACAGGCAAGGGGTCGGAGAACCATCTGGTTTATGCAGTGGAAGGGTACGCTTTGATGAATAGGTGAGTTTTCAGTGCCCGTTTGAAGCTTTGCAAGGTCAGGGAGAGTCTAATGGAGCGAGGGAGTGCGTTCCACTGAAGGGGTGCAGCACGGGCAAAGTCCTGTACTCTAGCATGGGAAGCAGTGATCAGGGTGGAGGAGAGACGACAGTCGTCAGCCGACCGTAGAGGGCGGGAGGGTGTAGAAGTTCCGACCCTAGGCACATGTCTTACTTGCCACATGGGAAATTCGCCAGTGGGGTGCGGACCGCACTGGCTGACACCCAAAGGTGTAGCATAGAGCCATAACACCTGGGGAAAACTCATATCATGCCCCCCTTATACATAGACAGATTGGGGGAAATGTACTAAGACCTGGAAATACAGCCGAAGTCTTACGACCGGCATCGGACGTATATTCGGAAAAATACAATTCGTAAATAGGGCAGATTTACTAATCTCCCATATTTATTCGTATATTCCAGATGGTGTAGGTGACCATATTTTTTGCACATTTGTATTTGGCTGCACCAAGTTCAAGGTCCTGGTTCCCAAAATACGAGGATAAAAATTAATAGGGGTCCCCCGTATTTTGACAACCAGCACCAGGCCCAGCCAGCAGGTAGGATATATTACATACAGCTGGTTAGTAAATTAAGAATCACCATGCAACTGAATGGTGATTTCTTTTCGTATCCTTTCGATTGCGTATGCATTCGTATTCGGAAATGCAAATGTGCCGTGAATACAAATGCCCGCATATCAACCATTGTCATTTAAAAAAAATAATAATAATGTATGGCCATATACAGGCTCAAATGGCTATGAATAAGCGTGAAGAAAGACATTAGTAAATTTCCGCCATTGTATTCAATAGGGAAAAAAAAACACTATCCTCCCACATGGAAAAAAAACAAACAATAGCCTCCACAGGGGACAAACACACATAGTTTCACAGGTCAAAGGCCACAACCCTTTTTGTCAGGGAATCTGCAGAGCGCAAACTCTTCGATGTCACTGTCCTTAATATTCTAATATTTTTTTCCTTGTTGTTACTATACCCAGGGCTGTTTCAAGATAATTTGTCTCCCAGTGAAAAGATATAAAAATGGGCCCCCTCCCCCCGATACGTAATTTGTTAGTGCAGAAATTGTGCACAAAAGAGGAGTGGCTTGATATTAGGGCGTGTCCTAGTAATAAGGGGTGTAGTCTAGCAGGAAAACAATTATAATACACCTCACTTTTGCAACCTGCATAACCAGACATTGGTTACCGCAGGAATGGCCATTTTCCTCCCATGCTTAAGTTGAGTGACTGAAGGCCACACAGTGACCTATAAACATAAAAGGCCACACAGTGACCTAGGACACCTCACAAATCAAGCCTAAACAATGACAGGCTACTTAATTCACAGGTAATGCCAATTACACATTATGCCACATACTGTTATGCCCATTACACATTATGTCGCACACCATGATGCAGATTACACATTACACTGCACATCGTGATTCCCATTACACATTACGCCGCACACTATGATGCCCATTATACATTATGCCCTACATCATAATGCCCATCACACATTATGCCCCACAGCCTAATGTCCATTACACATTATGCTCCACAGCATAATGCCCATTACACATTATGCCTCACACTGTAATGCCAATTACACAATACGCCCCACACGTGATGCCAATTACACAATACACATTACACCCAACACCATGATGCCCCACACCCTAATGGTCATTATGTATTATGTCAGATACTGTACCTACATGGCAGTCGCCAGGTGTTACATGCTCGTTGCCACAGGGGATTTCCTGCTTGTTTCCATGGGTTGATTACATGTTCGTTGCCACGATAGATTTCCTGCTTGTTGTCATGATTTCCTGCTTGTTGCCATGGGGTGATTATATGCTTGTTGCCTTGGGGGAATTTCATTGCCCTGGGGGTTGCTGAGTGCCTCCCTCCCCCGTGCTGACCCGGTGCTCCAGCAGGTCATAAGGGAGCTGATGCCCCAGTGGCTACAATGGCGGACAAGCCGTGCAGTCACGTGGTGCCAGGTGCACGGCTTGTCCACCTCTAGAAATGGCCATGACTGTACCATAAATTAGGCTCAGGTGCGTTTTTGCTTTGCAGCTGCAGGTCTTATTTCCTGTGCTTAGTACAACGAACCCTGCAATAGTCAGATTACTAATCCTGATCTACCACCCTAATTAATCAGTATCTCAGTCCAATGGAGCAATCAGTGATTCCAGTAATCGGTATCTAGCGCCTCACAAATAATCCCAACCTTAACACGTTGAGAAGGGATGAAGGGATTCTGAGAATCACACATTACCGCTGACCTTTGTGCTAGTCATCATTGGCTGTTCTGATCCTCGCAGCAGCCTGGTCACATCAAATGCTCGGGAGAAAAGACATCAGGGAAATGTCAATTTCAGGAAGATCTAGTGGGAAATACATTGACTTAATATAGCATTGCCCTGACGTTTATTTCCCTGCATAGGAACCATAGAAATACATCACTAACTTTTATCTGTCTCTAAAACATTAGTTGATAGAAATCTTCTTTTTTATTATTATTATTATTATTATTATTATTATTCACTGATAATTCCCAGCAGACTTAAAAAAAAAAGATTGTAGAAACAGAAAAATTGCACAGATCACACAAGGCGAGAGAAGTCTGAATGATATACCAGTAGACTGTACACTGTATATGTACACTGTATACACATATACATATGTATGTTCTTTTACCAGGACCGAAACTAGGATTTTGGTGCACATCTTGCGGTTCCGTACCGCCAAACTTTCCACGGCACCAAAGAGGGATATTTGCACATGGCTTTGGGGGCGTGGCCTCATGGTGAGGGGGGGCGTCATTCAAATCACATCACTCACGCAAGGCCTCATCCCCATTTTGCCGCTGCTGCCCCTCTGCCTGCCGGGAATAAACACAAGCATTAGGTTGACATTGGAAAAGTCGACAGTCAAAAGGTCTACATGGGGTTTTCATGTTTTTTTGTCCAGAATGTCGACACAGTCAACACAGACACCATATCGGTGCACCGCATCCCTGCTCGCATGGGTCGCTACGCTCGGCATACTATTCTATTCTCACTCTATGCCCTAGTGGATGGTAGGCCAAGAAATACCGCCTGTCGGCACATGTCAACCTTCTCATGTATTGACTTTCAGTGGTCTAATGCATGTCGACCTAGTGACCTTATACCCTTTGTAGGAGCCCCTACCCAATGGTGAAAAAACTTTGACAGGTAGGCCCCTTTTAGTTCAGGGCCCCAAAGTAGTTATGCCCTTGCCTGTAGAACAGGAAAAGTATTAACACTGAGTAACATTAGAATTATAAATACATTTAGACATACTTACTTTTGAAAACTAGTTTCAGGGAGATTATAGTTGGTAGTAGAATTTTGCACAGCGCCCCATTGAGGGGGGCGTGTCATGCTCCTCCCAAAGGGTGTGTCTAGTTCCATATATGGAGAGATTGTGAAAAGAGTTTGTGAACGTGGCACCTAGAAGCGTGGGTGTGTACTGCTACATTTGAAGAGGAATCTTCTAAAATGACATAAATACAAAAGTAGATGAGCCCCAAAGCAGTAAGAGATACTATATTTGGTAAAGTGCTGGGAAATGGTGCTGATTATTCATGTAAATGTAAATTTTCCCCAAAATGTAACAGTGTAATGTGGGCTAGGTGAAATGAGGGAGATTGCTAGACTAATGAGGGAGAGAGGGAGATTGCTGTTATTTCAGGGAGTCTCCTGCAGAATGCAGGAGGGTAGGCAGCTATGCATTTAGACCACACCTCAGCAGAGAGGCAAGAGTTCCTCACACAGCAACAGACAATTGGCCTAATTTAGACCTTATACAGGACGAGTGTAAGTCTCTTCACATATTACATCTCCCCCACCCAAATGTAACTCTCTGTACATCAGGGATGGGGACCCTTCGGCCCTCCATCTGTTGTTGAACTACACATCCCAGCATGCCCTGCTACAGTTTTGCAATTTGGCCATACTAAAACTGTTGCAGGGCATGCAAGGATGTGTAGTTCAATAACATCTGAGGGCCGAAGGTTCCCCATCCCTGCTGTACATGTTACATCTTCCCCACCTGCAGTGCAGCATGGTTTTACCCATTTTGAGAACAAATTTGCAATGCGATCGGGTCTGAAATAGGCCCAATGAGAAAGGCTGAACCAGGTTAGGATTTAGGGAGCCCTGACAGATTTTGGTCAATGCCTTAAGCCGTCTATACATTTATTTGGCTTGAACCTTAACATACACTTTAAGCTAGCTTAACTAAAATAACTCACGCTGACACAATAAAGACACGGACACCAAAGCAATTAGATGTAAAGGTCATATGATATTTATTATGTGGTATGACCCTTCTTCGTAAAGGTCTGGCAATAAGGCGCCACGGATGCCCAGCTCTAGTCACATCAAAAATGGCGGCGACTTAAACGCCCCAACTGACTGATATTAACATGGGGAGACTGAGACGCCCCATCCGACTAAGGCACAACCTAACGCTGGGAAGTCTCACCACCCCTTCTCTGGCTGGTGTGGACACTCCGCTAAGGAAGTGCCCACAGCGCCCCCCCGCGCAAAGGCAGGACCCCATCAATAATATGGCCTTCAACACCTTGCACCAGTCTCTGGACAGGGGTAACTAAAATTCCTTTAATCCTATTCAGTCATCATCTTCAATGAAGATCTAAAATGTCTATGTAGACAGTCATTAGGTTGCCGCCTACTGACTGTCAATGTAGACACTGTCAAACTGTCACCCTGATTCCCATCCACACTCTCTACTCTATTGAACCAAGGGTTTAATTCAGTACTGCTCGCTAAGCAGTGGTCGTTCGTCATCCTGCCGAATGTCCGCCTCCCCACCCCCTGCTGCCGGTAACATGCGAGGGGATGTAAGAGAACACACATCCCCTCGCATGTGGCTGGAGGTGATAGAGAAATCATTCCATAGTCGATGACCACCAAGTGATTTCTCTCCCCTTGGGAAATAAAAGTCCGTCTAGACTGTTTTTCCATTATTTCCATTATTGAGTCCGCCGAAGATGGGGAGGCACTGATTACCTGTGATCAGCCGCCCGACACCACCGGCCCACTTGCATTCCCAGATTACACCCGGTGTATTCATAAAACACCGGGTGTTTCCCCTGCTCCCGATCCATTTCTACCCCATCCGCTCCCTGCAATGAATGGCCCAGCAAGTGTGTAACTCCCTGAAGCCATTTGTGCTGGGGTTTGGGTATGCGCAAACCCTGACCATCATGGTTGGGGCTGAATTGAAATCACTACGATCGATCCTGAATTGGCCCCCAAGTTTCTATATTTAAAGAAAATCCCCTCTCTTCTGTTCTACCTACTTCTGTATTCACCCGTAACCCCCCTCATGCTCAGGGGCGTAGGGAGGGCAGAGCCGGTGGAGCACAAGCTCCGGGTGCAGATAGATCAAAGGGCGCCAAAGCCATGCACCGCCGGCTCCCCTGCCCTGCTCCCCTGCTGTGAGCCGAAATAACGGGCTAACTAGTGTGGCAGCAGACAGCCCAACTGAAACGCTGACTATCCCTGCCCCAGCATAGGCGGCTACAACTACAGCACTGAGATGAGATCTCATTACAGCGGCTCAGCTTACAGGAGCCGGAGATCAGTGTGGGCGGCACAGACCACAGTCCCTCAGGCCCGGCGACAGAGGGGTCACCCATACCGGGCCCCAAGGATCAGAGGCATAAAAAATGTGCCTCAGCTGCAGTGCCTGTTAAGATTTTATATACTCCGATGACCTGCCCTTTAATAATCTAAAGTAAAAATTAATATACCACAGCCAGCTCCCCCCTCCGTTACCCTGTCACTTGGTCTGTCCCCAGGCTCTGTTGCAGACGTGGTGACCTCATTATTACCCTGCACTGTGTCTCCTTCCCTGCTAGGGTTGCCACCTCTCCTGGATTTCCTGGATTCTCCCTGAATTGGTGGCAACCCTCCAGGACATTTTTGCAGTCTCCTGGATTCTGGGATTCTCCTGGAATCTGGGTGACTTCGAAAGCCTCCACAGCCTCCCAACTGAGTGTGCAAACTGTCAGGGGCGTAGGGAGGGTGGTTCCGGCGGAGAGCGAGCTCCGGTCACCAGAAAGGCCACAAGGCACGCACAGTGCGTCTCCAGCACTTATGAGTTGCTGCCCGCCCCACAGCTCCCTCTACCTCCAGAAATATTTAAACGGGGCCGCGGGACAGGAGAGGACAGAGGAGCAATGTGCAGCCAACAGCTTAGGATGCTGCAGAAGGGCTTCTTCCCAAACTGAGCCTCAGAGGAGAGATAAGCCGACTGCTACTGTGTATCAGTCCCAAGGCAGTGCCGTCTGTGCTGTCAGGCGAGGAAATGGTGAGGCCAGTGTGGAGGGGGGATTTGTGCGTGGGGGCGGTGCTTGGGGCAGATATGCATGTTAGAGAAGTGAAGGGGTGGGGAGGTTGCTGTGAAGTTGTTGTCACTAGTGTCAGGGTGAGGGGAGGATGTATGAGGTATCTCTGTGTAGGAGTTGTCAGTAGGGGAAATGTGTTAGTAACAATAGGGACTTCAATACATGTCTGTATTAGAGGCCATGCCCACTTTTCCAAAGAGGCCATGCCTGTTTTACAAAGCCACGCCCTCTGTTCCAAGAGGGCGCGTGTGCCTTTGTCGCATATGAAAGGGAGGGGGAGGAATCTCCAGGAATCGAAGATGCCTAAGGTGGCAACACTATTCCCTGCGATCTGCATCTTCATGCCACCGAGGAGCAGGGAGAGCAGCACAGGAGAAGATCCATGGGGCAATCAGCAGCCTCTCCCCATCACGCAGAGCAGCTACGATCTGCTGGCAGGGAGAGCAGAGGCAGACAACTCCTAAACAAGTGCAGGAGCTAGGACCCAGTGACTGCACTGAGATCAGCAGCACAGGACACTGACTGGACCAATCGTAGACAGTTCTCTGTGAAGCTCATTTCAGACTAGAGCAGGGGAAGGGAAGCAGACAGTATGGCTTCATCAGGAGGAGCTGTGCCATCCCCAGCAGGAGCAGCCAGAGGTACAGAACACTTTCCCTGGAGCTTCTCTCTCTCTCTCATACCCTCCCCCTGGTCTCTCTCTGACCCTGGTCTGTCTGTCTTGTCTGTATGTCTGTCTGTCTCTATCTCTGACTGTAATCTGTCTCTCTCTGACCCTGGTCTCTCTCTCTGATCCTGGTCTCTCTCTCTGACTCTGGACTGTCTTTCTGTCTCTCTCCATACTTGCCTACTTTTGAAAACTAGTTTCAGGGAGATTACAGTGGGTAATTTTGCACGGCGCCTTATGAGGGGGTGTGTCATGCTCCACCCAAAGGCCGTCTCTAATTCCATATATGGAGATATTGAATAGAGATTGTCAGTGGTGGCTCCTACCTTATGGTAGGAGGGGTTCTGCCACTGGCTGGGATGCCGGCTCCCCCTGCCACCGCTACTCCTCTTGGTCCCCGCTGCATTGTTCCAAGTGCTTGTACAATGATGACAGGCACCGGGACTGGCGCATGCCCAGTACCAACATTTGTACTGCGCATGCAGCCAGCTTTTATGGACAGCTTCGGAAACAGCCCCAGGGGTGAAATCACAGTCCTGGAGCCTGTACAATATAGGGACCAGCACATGGACAGTACTGCCATAGGTACTGCGCATGTGCAGACCCTGGATTTTATGGGCTGCGCATAGAGGCATCCCAGAGGGAGGGAACACCTCCCAATGGGACTGCTTTGGGTGACTGGCAGGTCGGGCATCCAATAGGAAGTCAGTGCCAGTCACAGTGAAGCCAGTGCAGTCTCACAGACTGCATTTGGCTTCACTACAGTGGCGGATTTTACCTGGGGGGCTGCAGCTCTGCAGCCCATACATAAAAAAACGCCACTGGAGATTGTGAATGTGGCACCTAGAAGCGTGGGTGTGTACTGCTACATCTGAGTGGAATCTTTTAAAATGAAATATCCAAATTTAGATGAGCCCTAAAGCAGTTAGCAAGAGTTACTATACTTTCTAAAGTGCTGGGAATGACTCAATGTAAATTTATCTAGCTTTCATTCCTTTTTTTCCCAAGAATTTAACAGTGTGATGCGGGATAGGTGTAATGAGGGAGATTACTAGACTAATGGGGTTGGGATCATTTGGTCTATTGCATTATGGTAGAAAGTCATTAGGTCGAATCCATTAGGTCGACATGCTAAAAGGTCGACATGATTCTAGGTCGACATGGGAAAAGGTCGACATGATTCTAGGTCGAAAGGTCATTAATTCGACAGGTCATTAGTTCGACAAGGTCATTAGTTCGACATTGTCTATGTCGACATTCACAAGGTCGACATGGGGTTTTTCACTGTTTTTTTACCTGAATGTCAACACAGTCGACATGGACACAGTTTAAAGTGCACTGCATCCCCTCGCATCGCTCGCTGCGCTCGCTATGCGTCGGGCACGGTGCCTCGCTACGCTCGGCACACTATTTTATTCTCCCACCACGCCCTAGTGGATGGTAGGGCATGAAATACCGCCTGTCGGCACATGTTGGCTCAAAAAACAGTGAAAAACTCCATGTCGACCTTGTGAATGTCGACATAGACAATGTCGAACTAATGACCTTGTCGAACTAATGACCTGTCGAACTAATGACCTTTCGAACTAGAATCATGTCGACCTTTTCCCATGTCGACCTAGAGTCATGTCGACCTTTTAGCATGTCGACCTAATGGATTCGACCTAATGACTGTCGACCATAATGCAGTAGACCAAATGACCGCATCCCGACTAATGAGGGAGAGAGGGAGATTGCTGCTATTTCAGGGAGTCTCCTGCAGAATGCAGGAGGGTAGGCAACTATGTCTCTCTCTTTGGTCCATCCCCCCTCTCTCAGGCCTTCCTCTCACTTAAGGTCACGTCATAATCAATATTTCAAATGATATTGCTCATTTACCCCCTTCTTAACTATATCGTTTAAAATATTGCTTAGTGTGTATGCAAAGTATTGGCAATCATGCGCATATTACCACTGGTCATTAACGATATCCCCGCTCCTTCAGCAGCATGGAGAACTAGTGCTGCAGTTAGAATAACATTTTTTTTTTCCTGATTGACAGCCCAAGGGAGATGCCGACTATGCCTGCCTCAACATAAGCGGCCAAAGGACTGTGCCCTCACTTTGGGCTAGATTCTCTAAACTTCAAATGTGATAAACTGAAGAGTGATAAACAGCCAGCCAATCAGCTCCTACCTGCCATGTCACAGACTGTGTTTGAAAAATGTCAGACGGGAGCTGATTGGCTGGCTGTTTATCACTCTCCAGTTTATCACTTTTGAAGCTTAGAGAATCTGGCCCTATAACAGCTCAGCAAATAGGAGCCTGAGATCACAGTACAAACTACACAGACCGCCGTCCCTGCCCCAACACTAATCATTATAGCGCTGAAGCCCTATTTCAGGGGCTAAGTTAATAAGAGCTGGGAAGAGCGGCGCTGGGGTACCATCTGCAGCACGGAGAACAAGGTGCTGCAGTTCGAACAGCATTACAGTATATTTACGTGTAATTGCTATTATGGCATGTGGCTTTATGTGTAATGGGTATTACAGAGTTCGCTAATACAGTATGTGCAATGGAAATTATGGTGCATGGTATAATGTTAGGGTACCACATCTATTGTCTTATGCACCTTTTTGCCACACAAAAGCCCCGCCTACCAGGGGCGGATCCAGGATAAAATGACAGGGGGGGCACCATGATAAAAGAGGGTTTAGGTGGGGGAGGGGCAGTGTTAGTGGTGCCAGTGTACATGCTAAGAGAGCGGCAGAGAGAGGGTGGGAATGGGACTAAAAATAGGCCCTGGCAGTTAAAGTACGCAGGCCCACCATGGCGAAAATGTGAAGGAAGTAGTTGTGTGCGCGCCGAAGGCGCTCCAGAAAAGGGGGTGTGGCCACTCAACAGGGTGCGTGTCCTTGAGTGTAGTGTACAACACCATATACAACTTCTACACATTATGCAACAAAATACTAGACCCCATTATACTTGCCCCTTACACATGATGCCAAATGGAATGAGCCAAAATTCACATAATGCCACACAGATTAAGCCAAAATTCACAATACGCTTCATAAACAGGGACATTGTCCACCAAAGGCGCGCATTAAACATTTACACCATAATGTCCATTACACGTTAAGTTACACGCTATTATGTCCATTATGTATTATGCCAAACACCATAATGCCTATTAAAAATTATGCTACATAAGTGCTGCTTATCTACATGCTCATTGCCAAGGGTTCCATGCTCATTGCCAGAGGTTCCATGCTCATTGCCAAGGGGGAATACATGCTTGCCGTAAACGGGGACAGCTGCCGCCAGGCAGAAGTGATAGCCACTGACAGTGGCAGAGCCTGGCTGTATTCCGAGCACTGCAGGTCCCAGCTATTTGAAAAAATACCCCTTTCACACCAGAAAATGCATTCCCAGGTTGGCCCCTTTTACACCAGCCTAGTCCCTGCATTTTCTGGTGTGAGGGGGAGAGAAAACCACCCCTTCCCCCCTTTAACCAGTTATCTAATTTAACCGGCTATATCTTCGGAACCAACTGACCCATTTACATGAGACAAATATCATATTGAAGAACTTTTGAGAGGGCTTTGAATGATTTTGGTCCAGTGAAACTGGAACGTTTGGTTCCAGAGTAATCTGCCCTCAAAGAACATGAACAGCCATGAAATTACATTTCAAAAATAAAAAAATTGGTTTATATGCAATATCTCTGGAACCGATTGACCGATATGGACCAGCCTGGTATCATATTGAAGGCCCAGCGATTTGGAATGGAATGAGATCAACCACAAGCTTCTGCGATGCCAGGGGGAACCGGGTGGGGGGTCGGAATTGACGGGTCCCATATTATCCTATGGAGGAAAAAAAACGCTACAGCTTTGCCAGGCGATATCTCCGGTTCCCGGGAGGCTAGAGATACGGGGCTGGGCTCCTTGGAAATCCCTGGTCCTCAGCTACAAAATTAACTACAGGGGGGGCACGTGCCCAGGTGCCCCCCCCCCCTGAATCCGCCACTGCCGCCTACTACAAATGGGGGGCGCGAAACATGCCCTTGCTCCGGGCCCCGTGGCATCTAGCTACACCACTGCTAATGCTTTCTACAAAATTCTCTGTAAAATAAAAGTACAGTTCTGAGCCTGACAGGTTGTATTGCCTACTACTACGACATAGACGAGTATGGATTACAATACGCTCTCTGTGGTTTGTGCTGAGCAGGATCCTCACAGATTCTATCTGAGATTACAAGGTTGTTGAGATGCTAGAACTGAGATTTATATTTGTTCCGTCCTCATCAGCACTTACAGTAGTAGATATTTCATTCCACACCTATACAATACGCAAAACCCTCTTGTCTGCCAACGCGAAGACCAGCAGCTGGGAGACACACTGTGTGTGTGTGTTATGCACCATTGGTATAATCTTCTCATGTGTAACCGATATGGCAGGTGAAAGGGTTACTTACGCTGTATTGTTTGGTTGTCAGAAGCAATCTAGTAATCAGTGCTAATCAGAGAGAATTTGGAGGCTTAATAACATCTTGATTGCATCTCACTCCAAAAAGAAGTTGCATAACAAGAGAGAGGTAAGATGGCTGCAATGGGAACAAGACAGGTAGTCTTTATCCTGGTATAATAAACCAATTGTTATCCAACACACACACGCACACACACACACTGCCCCATAGACACACGCACAACTATCTGTACCACCCCCTCACAACTCCAGCCTCTCCTTCTGCACCCCCCCCCCCCCCCTCCACCTGCTGCAACTCCCACCATTTACCATTGGGATTACCAAAAGGGCAGCACGGACAGTGTAATGGTTAGCATTACTGCCTCACAGCACTGAGCATGGGTTTTATTCCGACCAGGGACTGTGCAGAGTTTGTATATTCTCCCCATGCCCGCAAGGGGCTTTGTTGTGCTCGGCCCCCTGTCCGAGTCCCAGCAGTTGGGATTCCAACGTCAGAGTAATGAGGAGCGGGACATCATACTACACCACTACTAGCAGTAATCTGAAACTTTGCAGATGAGCGATTAACTTAATCAGCCCCTATATACTGTACCTGTATACAACAAAGTAAACTCAATTACCCCCATCTATTGTAAAGTACCCGATTACCCCTACTCTATTGTATCCAATAACCCCCATATATTATATTGTACCTGATTACCCCTACTCTATCCTATCCAATTACCCCATCTATTGTATTGTGCCCGATTACCTCTACTCTATCCTATCCAATTACCCCCATATATTGTATTGTACCCGATTACCTCTACTCTATCCTATCCAATTACCCCCATATATTATATTGTACCCGATTACCTCTACTCTATCCTATCCAATTACCCCATATATTATATTGTACTCGATTACCCCCCTTTAATCTATTCTACCCAATTACCTCCATCTATTGTATTGTACCCGATTACCTCTACTCTATCCGATCCAATTACCCCCATAAATTATATTGTACCCGATTACCCCCTTTAATCTATTGTACCCAATTACCACAGCTTTTGTTTTCTTCCCAATTACCCTCATCTATTGTATTGTACCCAATTACCCTCATCTATTGTATTGTACTAAATTACCCCCATCTATTGTATTGTACCCAATTTCCTCCATCTATTGTATTGTACCCAATTACCACATCTATTGTATTCTTCCCAATTGCCCTCATCTATTGTATTGTACCCAATTACCACATCTATTGTATTGTACTCAATTACCTCCATCTATTGTATTGTACCCAATTACCTCCATCTATTGTATTGTACAAAATTACCACATCTATTGTATTCTTCCCAATTACCCTCATCTATTGTATTGTACCCAATTACCTCCATCTATTGTATTGTACCCAATTACCACATCTATTGTATTCTTTCCAATTACCCTCATCTATTGTATTGTACCCAATTACCTTCATCTATTGTATTGTACCCAATTACCTCCATCTATTGTATTGTACCCAATTACCACATCTATTGTATTCTTCCCAATTACCACATCTATTGTATTTTACCCAATTACCCTCATCTATTGTATTGTACCCAATTACCCTCATCTATTGTATTGTACAAAATTACCCCCATCTATTGTATTGTACCCAATTTCCTCCATCTATTGTATTGTACTCAATTACCTCCATCCATTGTAATGTACCCAATTAACACATCTATTGTATTGTACCCAATTACCACATCTATTGTATTGTACCCAATTACCTCCATCTATTGTATTGTACCCAATTACCTCCATCTATTGTATTGTACCCAATTACCACATCTATTGTATTCTTCCCAATTACCACATCTATTGTATTTTACCCAATTACCCTCATCTATTGTATTGTACCCAATTACCCTCATCTATTGTATTGTACTAAATTACCCCCATCTATTGTATTGTACCCAATTTCCTCCATGTATTGTACTGTACCCAATTACCACATCTATTGTATTCTTCCCAATTACCCTCATCTATTGTATTGTACCCAATTACCACATCTATTGTATTTTACCCAATTACCCTCATCTATTGCATTGTACCCAATTACCTCCATCTATTGTATTGTACAAAATTACCCTCATCTATTGTATTGTACCCAATTACCTCCATCTATTGTATTGTACCCAATTACCTCCATCTATTGTATTGTACCCAATTACCACATCTATTGTATTTTTCCCAATTACCCTCATCTATTGTATTGTACCCAATTACCTCCATCTATTGTATTGTACCCAATTACCACATCTATTGTATTCTTCCCAATTACCCTCATCTATTGTATTGTACCCAATTACCTCCATCTATTGTATTGTACCCAATTACCACATCTATTGTATTCTTCCCAATTACCCTCATCTATTGTATTGTACCCAATTACCCTCATCTATTGTATTGTACCCAATTACCTCCATCTATTGTATTGTACTCAATTACCTCCATCCATTGTAATGTACCCAATTAACACATCTATTGTATTGTACCCAATTACCACATCTATTGTAATGTACCCAATTAACACATCTATTGTATTGTACCCAATTACCACATCTATTGTATTGTACCCAATTACCTCCATCTATTGTATTGTACCCAATTACCTCCATCTATTGTATTGTACCCAATTACCACATCTATTGTATTCTTCCCAATTACCCTCATCTATTGTATTCTTCCCAATTACCCTCATCTATTGTATTGTACCCAATTACCCTCATCTATTGTATTGTACCCAATTACCTCCATCTATTGTATTGTACCCAATTACCACATCTATTGTATTCTTCCCAATTACCACATCTATTGTATTTTACCCATGTATTGTACCCAATTACCCTCATCTATTGTATTGTACTAAATTACCCCCATCTATTGTATTGTACCCAATTTCCTCCATCTATTGTATTGTACTCAATTACCTCCATCCATTGTAATGTACCCAATTAACACATCTATTGTATTGTACCCAATTACCACATCTATTGTATTGTACCCAATTACCTCCATCTATTGTATTGTACCCAATTACCTCCATATATTGTATTGTACCCAATTACCTCCATCTATTGTATTGTACCCAATTACCACATCTATTGTATTCTTCCCAATTACCACATCTATTGTATTTTACCCAATTACCCTCATCTATTGTATTGTACCCAATTACCCTCATCTATTGTATTGTACTAAATTACCCCCATCTATTGTATTGTACCCAATTTCCTCCATCTATTGTATTGTACCCAATTACCACATCTATTGTATTCTTCCCAATTACCCTCATCTATTGTATTGTACCCAATTACCACATCTATTGTATTTTACCCAATTACTCTTATCTATTGCATTGTACCCAATTACCTCCATCTATTGTATTGTACAAAAGTACCCTCATCTATTGTATTGTACCCAATTACCTCCATCTATTGTATTGAACCCAATTACCTCCATCTATTGTATTGTACCCAATTACCACATCTATTGTATTTTTCCCAATTACCCTCATCTATTGTATTGTACCCAATTACCTCCATCTATTGTATTGTACCCAATTACCACATCTATTGTATTCTTCCCAATTACTCTCATCTATTGTATTGCACCCAATTACCTCCATCTATTGTATTGTACCCAATTACCACATCTATTGTATTCTTCCCAATTACCCTCATCTATTGTATTGTACCCAATTACCCTCATCTATTGTATTGTACCCAATTACCTCCATCTATTGTATTGTACTCAATTACCTCCATCCATTGTAATGTACCCAATTAATACATCTATTGTATTGTACCCAATTACCACATCTATTGTATTGTACCCAATTATCTCCATCTATTGTATTGTACCCAATTACCTCCATCTATTGTATTGTACCCAATTACCACATCTATTGTATTCTTCCCAATTACCACATCTATTGTATTTTACCCAATTACCTCCATCCATTGTATTGTACCCAATTACCTCCATCTATTGTATTGTACCCAATTACCTCCATATATTGTATTGTACCCAATTACCTCCATCTATTGTATTGTACCCAATTACCACATATATTGTATTCTTCCCAATTACCCTCATCTATTGTATTGTACCCAATTACCCTCATCTATTGTAGTGTACCCAATTACCTTCATCTATTGTATTGTACCCAATTACCTCCATCTATTGTATTGTACCCAATTACCACATCTATTGTATTGTACCCAAATCCCTCCATCTATTGTATTGTACCCAATTATCACATCTATTGTATTCTTCCCAATTACCACATCTATTGTATTTTACCCAATTACCCTCATCTATTGCATTGTACCAAATTACCTCCATCTATTGTATTGTATCCAATTACCCCCATCTATTGTATTGTACCCAATTACCCTCATCTATTGGATTCTACCCTTTTACCTTCCTCTTATCTATTCTACCCAATTACACCACCCCTTAATTTCTATTGTACCCATTTCCCAACCATCTATTCTATTTGATTACTGCACCCCATCTTTTATTATAACTGATCACACCCCTCTATTTTAACTCCCTTATTGTATTCTACATATATCTGATTACCCCCCCCTCCCAATTTACCCAATAACCCCCTCTAGTTTATTCAACATGATAACCTCCTGTATTCTTTTCTCTGTGAGAAAACCTAAAATGTACTCCCAGCAGAGAATAGATGGGTGTAAATGGGTAGAAAGAATTATAGGGTAGGATAACCACCCTCCAATTCCAATTACGCCCATCTACCCTCCGCTAGTCTTCCACCCGAGTGTGCTGAGTGCAGTGAGTTACCATGCCCGTTGCATGCCAGGGGACACGGTACATATATACGGTGTCAATGTAAGATGACATAGACACCCAGAAAATCATAAAAATCTCATGTCGCCTATGTCGACATACCTAAGGTATGTCAACCCTTTTTCATTGTTGACCTAGTCACTGTCCACCATTAGTGGTCGACCTAGACATTGTCTATCATCTATACCATAACCTCCATAACCTGTATGTCTTTTATATTTGATTCCAATTTGATGTGCGTCCCAGTGCACATCAGATCACATCCGGAGATTGTCATTGGCCCAATCGCCGGCATCCTGTCAGTTAAACTGTGAGTGGATGGCATTTATGAGCCATAAGCTTTTTCTGTTGCGCATTGTAGGCTACGGTACTAATGCACAGTTGTTCGATAATCGCTCAAATTACGAATTCCCTGATTAGCAATCCATACTAAAAACAAAAATGACTAAAACATATTTTGTGGGGCCTCATTACTAATGGCCTCATCCATCTACTTTACCAGTGTCATTACTGCGATCAGGGCCGCCGACAGGGGATGCCCTGGGTACAGCTGTCCCGGGCCCCGGCCTCTGGAGGGGCCCAGGCAGCTGCCCACAGCCCCCCTACCCCCTCACCCAGCGTTTCTCACCCGGCAGCCAGCCCTACCTCCCCCCGCGCACCGGCACCCAGCGTCCCTCACCCGGAGGCAAGGCACGCACAATAACACAGTGCAGCCAGCAGAGCGCCGAGCCTAGGACACAGAGGGGCTCGGCGCTCTGCAGGCTGCACTGTGCAGTGTGCGCTCAGAGTCGGACCATGGAGACTGAAGGAGCGAGGAGGACGCGGCTGCAACATGATGGTAAGTAATGGGGAGGCATGGTGCTGGCAGGCGGGGGTGGGCGTGCGGGCACGCCCCGGGGGGGGGGAGTTAGGAGGTATGGCGCTGTGCAAGCATTTCTAGTGGCGGCCCTGCCTGTGATACACCGGAAACATGCAATGGGTCATATAGGGTTACATTTCTAAGAGCCGCATGGAAGGGGGGAGGTGGTGACCGAAGCAGTAACTTTTGTATTCTGCATCCCTCCCATCCGCTTATCATTAAATGATACCCATCTCTGGGCTTGTGTACATTATTATTACATTTTAGTCTGAGACTTTGTAGATAATAAAATCACTGCACAGAGCCACTTTCAATTAATCAGGACCGTAAGAAACTCTGTGCCGAGGCAGCGCATTACTTAACTCCTCCGGTGCCGCGTTCACTTTATGCTGTCCTGCCGTGTTGTGTTTGTGGGGATTTGTGGGTGGTTGCTGGAGGGGGACGGGGGGATGGGGGGGCGGGGCGTGGGGGGGTTGGCGGTTACGGCAGGGGGGCCGCAACTAGTAGTCACACGGAAAGTCAAAAGGTTGACAGGGGTAAAATGGCGACAGGATCCAAAGGTCAACAGTGAAAAGGTCGACATGGTCAAAAGGTTGACATGGAAAAGGTCGACATGAGTTTTCCTGATTTTTTGGATAACAGAAGCCGCCAGTGGGCGTCTTTGTACTTAATAGATCTCTTGCCACATTTGTATAATTTCGTACAGTACACAAACTATTAGTCTCCACCTATGAATCAGGCCCTTGGTAGTCCACCATAGACAACACCATAGAATCATGGGTACTCTTTACCTAGCACGGCACCCACGATTTTGATCGTGGGCATCGTAGGTAAAAAAATCGCGGTCATCGCGGCCATTGAATGCACTAAAAATCGGGTGTGATGCGATGCCCGCGATTTCCCATAGGGAACAATGTTAAATTTCTCAATTGACCCGATTTTACTGTTCAATGCCTCAATTGACCCGATTTTTCCATAGGAAACAATGTTAAATGGCCCACAGAGGCCAAATAGCCACCCTGAAGTGTGAAATGGCCCCCACAATTGTTAACGCCACCCCACGATCAACGTGAACCCGAAGCGTGGCGAGCGCAGCGAGCCCGCGAGGGGCGGCGGTACGCGTCCTACGACCTTTTCATACCCCCACTATCCACGTCGGCGTGAAGTTGAGAATAGAATAGTGTGGCGAGCGCAGCGAGCCCGAAGCGTGGCGAGCGCAGCGAGCCCCGCGAGGGGACGCGGATACCTTCACAGGTAAACGCGTCCCTTCGCCGGCTTCACAGGTATCCTCGTCCCCTCGCGGGGCTCGCTGCGCTCGCCACACTATTCTATTCTCAACTCCACGCTGACGTGGATAGTGGGGGTATGAAAAGGTCGTAGGACGCGTACCGCCGCACCTCGCAGGCTCGCTGCGCTCGCCACGCTTCGGGTTCACGTTGATCGTGGGGTGGCGTTAACAATTGGGGGGGCCATTTCACACTTCAGGGTGCCTATTTGGCCTCTGTGGGCCATTTAACATTGATTCCTATGGAAAAATCGGGTCAATTGAGGCATTGAACAGGAAAATCGGGTCAATTGAGAAATTTAACATTGGTCCCTATGGGAAATCGCGGGCATCGCGTCGGTCGCGTCGCACCCGATTTTTTAGTGCATTCAATGCCCGCGATGACCGCGATGGGCGCCGTGCTAGGTAAAGAGTACCGAATCATGCAATAGAACAACTGAATGACCAGACAAGAAAAGATGGTGATGTCTAGGGACGAGCGATCTGTATCACTGCACGGACACTGACAGTGGGCGCCAGTGCACATTCACAGGGATAAAGGGCCTTTGCATGAAGTCGCAGATGAGCAACTGTCAATAGTCACGGCTATGGCGGATCCTGCATCCACCTCTGAATTGGGCCCTTTAAATCGAATCCATCAACTACTCCAAAAGGCGTTTAAACATTTACACAAAATGAATCTTTGTTCTTTGACAGGTGCCGCTATATATTATATCTTATACATTATAAGCGCTCACTTGTATTTTATTATTCCTAAAGAATACAATGAATGCTAAAGCACACAATCAAGAGCAGATAATTCAAACTAGGGAGAGAGAGAATGTGGAGAGAGATAAAGTCCCAGGTAATTAGCTCCTATCTCACAGCAGCTGATTGGTTGGTATGTTATATCCCTTACCTTTAGCTCTCTTCGAGCGTTGATTAATCCGGTCCTTATATCAAGCAGTTCCGCAGGTGACAGACCATGGGAGCAATTACTACTCCGTCAGGCTGTGTGACCCACTCGTGTCTTTCTCTAGTTGTGACAGCAGAAATAATTTGTCTTTTTATGCTGATTTTATGTGTTGGCTGTGTCCTTTATAGCGCTGGGGTAAGGCGCTGTATCTCCCTCAGGTGCCCTGCGGCTGTTTTATACCGCGGAACAAGGGTATTCAGGTTGCATCTACCCCAGCTTAGCTTTGTGCTAGTCCTTTCTACCATCAGTGGACAATAGGATCTCTGCATTGTGGCCGTACTGTACAGACACAGTGACAATGAGCGCTCCAATGGAATAACTCCCCAGAGCAATAGAACAGTTAAGTATCTAATGACTGGTAGTTCTGTGGGAAGTGCAATCAGTGTTCACGCTTGATTACAGGAAGCCGTTTTGCTAATTGTTCAGCTGATAGACAGTATCATAAGGAGTAAAACGGTTTATGCGGATGATTAGCCGGTGTCAGCGCCAGGCGCTTCTGTTACATACAGAGATTGATGTGAACTTGTCTCTTATAAAGTCTGTATATAAGGGGCCCAGTATGCCTGTGGGCACTTTGGCAGATGGATCTGCCCTTTGTTTCCTGCCTTAATCCTGGCAATTGGCATCTGGGGTGAGATTGAATGGGATGCAAAATTACACCTTCTCACATTTTTTCAAAATCGAATTTTTGGGGGGAAGAATTCGACTATTTAATGAGATGCGAATTTGAAGCAAAAAAATGCCATATGCTGCTCAAAGAGCCGGTCCGGGTTTAAAAAAATCAAGAGGCAAACTGACTAGGAGTACCCTGGGTTTTTTAAAGCCAGCACCAGGCTCAAGGTCCGGTCTTGGTTCCTAAAATACGGGGGACAAAACTAGTAGGGGTCCACCGTATTTCAAGAACCAGCACCGGGCCCAACCAGCCAGCAGGGTAATGCCACAGCCGGGGTGGGGGGGGGGACTTTTTATACAAGTCACACTTGCCAAAGCATTTACCCCCTGACCAGTCAGCCTCTGCAGGGATCCTGGGGAAGTGGGGACCCCCCCCAATGAAGGGGTCCCACCCCTCCAGAATTTACCTGTCCAGACTAAGCCCGGGACTGTCACCCCGATGCCCCTTGAGCGGTGGGCATCGGGCTGTGTAAAGATAGAAATAAGTATTGTGTATTGCTGTGGAACTATGAGTCCCAGGAAGCCTGCACCGTATGCAGGGACTTGGAGAACTACAAGTTCCAGCATGGAAGGTAGGTATCCTCCATCCGCCGGTCCTGAAGAAAATCCATATGGGGTACCTGTGGAAGGAATCCATACTCACGGGGGTCCTCTGGTGTAGATCACGTCCTCTTCCTTCCAAGTAGTTTGGGGGTCATCCTCGACTCTGAACTGTCCTTTCTTCCCCACATTCAATCTGTCTCCAAATCATGTTAATTGCATCTAAAAAACATATCCAAAATATGACCCTATCTCACACAAGACACTACCAAATCTCTTATCCATGCACTCATTATATCCTGCATTGATTATTGCAATAGTCTCCTAACTGGTCTTCCCAAGAACAGACTCTTACCACTGCAATCCATTTTAAATGCTGCTGCTAGGCTGATCTTCCTTGCAAGATGCTCATCGTCTGCTGATCCGCTCTGCCAGTTTGGTTGCCTGTATCTTACCGTATTCAATATAAAACACTTCTATTTGCATATAAAGCTATTAACCATACTGCACCAGCATATATCTCTGCACTTATCACAAAATATCCCCCATCTCGACCACTCCGCTCTGCACAAGATCTGCGTCTCTCTTCTGCACGGATCACTAGCTCCCATTCACTATTACAGGACTTTCATCGGGCTGCTCCCACCCTATGGAATGCCCTTCCATGCACAATAAGACTCTCCACTAGCCTCCAAACTTTCAAGCGTTCCCTGAAAACTCACCTCTTCAGGCAAGCCTATCATATTTAAGTTCTACATGCATAACCCTCTGAGGCACTTATGTATTATATAGCTTCCCTTCTGGACTTGTAACTGCTATGCTATAACTGGTGACTGTCCTTATGTTTCCCCCCTATATCCCTATAGATTGTAAGCTTGCAGCAGGGCCCTCCTACCTCCAAGTCTGTCTGTTGTTATTTAGTTTCTTTTATCATTGCGTCTAGTATTTTAAAGCGCAACGGAATCTGCTGCGCTATATAAGAAACTGTAAATAAATAAATAAGTGCCCCAACCCACCCAATGGTGAGAGTGATGATGCTTGGGTCACTAGCAGCGGCAGCTCCTACCTGACTGTAGGAGGGCTGCTGCCTCAGGCTCCCCCCCCCCCACTGCCATCATCACTCCTCCGCTGCTTCCAGTACCCACCATGGTCCAGGCGCACTTACAATGCACCGGGACCCGCGCACGCACAGTATCACTGCGCATGCGCGTAAACCCCAGCTTCTATGAGCTGCTTTTGATGCAACCCATAGAAGCCAAAGATGCAGGGAGGGTACACCTCTCAATGGGAACTGTCTACTTCTGGAGATTGCAAAAAAAGGGAAAGAAAAAGTACTCTCTGTTTTTGGGGGCACGCTTTAAATTAAAACTTAACGTTTATTTATAAATTCATTTAAAATGGTTTAGACATGACAGGACAGATATACATTAAACATATACAAGTTCTAGAAACTCCAATTTACAGAGTTCTCTATTGATTGTGGATGGGTTATTATCAAGCAAATCTTGCCCAATCCAAACAAAGTTCTGGTTGGGAGCTACCAATCTCACACAATTTTAGGTACCACAATATATGGAGTGGACCGCGAATATTTTTTGTTTTTTTACTTACTTTACACCAAAATATAAATATAAAAAATTTGCTTATCAGGCCGCTAGAGTGGAATTTGACCAAGAGATTCTGCTAGAGATTGTGCTTTCTTGTATGGCCAGTGGCTGGTATATAACAAAAAAGAAAAAGTAAAAAAGAAGAAAGGTTAGGGGGAGGAGAGAGGGAGAAGAAGGGAGAAGAAGAACGAATTTGGTGTCAGTACACCCCTGCAGTTTGTTTGTTATCATGGTGACTGCTGCTGATTGCTCTATCCGCCTGGCTTAACCAGACCTTGCAATTGAGCGGGTCTGTCCGTGCAACAGTTGCAGATTGAGGTGTGAAAAAGTTGGGCTATTGTGTCCCTCACTGTTAGAGTGGGTGACTCCCTGGTTGGCAAAAGCCCTTGTATATGTTTAATGTATGTCTGTCCTGTCATGTCTAAACCATTTTAAATTAATTTATAAATAAACGTTAAGTTTTAATTTAAAGCGTGCCCCCAAAAACAGAGAGTACGTTTTCTTTCCCTTTTTTTGCATCATTTATTACTCTCAGGGGAGCACCTCCACATTACTTATTAGTGCAGAAGCATTGTGATATAACAAAATAGTGGATCACCATACATTATACCACATATATATCTAAAACTGTACGTGTCACTGGTGCACAGGTTCTTTTCCCAATATCCCCTTCCATAAGTTGAAACTACTTCTGGAGATTGACAGGTCTGCCGGATTTGCAGTCCTAGGTAAAAACCACCACTGGTCACTAGTGCAGCAGGATACATGTGCATGTACATACAGCGCTATTTGATGGCAAATCCAAAAACACCTGAATGACACCCCCCCCCCCCCCACACACACCACTGTGCTTAAGGAAATTACAAGTTACCTCCAAGGGAAGCAAAAGTAACCTGGACAAAGGCCCTTTATTACTGACAACAGAGAAAGACTAGGTCATGGATGGGTTTAACCTCTAGAACAAAGACAATGGATGCGGGAATGTGTTCCGTAATACCTGGAGACCTACAGGACTGTCAGTACTCAGATGAGAATTAGATCGCATTTAGATAACGTTGGAAATGGTTCACAAACTTTCTCTGACACTGTAGGTTGCACCCAATGTGTGACTTTTCCCCCACCTCCTACAGATCTGTCTAAGCCTCATTAGTACTGAAGTGATGGAGGAGACAGCGGAGACACCAAGCTGACAGCAGAGATGTGGATTTGTGTTCACCTCAAATAATAATTTATAAAAGAGGGACAGTGTGAAATTGCTTTTCCCTCAGCGGTCAGACGGGTCACTCTACCCCTGTAGACCAGATAGATGAAGTCTTGCACCCAGTGGATGAGAAAACGAATGCTCCATCCGTCTTGTGTCGTTATCTAGAAACAGCCAAGGTTGTGTGGTTGTAGGAGGCTGATAAGCCCGAAACAGGCATTTGTGCCAACAAGAATTATTACGTGTCCACAACTGTCATTCAATGTATATATGACTTTGTGTGAATGATTTACCTGCATAGGAAGGATGTACAGGCATGTCTACCTCTGTGTATGAATTATGGCAAGGTGGCGTCCATGAATATCTAACTGGGAATGGCATCCATGTATATCTGTGCATGAATGATATACATATAATTATCCGGTACTTGTTTCCTAGCACGGCGCCCATCGCATGGCATTGCGTACCGTTATTAGTGATGTGCGATGCGATCTCCATGTTAAATGCACAGGAGTGCTTGTACAATGAAATATCGCATAGGATCGCATGCCAGCAAATGGCATGCAATGCGATATTTCATTGTACAAGCACCCATGCCATGACATGTGCTGGGTGCTTACAATGAGATGTAACCCCCAGTATCCACGCCATCCGGTACGCGTCCTCCGACCTTTTCATACCCGCACTATCCACGTCCGCCTGGAGTTGATTCTAGATATTGTGGCGAGCGCAGCGCGCCACCGAGCCCAAAGCGTGGCGAGCACCTGCGTAATACGAGCCCTCGCGGGGCTCGCTGAGCTCGCCACACTTCGGGCTTGTATTACACGTCCTCTCGCGGGGCTCGCTGCACTCACCACGCGTCGGGCACGGTGGCTCGCTGCGCTCGCCACACTATCTAAACTCCAAGCCGACGTGGATAGTGTGGGTATGAAAAGGTCGGTGGACGCGTACCGCTGCCCCTCGCGGGGCTGTAACACCTTACAAAGTACAGAAACTGTTTGAACAAAACAAGAAAGAAGTTACTTCAGTATAGGACATGGGCAAGGTTTATAAATAGGCAGCAGGGGAAAGGTCAGGGGTGGAGTGGTAGATCCGAGTGTCACCAGCACGGAGATGATATTGGAGGCTATATAAGCCAATGACCTCACCTAGGGCCTTATTCTGGTTGGTGCGGCCAGAGCCGCACACGGGGCTCCGGCCGCACAAACCAATCCCCGCCCACCCTACGGATCGCCACGGCCGTCCGTACACGGACGGCTGGCGATCCGCATAAAAATGGTGGAGGCGTACGCCTCCACCATGCTGGGAGCTGCCCCCTGCATTCGATGGTCGTCGACCATCGAAGGCAGGTCCGCACGCCGCGGCAGCTCCCGCAAGCTGAGACCACACGGACAATCGTCCGTGTGGTAGCTTGTATGGGGGCTGAAAGCTGACATCCGGCGACGTCAGCTTTCCGCCCCCATGAGTTGCGTCATGGCCTCATTACCATGCATACGCCCCGCGTTTGCATGGGAACGCCCATGAAACGCGGGGCGTACACATAGGGAAATGAGGGCATGATGCCTCTCACGCCCCTATACGCCCCCTTTGCGGCGGACGAAATACGTCTGCGGCGAAGGGGGCTGCACATGCGCAGATTGACCTCTGCGCATGTGCAGAGGAAAAACATCGGCGGTACGGCCGCACGCGGGCCGTACCGCACGAATCAAAATAAGGGCCTTAAAGAGGATGTGTAAAGGGATAATAGAAATGGTCCAACTTTAGGGAACACTTACTGGTAACATAGTAGTTGAGGTTGAAAAAAGACATATGTCCATCAAATCCATGTTGGGTGTGGTCTAGATGTGATATCCTCATTACTCCATTAAATTTATTGAATTACTGTATTTACTTTGGTTCAACTTTGGGATAAATCATGATTATGGGTTACACCCCTGAATGTTTTTCTTTCCAATAAATCTAACCGTCCGCCAAGTTCCACACCTTTACTGCTCTGACCGTAAAAAAAGTCTATCTTCTAGAGGGTACGGAATCTTCTCTCCTCCAGTCTAAGCGGATGTCCATGTGTCGTAGTTTCCGACCTCCCAAGTAAATAGGGTGTCTGACAGTTCGCTGTACAGGCCCCTGATATATCTGTACATGCTATGCATGTCTCCAAAAAACATCTCTTTTCTAGCATAAACATTGCTAATTTGTTGAGTCTGTCCTCATAGTTGAAAGACACCATCACCTAAATTAGCTTGGTTGCCCTTCTCTAGACCTTTTCCAGTTCTATGATGTCCTTTTTGTAGTGTGGATCCCAGAATTGCACTACATATTCTAGATGTGGTCTAACCAGTGCCTTGCATAGTGACATAATTACATTGTCGCCCCTTGTCTCTATGAAACTTTTTATACTGGTCAGTAAGCGGGATGTAATACAATACATTGCCGCCCCACCGTACTACGTATTAATATATGCGGCTAGCATCGCAATGCGTCACATCCCTGGTCTTTTCCTCTTCAAGTTCTTCGGACTGTACGGGAAGTGGCTGTCCCTGGCACGCCGTCCTCCCCCCTTCAGTCGAAAGTACCTCCGGCTATGATATATTGCTAGGGGGAGAAGGAGTTTGATGGAGGACGGGACTTCAGAGTGGAGCTGGCATCTGCAGCGGGCGTTGATAAGAACCCCAAAGGCTTATATAGGATATTGGGTACATGTGAGTTATCCGGACGCCCGATTTGAAAATCGGGTCGGATCGGGCACATCGCATCGCATGCGACCATCGGATGCGATGCGATGCGATGCGATGCGATGACCCGATTTTTCCATAGGAATCAATGTTAAAATGGACTGAGTCCATTTTAACATGGAATTCAATGGGAAAAAGGGGTCCTTTTCATACCCCTACTATCCAAGTGGGCATGGAGTTGGATATAAACCTGTGGCGAGCGTAGCGAGCCACCGAGCCCGAAGCGTGGCGAGCGTAGCGAGCCCCGCGAGGGGACACGGAATACCGTCCCCTCGCGGGGCTCGCTTCGCTCGCCACGCTTCGGGCTCGGTGGCTCGCTACGCTCGCCACAGGTTTATATCCAACTCCATGCCCACTTGGATAGTAGGGGTATGAAAAGGACCCCTTTTTCCATAGGAATCATTTTAACATTGATTCCTATGGAAAAATCGGGTCATCGCATCCGATATCGCATGCGATGCGATGCGATGCGATGCGATATCGCATCGCATCGCATCTGATTGTATGCCTTAACTTAAGGCATACAATCAAAAAATCGGGCGTCCAGATAACTCACAAGTACCGGATATTGCCACCCAAAGTTGGTGATTCCCTGGCCCGCGAAGATGCGGCAGCCGGGTCTTAGTACATTTGAAAATGCAGTAAAACTCCCGAAAACGGGGGGTTTTCCCGCCTTTTTCCCTTAGTCCATCCTGCCTAGTATCCTGTGCGCCTTAATGGCTGTCCAATGACACTCAGCACTGCGAGAGGGGGAATAAAATGGGTAGTGGTCTAATGAGAAGAAAGAGAATGTATAGAGAAGTAAATGCTAGCCAAGAATGGGACAGTATCACACAAGTGAGTGAAAGATTTGCCAAAGGAGAAGGGGGTCAAAGCCAGAAGAGAGGTCAAGGAGTGTTCCCAGAGAGTAGTGGTCCCAGAGTAGTGGTCCCAGATTTGGCACCCAGGAGGTCGTTTCTGACTTTAGTGAGGGCAGATTCTGTGGAGAGGAAAAGACAAAAGCAAGACTGAAATGGGTCATAGGTAAGAAAGGTGGCTGCAGACAGGGCAGAGGGCGGAAGTTCGGAGCAGCCCCCCCGATGGAGGTGAGCGAAGGTGAACTCCCCCCCCCCCCCCCCGCTACTGTACATGCAGCAGGGGGGTCCGTCAGAGGGGTCCCCATGGCGCTAATCGGCGGGGTGGGTTATATGCAGCAGGGGGGGGGGGGGTCCGCGCAGTACCTGCGGTGCCCCCACCAACTTACAGAGCCTCGTCGGGTGCCATCGTCCAGGACCAGGAGAGAGGGAGCCGCCCGAAGAGGAGAGAGAGCCAGGAGAGAGGGAGCCGGCCATTGTACCGCCCAGCCGGAGTGCTGCCCGCTGCCGTCCATCATCATCCACCGTAGGATTGGCTGAGATTCAGCCAATCAGCCTGCGGCCAGGGTTTTTTTAAAATCAGAAGCGCTTCCCACGCCGCCGCCCGGCCGATGATGATGGATGGCAGCGGCAGCACTCCAGCTGGGCGGTACAACGGGCGGCTCCCTTTCTCCAGGGCCAACGCGACACACGACAGGGCTCTGTAAGTTGCTGGGGAGGTACCCCTCAGACCGTGCGGACCCCCCCCGTGTAGCGGGTGGGCACCGGGGCGCACCCAACCCCCCCTCATCACCTTGCAGCGGCCCTGGCTGCAGACAATCCGCTCAAGGAGCTTGGAGGTAAATGGATGGAGTGAGATGTGGCGGCAATTAAAAGGAGAGTCTGGAGCAAAGATCTTTTATTTCAGAATGCGGAGATAAGAGAATGTGTAAATGAAGAGAGAGCAGTGCCTGACTGAAGACACATGCAAGACAGAAGAGAGAGAGAAGAGAGGGAATAGAGGAGAAGATAGAGCCAAGGTGGGAAATGGGAAGGGAGGAGAAGGGTTTCCAAATGGAATCTCCCATTCCGCAGATCATTGAAGCAAGTTTAATTTTTATACACTGTATACTGTATGGAATACAGTATTAAGAGCTAACACTATAGATGTTCTATATATAGGCTGTATGAAACAGTAAATAGTAAGTGGACAGGAAAATGTTAAACAAACCATAATAAATAAATACACAAACATAACAGAACCAGTACTGCACATTCTCTCACCTCATGGTAAGGCTCCTGTCTCTTCTTCCTGGCAGCTACTCTCTGGTCCAGTGCACTGATTGAGATCCACACACACAGCAACCTTGTTAGAAGAAGCTGCTACCACCACTGGGCATGTGTAGCAGCTCTGATCTGTCCCTTATACTGATGTGGCAACAGCTCTAGTAATCATATATATCATTGCTATTGTTATCATTATTTGAGCCACTTGCTAAGAGGAGAGGGGGGTTTCCTGGCCACCAAACATCCTTTGCATTTTGCCTGTGTGCATGAGATCTTACTAGTACTGCAAGATCTCCTATGCAGCCTGGAGCTGGCAGCTGCCACAGCCTGGCATAGAGCTGTCCCTTCTGTGGGGAATAGGCAATGACGCCTGCAGGTATCAGAACGGTCTGCGGTACTGAGCGTTCATACATTGGGCAGGATGCAGTAACATACACGGCCCCTCTCCTCCACACACTACCGCAAAGATAATTATTGCATATGCACTAACATATGCGATAATTATTGCAAAGCTCTTGCGTTGGTATGTGCCCGGTGACGTGTGAGCGGTCCGTGGTGGCTTTCCCCCCTTCTCCTGCCCTGCCAAACCCTGCTCAGACGACTGCAGGGGCTTCTGAGCTCCGCCTCCTCCTCCCTGCACCGGAATAGGTGCAGCGAAGGGGAGGTCAATGGTCTGGGCAGCACAGCAGAAGGCTGCCCGGACAGAGGTGAGGTGGGGGTCAGCAGGGGATGTGAAGGGAAGCCCATAGGCTTCTATGGAGTTACACCAGCTAGAGCTGGCATAACCTCACTGTAGCAAAGCCCCGGCAGTGGGGCTTTACTGTATATGAAAATGCGGTATAAACCCTGAAAATGGGGGTTTTACCACATTTTTTGTTTAGTGCATCTCACTCATTGCCTGGTTGTGTATTGTATTGTTGCACTAGTTTGTAGATTGCAGTACTTTTTTTCCTTGTGCTGGGTACCCATCCTCTCCCCCCCCCCCCCCCCCCCTCCCCAAAGTTAGAATTTGTACTTTTCTTCTCAAAACTACAACTGATGCTCAATCAGGCGCAGTGTTTGTTATTCCTAATACCTGGATTTCCCCCTTTCCCTTTCTACACTCTCTCTCCAAACATAACACCATTCACAACTTTTGACCTGAAATGTAGCCGAATTATGATGAAGAAGTTTATAGGGGCATAGACAAAACCCTATTAGCTAGCAAGTGATTATATTTGTCCATGAACTTTGTAGTATAACTATATAAGACAAAAAATAGCGCTTCAGTAGATGCTGTTCCTGTACCTTACATGGAAGCAGATAAGTCAGGGTGGGGGAGACGGAGATCGGAGGGTCTGCTGTGTCTTCTCATGGCTTCAGGTCTGTGCCGGAGTGATCAGTGAATGACTTTGGAACAGTGCGTACTATAAACACTGAGAGCTTGTTCACACCGCTGATCATCAGATACTGGAAGGCTGTCACATTGTATAACTCGGCAGGGAGACCTCGCTGGGGATGTCGGGACATATTAATGTTACACAGCCATATAGAGCTTGACTATAAGAGTCCTGTGCAGGGCAGAAGACAGGGATATATCCAGATATGTGCCGCAGGCTCCCTTACTAAAAATAAAGGTCACCTCTTGTATTATTTTCCCAGTGGAACTGGCATCTCTGCCTTACTCTGACCTATTACAAATGCCTCTCAGAATTAGCTGTAACATACATCACCAATGGAAAGAGAAAATAGTCCCCCAAAGTCATTACCGCGTCTTCCCATCACCTGCTTTGTGCTTTATAAAGGCCCTGTACTGTGATATGTACAATGAGGAAAGCCCAGCATTACAGTGGCTGGTGCAGAAGCGGTTAATAAGGACGCTAGGCAGTGGATTCCCAGTCAAAAAGTGACACTAGGCACAGGTCTTTCAGTTCCACCTGCCAATGATAAAACCAGCTGTTTGCCTATACAATATTTGTTTCAGTCTCATTACACAGGAGCCCCACCAAAGGTCTTGTTTTACATAGACACCCTCCATCAGAGGTGATGACACAGGAGCACCACCAACGGTCTTGTTTTATATAGACATCCTCCATCATAGGCGATGACACAGGAGCCTCCACCAAAGGTATTGTCTTATATAGACATCCTCCATCAGAGGTGATGACACAGGAGCCCCAGCAAAGGTCTTGTCTTATAAAGACATCCTCCATCAGTGGTGATGACACAGGAGCACCACCAAATGTCTTGTCTTATATACACATCCTCCATCAGAGGTGATGACACAGGAGCCTCCACCAAAGGTCTTGTCTTATATAGACATCCTCCACCAGAGGTGATGACACAGGAGCCTCCACCAAAGGTCCTGTCTTATATAGACATCCCCCATCAGAGGTGATGACACAGGAGCCTCCACCAAAGGTCTTGTCTTATATAGACATCCTTCACCAGGGGTGATGACACAGGAGCCCCACCAAAGGTCTTGTCTTAAATAGACATCTCCCATCAGAGGTGATGACACAGGAGCATCACCAAAGGTCTTGTTTTATATAGACATCCTCTATCAGAGGTCATGACACAGGAGCCCCACCAAAGGTCTTGTCTTATATAGACATCCTCCATCATAGGTGATGACACAGGAGCCCCACCAAAGGTCTTGTCTTATATAGACATCTATCAGAGGTGATTACACAGGAGCCCCAGCAAAGGTCTTGTCTTATATAGACATCCTCCATCAGTGGTGATGACACAGGAGCACCACCAAATGTCTTGTCTTATATACACATCCTCCATCAGAGGTGATGACACAGGAGCCTCCACCAAAGGTCTTGTCTTATATAGACATCCTCCATCAGAGGTGATGACACAGGAGCACCACCAACGGTCTTGTTTTATATAGACATCCCCATCAGAGGTGATGACACAGGAGCATCACCAAAGGTCTTGTTTTATATACACATCCTCTATAAGAGGTCATGACACAGGAGCCCCACCAAAGGTCTTGTCTTATATAGACATCCTCCATCATAGGTGATGACACAGGAGCCCCACCAAAGGTCTTGTCTTATATAGACATCTTCTATCAGAGGTGATTACACAGGAGCCCCAGCAAAGGTCTTGTCTTATATAGACATCCTCCATCAGTGGTGATGACACAGGAGCACCACCAAATGTCTTGTCTTATATACACATCCTCCATCAGAGGTGATGACACAGGAGCCTCCACCAAAGGTCTTGTCTTATATAGACATCCTCCATCAGAGGTGATGACACAGGAGCACCACCAACGGTCTTGTTTTATATAGACATCCCCATCAGAGGTGATGACACAGGAGCATCACCAAAGGTCTTGTTTTATATACACATCCTCTATCAGAGGTGATGACACAGGAGCCTCCACCAAAGGTCTTGTCTTATATAGACATCCTCCATCATAGGCGATGACACAGGAGCCCCACCTAAGGTCTTGTCTTATATAGACATCTTCTATCAGAGGTGATTACACAGAAGCCCCACCAAAGGCTTGTCTTATATAGACATCTTCCATCAGAGGTGATTACACAGGAGCCTCCACAAAAGGTCTTGTCGTATATAGACATTCCCTATCATAGGTGATGACACAGGAGCACCACCAAAGGTCTTTTCTTATATAGACATCCTCATTCAGAGGTGATGACACAGGAGCTCCACCAAAGGTATTGTCTTATATAGCCATCCTCCATCAGCGGTGATGACACAGGAGCCTCCACCAAAGGTCTTGTCTTATATAGACATCCTCCACCAGGGGTGATGACACAGGAGCCCCACCAAAGGTCTTGTCTTATATAGACATCCCCATCAGAGGTGATGACACAGGAGCATCACCAAAGGTCTTGTTTTATATACACATCCTCTATCAGAGGTCATGACACAGGAGCCCCACCAAAGGTCTTGTCTTATATAGACATCCTCCATCATAGGTCATGACACAGGAGCCCCACCAAAGGTCTTGTCTTATATAGACATCTTCTATCAGAGGTGATTACACAGGAGCCCCAGCAAAGGTCTTGTCTTATATAGACATCCTCCATCAGTGGTGATGACACAGGAGCACCACCAAATGTCTTGTCTTATATACACATCCTCCATCAGAGGTGATGACACAGGAGCCTCCACCAAAGGTCTTGTCTTATATAGACATCCTCCATCAGAGGTGATGACACAGGAGCACCACCAACGGTCTTGTTTTATATAGACATCCCCCATCAGAGGTGATGACACAGGAGCCTCCACCAAAGGTCTTGTCGTATATAGACATCTTCTATCAGAGGTGATTACACAGGAGCCTCCACCAAAGGTCTTGTCTTATATAGACATCCTCCATCATAGGTGATGACACAGGAGCCCCACCAAAGGTGTTGTCTTATATAGACATTCCCCATCATAGGTGATGACACAGGAGCCCCACCAAAGGCTTGTCTTATATAGACATCTTCCATCAGAGGTGATTACACAGGAGCCTCCACCAAAGGTCTTGTCGTATATAGACATTCCCCATCATAGGTGATGACACAGGAGCACCACCAAAGGTCTTTTCTTATATAGACATCCTCATTCAGAGGTGATGACACAGGAGCCCCACCAAAGGTATTGTCTTATATAGCCATCCTCCATCAGCGGTGATGACACAGGAGCCTCCACCATAGGTCTTGTCTTATATAGACATCCTCCATCAGAGCCGGTGATGACACAGGAACCTCCACCAATGGTCTTCTCTTATATAGACATCCTCTATCAGAGGTGATGACAAAGAAGCCCCACCAAAATGTTTGTCTTATAGGTATCCTCCATCAGAGTTGATGACATGTAGTAGTAGTATGTTTATTTATAAGGCGCCACAAAGTGTCCGCAGCGCTGTATATAGCAAACAAAAAACAAATTACAAGGTAATGTACAGGGTGTGTTGATAAAATACAGCATAAATAGGGGTATAGCTGGTCAAACTTAAATCAGCATCAGTTCAGAAGTAGGTGTTGAAATTGTCGAGGAGACTGAAGATGAAGTAGAGGAAGGAAAGAACAGGACAGGAGCACAGGTGAGGTAAAGAGGTAGGGTGAGTAAGTGAGGAAGGAGGGCCCTACTCATAAGAGTTAACATACTAAAAGGAGGTGGGTGGATGAACAAAAAACAATAGGATAAGTAGGAACGGATGGGAACGGAGGCAGGATAGGAGGATCAAAAGAGGTTAGGAGGGGGGAAAGGCTAGTCGAAAAAAGTGGGTTTTGAGGGAGCGCTTGAAGGAGGTAAGGGAATCAGAAAGCCTGATGGGTGGCGGGAGGTTGTTCCAGTGCAGGGGGGCAGCACGAGAGAAGTCTTGGACACTGGAGTGGGAGGAGGTGATTAGGTGAGAGGTCAGTCGGCGGTCAGCGATGGAACGAAGAGGACGGGTGGGAGTGTGGATAGAGGTAAGGAGCGGTGGAGGAGGAGAGAGCCTTGTATGTGGTGGTGAGGAGTTTAAAGAGAACTCGGAAAGGAATGGGGAGCCAGTGAAGAGATAGACAGAGGGAGGAGGCAGAGGTAGAGCGGAGGGAGAGATAAATGAGCCTAGCAGCAGCGTTAAGAATGGATTGGAGAGGTGCGAGGCGGGTGAGAGGTAGCCCAGAGAGAAGGATGTTGCAGTAGTCAAGGCGAAGATGACAAGAGAGTGAATGAGAATTTTGGTCGCGTCAGTGGAGAGGAATGCTCTGATGCGTGAGATGTTGCATAGGTGAAAGCGGCAAGACTGTAAGAGAGAGCGAATGTGGGGGGTGAAAGAGGAAGGAGTCAATGATGACACAGAGGCAGCGTGTTTGGTCGGTGGAGGTGATCTCGGTTTCACCAATGCTGATGGAGATAGTGGGAGAAGAGGGGATGTTTGGGGATGGAAGATTAGAAGTTCAGTTTTAGCCATGTTTAGTTTCAGGAAGCGTTGGGTCATCCAGGCTGAGATGGCCGTGAGGCATTCGGAGACCTTGGACAGGAGTGATGGGGATAGTTCAGGGGAGGAGAGATAGATTAGGGTATCATCAGCATAAAGGTGGTAATGGAAACCATAGGAGCTGATGAGAGTGCCCAGAGAGGTGGTGTAGAGGGAGAAGAGGAGAGGGCCAAGGAATGACCCTTGGGGAACACCAACTGGCTGCTGGGTAGTAGGAGAGGAGGAGCTCGGAGTGGAGACGGAGAAGGAGCGATCGGTCGAGGTATGAGGTGAACCAGGAGAAGACCGTGCAAGTGATGCCAAAGGAGCAGAGGGTGCAGGAGAGGGTGGTCAACAGTGTCAAAGGCAGCCGACAGATCAAGCTGGATGAGGATAGAGAAGAGGCCTTTGGATTTAGCCGATAGTAGATCGTTTTTGACTTTGGTCAGGGCAGTTTCAGTGGAATGTAAAGGGCGGAACCCGGATTGGAGGGGGTCTAGAATGGAGTTAGAACCCATGTAGTGTGCACATTGACGTGCTTTCCTAGAAGTGTAATATTGTTGTGCAATGACGTGCTTTCCTAGAAGTGTAATATTGTGATACAATTATGACAACTGTGATCATTTACAGCATGAATTAGAATAGATACAACAATGTATAAACAAATAAAGCCTAAAGTTCTAAAATGGTTATAAGCCTTATTGAGCGATATCTACCTTTCCAACATGCACATCTACAGTATATATATATATACAGTATACATTGTACCAATGGTATACATGTGTGTACATATGTCTGCACCTATAATATGAGTTTACAGAGTACAGTATACTGTATATGTGCATATGAATGTACGTGTAAATGTGCATGTTATGCTAACCTATATTTTCCCCTTGCTGTGGGAGTGGTAAACCTGCTTCAGTGTAGGGAGTAGGGCTAATGGGCAGTTTGGGGGCACATGGCCCAAAAATTGTGTCCTCCTCTTGGCCCTTGGCAAGGCGGGCAAGGTTCTCCCCATAAAAACCCCCGCCCTGCATCTCCTCCGCCACGCAGTTTATTTACCAACATTTGCGGATCTTCAAGAAGAAGGGGCTGGACTAAATTGTTGCAAATTGTGTCATTTTAGCCCTGCCCATTGCTCGTGGACCCACAAATCATGGTATTTTCTGCACCGGGGGTGGGGTGTTAGGCTTGATGGCTTGCAGTGCATTATGGGCAGATTTATCACAATCTGCATTTTAGAATGTGGTTGTGATGTGATAAAAGGATCCCAAGCAATGCAATATTTGATTTTATCTCATGGATTGGGAGAAAGTTCTGCACCTGCGTATCCACTCCACAGTTTTTTTGAGGGTATCTATCATGGATTAATGATATTCATTTTCAAGAAATCTCCTCCTCTCTGCAACGACTGCTTGCAGCTATTTCTGCATTCACTGCTCCACCACACTCCACGTAGGCCTAGACGCCAACCGTGGCACTCTAAATTAACAAGACACCTACACGGAAAGTTGAACACGATGGCGTAAATCTCACAGTCCAATGGACTATCTACCAGTCCTATAGCTATGCCTTGGAAATTGCCAAACAAACATATTTCCAAACTCTCATTTCTGCTCAAGCCTCGTTCCCAAAATGTATTTCTAATACATTTAAATCACTATGCAACCCTCCCTCACCCAAGCCACCAGCCACTATCCATGCAAAATCTGGCTTCCTAATTTAGGGACAAGATTGACAAGATCCGAGATGAATTGGTATGCTCCGACTCAGTCAGTGATCTGCTCAATTCCCTACCTGAGCCCTCTGACACATTTACTGTACTTCATTGATCCCACAAATGAAGATGAAGTAACTGCACTTTTCTCTTACTCCCACTCTACTACCTCTCCTCTTGACCCTACACCCTCAATGAGTAAATAAGTAACAAATAAGTAAATCTCTGTCTCATGTGCTCATCCCATTATTAACTAAAATATGTTACCTCTCTTTCTTAACTGGTATTTTTCCATCATTTGTCAAACACGCATTTATTACTCCGATTCTGAAAAAAACACGATTTTTACCCAAGAATTCTTTCTCAAACTACGTCCCATCTCTCAGCTTCCATGCACCTCCAAATTACTTAAAAGACTTGCCTACACTCACCTCACACACTTTCTTAACTCACACAACTTATTGGACGCACTTTAATCAGGCTTTCGTTCCCAACACTCCACAGAGACTGCATTCAGTTGTGAATGATCTGGTCACTGCTAAGGATAAAGGCCATTACTCACTACTTATTCTCCTAGATCTCTCTGCTGCTTTTGACACTGTCGACCGTACACTTCTCATACAAACACTACAATCCCTTAAAGACACAGCCCTTCCTTGGTTTTCATCCTACCTAAGTGTTCCTTTTTCTGATTCTGCCTCCTCCTCACTACCTCTATCAGTTGGAGTACCTCAGGGTTCAGTCTTAGGTCCTCTGCTTTTCTCATCTATACCTCATTTAATCAGCTCTTTTGGATTTCACAATCATCTGTATGCAGATGATACTCAACTGTACCTATCTTCCGCAGATCTGTCTACATCTGTATTGAGCCGTGTCTCTAAATGCCTTTCTGCTGTTTCATCTTGGATGCTATCTCACCACCTAAAACTGAATATTTTAAAAACAGAATTATTACATTTCCACCAATAAATAGTAGTTACCAACCTGTTATCTCTATCGCTGTTAAAATTATGACAATCACTCCTACCACTCACGCTTGCTTCCTAGGTGTCATCCTTGACTCTCAACTTTCCTTTGTTCCCAACAAAGTCTCAAAATCATGCCACATGCATCTAACAACATATTCAAAATTTGCCCTTACCTTACACAAGATACTGGTAAAACTCTAAAGCCCTGTACACACGGTGCAATTTTAGCAATAATCACTAAGCGACCATATCCCTGCGTGTACGGGGTGACGGTCACCGGGAACACGCTCCCGTATGGATGTACGGAGCTTCATCCATACTCTCATCATCTCATGCATTGATTATTGCATTAGTCTCCTTATTGGCCTTCCCCAATACAGACTCTCACTACTACAGTCCATCATGAATGCAGCTACGGGGTTGATCTTCCAAGTCAGACATTCATCATCTGCAGGATACTCTGTCAGTCACTTCACTGGATACCTGTATTCTATCCTATTCAATACAAAATACTTTTACTTACACACAAAGTCATAAATCAAACTACACCAACATACATGTCTTCTCTTATCTCAACATATCTCCCAACCCAACCTCCTCACAAGATCTATGTCTCTCATCCACACTCATTACTCGCTCCCATTCCCGATTGCAGGACTTTCTTCGGGCTGCACCCACTGTGAAATCCCCTCCCAAGCACAATAAGACTCTCCTCCAGTCTCCAAACCTACACGCGTTCCATGAAAACTCACCTCTTCAGGCAAGCTTATGAAATTCCAGAACCAGAACCAGCCACTTAATCTTCATATACATAGAATTTGACGGAAGATAAGAACCTCTTGGCTCATCTAGTCTGCCCCTTTTTTTTATACGTCTCCTATCACATCACCACTGTCCACCCTTTCTTTTTCACATTTTCCATCCTGCTGACCCATGGGCAAACTGCGGGGTCACCGTATTATGCAGCACACCAGGAACCTTTGCATTCTGGTGAAATTAATGCAATAAAGAATATCTATCCTTGTGTGTCATTGCTATGGGTGTCCGACGGTACAAAAATGAATACTCACCTGTCCAGGGTCCAGTGACCATTGCTCTGATGAAGGCTGCCCAGCATTCGGGGCTCATTGCTGTTTTATGACCCCCGGTGCAAAAATGTGATGCTAAAAATTGGCAGCTCACTTTACAGCACTGGGAGTTACAGGAGGAAGTCTTCAAGATTTGCAGCGCTTGCAGAGCTGTTCCCCGGGGAGGTGAGCATGATCAGCAGTGTTGGTGGGAGGATTTTTTTTGGGTGGGGGCAGGTGTTACAAAAAGGGAGGGCGTGGCCAGGGTGGTGGTGGTGCAGCACAATATCGGCTATTTTATCTCAAGAGTACCCCGATTGCAAGCATTGACCCTGCATGCGATGTGTAAATCATTTTGAAAGAATTACACCTCCTTGTCTCTTGGCAGTACCAACTAGCGACCCTTCATGAGGTTGCATAGTGGGCATCATTTACAACAGATGTTTTACCGTTTATTGTAATACAGACCATCCCAGTGTCCTCTCACTCTTGGCAATGTGTAATACAGACTGTGGTGCCGAGAGAGGGGGTACTAATTACCCAGGTCCAGGTCTGACAGAGGGGCCCAGTGGAGCCCCCCATTACTTGGCAGCAGCTCTTCTCAACCTAGCACATGCTGCAGTGTGTCCGGAGAAAGGCTCGAAGTACAATTTTTTCTGTATTTTATTTTAAGGGTGCATGGCCATACCTCCCGTGATTAGGCCACACCCCCTGAAAAGTACCTGGGCTTGGCCAGACTCTCTACTGCCCTGAATACAGACTGTCCCCTCCCACTGAAATGCACCCACTGTATCTCTGCCATTTCCTTGTCTGATATAGATATATAATGTGTCATAAAATATCTGAGTGCCGGCAATAATAGTTTAGCATTGTTTCCCATAATGCACTGCAGGCTCTCTTCTTGATAGATGCAATTACTGAACCTCTCACAGAATTTTCACCTCACACTGACAAAAAAACTCCCCAAACACTTATGCAAATGAGCTGGTTCTAGGATGCAAATTTTCTTAATTTACTCTGTGGATGAAATCTGAAAACAAAGAGAAGGCGCTTTAATTAAATCTGCAGTAATTGATGCGGAAGGAGATACATGGAGTGACCTGTGTGGCATTCGCTGGTCGTTCTCCCACTCTATGATGTGAGCCTCAGCTCTGTTCAGACGGATTAGTGCAGCTTAACATGTCAGTTACCGGAGCAGAAATATTAGCCTGAAAATAAAGCTGTGAAATAGCTGAGCGGATGACTAGAACATGCCTGCACAGCGTCGTTATAAGCTGGGGACATTGGAGGAAGAGCAGTGGTGTAGGCCATAGAGGGAGGAAGGACAGTAGTGGAGGCCAGAGAGGGAGGAAGGGCAGTACTGGAGGCCATAGAGGGAGGAAGTGCAGTAGTGGATGCCATGAATGAAGGAAGGGTGATGGTAGAGGCCATAGAGGGAGGAAAGGCAAATGTGTAGGCCTTAGAGGGAGGAAGAGCACTAGTGGATGCCATGGATGTAGGAAGTGCAACGGCGGAGGCCATAGAGGGAGAAAGGACAGAGGTGTAGGCAATAGAACGAGGAAGAACACTAGTGGTGGCCATAGAGTAAGGAAGATCAGTGCTGGATGTCATAGAGGAAGGAAGAGCAGTGGTGGAAGTCATAGAGGGAGGAATATCAGTGATGGGGGCCATAGATGGAGAAAGAGCAATGGTGGATGCCATGGATAGAGCAAGTGCAGTGGTGGAGGCCATAGAGGGAGGAAGAGCACTAATAGTGGCCATAGAATAAGGAAGACCAGTAGTGGAGGCCATAGAGTGAGAAAGAGCAGTACTGGAGACCATAGAGGGAGAAATGGCAGTACTAGAGGCCATAGAGGGGAGATGAGTAGTGGTGGATGCCATGGTTGGAGGAAGAGCAGTAGTGGGCGCAATAGAGGGAGGAAGAGCAGTGGTGGATGCCATAGAGGGAAAAAGGGCAGTGATTATTGCAATGGATGGAAGAAGGGCAGTTGTAGAGGCCATAGAGGAAGGAAGAGCAGTAGTAAAGGCCATAGAAGAAGGAAGAGCAGTAGTGGACGCAATAGAGGGAGGAAGAGCAATGGTGGATGCTATAGAGCAGTGGTGGCCAACCCGTGGCTCTTGAGCCTCATGCGGCTCTCCCCCTTGTAAAGTGAGGCTCCTGCTCCCACTGCTGCCCGCCGCCCACTGTCCGTCCCAGTCCCCCCTGCTGCCGGTTCCCTGAATCCCTTCTCCTTCTGAGGGGAGGAGAGCACGCATCGCGCATCTCTCCTACCCCTTACTGTGCATCCTTGTGACTGGGCCATCCGTCAATCAGAGCTCGCGGGCCAGCAGCCAATCAGAAGCCGGCCAGCGAGCTTTGATTGGTGGACAGCCCAATCACAGGGAAGTGAGGGGGAAGGAGACGCGCGGTGTGCTGTGCTCTCCTCCCATCAGTAACATGACAGGAGGACTGCAGGGGGACACCAGACTGTCCTCTCCCCGCCCGGCAGCAGCAGCAACAACGGTGAGTGCTGCTGCTGGGAAATTTGCACTGTGGGGGCATAGCAGTTTGTGGCACTGTGGGGGCATACCAGCTTTCTGGCACCATAGGGGCATACCCATCACCGTGTGGTGCATTCCTGGTACCGTGGGGGGCATATGTATATATGGCACTGCACTATTGGAGGCATATTTGTATCACACCCATCCAAGGGATCAAAATAAACTACGCCCCTTTATTTGGCGCATGCGCCTTCGGCGCGCGCATGATGTTGGCTCTTTAGCTTGACTACCGATATTTTTCGGCTCTTTACCTCTGACCGGTTGGCCACCCCTGCTATAGAGGGAGGAAGAGCAGTTGTGGATGCTATAGAGGGAGGAAGAGCAATGGTGGATGCTATAGAGGGAGGAAGAGCAGTGGTGGACGCTATAGTGGGAGTAATTGCAGTGGAGGATGCTATAGAGGGAGGAAGAGCACTGCTGGAGGGCATGGAGGGAGAAGGGCGATGAGTGGCAGCTTTGACAAACCACTCTTTAGTAAATCTACCTCTTAGGGCTTGATTGAGAGCTGCATACAATGCCCATAATGTTTTTGCCAGAGCCGGCCCTAGCCTAAATTACACCCTAGGCAAGATTTTGGCTGGTGCCCCCTAGCACCGCCACTAGTTCCACCTCTGACCCTGCTCCCCTTTCCCAGTACCATCAACCCTCATCATAGCAGTCATTATTTTGGTGGTCCTACCTGCAATATTTTAAATAGAAACAGTGCACACATTCGGTGCTCAGCGCAAGCAGGGGTGTGTTCTTGCTGGGAAGGGGCATGGCCACCCAATAGTACCCCCAATTAAAATTATGCCACACAGTGCAACTTTATTCACATTATATCATGCGATGGTGTCCCTTATTCACGTTACATCACACAGTAGTACCACTTTACCTTATATACATTACTCATCACATTATTCACATTATACCCTTTGAAAAAAATCCTGAGAAAAATCAGTGTGTGCTGGACAGAGGAGAAGAGCTGCAGCTGCTGCTGTCACTTAAGGGGAGGGGGCCCGGGGACCCCACTGGGCCCTTCCATCAGACTTTGGCCTGGGTAATTTGTACCCCCTACCCCTTTCTCTCGGCACCCCTAAAAATACTATACAGTAATGCCCTGTCATGAACCTGACTTGGTTCACAGTTATTTCCTGAGGTTTCTATGCCTGTTTGTTTCCTAGCTGCTGCTGTTGCAGCTGCTCTGCATTTTCAGTGATTAGAACTCCTGTGAAGCTCCCTGAGTTCAGCACCAGTCACATGATCCCAGGTAACTCAAGGCATACTTCCTGGTTCTGCCTGCTGCTGCTGCTGCAGACAATTAAGCAATCACCTGGAGGAATATAAGCCAGCTTCCCAGAGTCCTCCTTGTCTTGAACAACTCGTCAGTTTACCTGTGAGTTCTCCAGTGTTAAGCTCCTGTCAAGACTCCCCACGTGCTCCAGAGGTCCGGTTTCCTGAGTCCGCTGTCACCTGTGTTTCTCTCAGCGTCCTGGTCATTCCACTCCTGCCAGAAGTCTCCACGTGTTTCCATCTGCCGTGTGATCCTGTCTTCTCGTGCAGCCCAGGTTACTTACTAAGTGTCCGGTTATCCGTGGCTTCCGCGCCCATCTCCCCTCGGCTCTCAGGCCGCTTCAGCGATCCCCAGTGATCCCCAGTACCGGCTCCCAAGCCGCTCCAGCGATCCCCAGTGATCTCCAGTATCGGCTCCCTAGCCGCTTCAGCGATCCCCAGTGATCCCCAGTACCGGCCCCCAAGCCGCTCCAGCGATCCCCAGTGATCTCCATTATCGGCTCCCTAGCCACTCCAGCGATCCCCAGTGATCTCAAGTATCGGCTCCCTAGCCGCTCCAGTGTTTCTCATTGTCTCCAGCGTCTCCCTGTGATACCTTCGTGTCATCCCCGGCTTCCAGGCCGCATCTCACTATTCTCAAGTACCCTCCGTGTTGCTGTATAGCATTCAGTGCCATCGATCACCATCGATGGTTTAAGTACCCCTCTAAAGACTCTTGTATTTCAAACCCTGCCAAAGCCACAGGGGAACCTGGGCAGAGGGCCGCGACCTGGTCGGCAGTTGCAGCGAAGTCCATATCCCCTTGCGGGGGTCCCTGGTGAATACCACTGTCGGCTTAGACCCCGCGCCTCTGCTCTAGGTCTCAGCCAATCCTCTGTGTCCCCGGCAGTTCATCCTCTCTCCTCCGTGCATGAGCTCCAGCTACCTCTGACCTCCTCCGTCCTGCTACCCAGCGCCCTCCACTGGTCCACCACGGTCACAGCCGGGAACACAAGGAACCCCGGTGCTGACAGATTGTTCAAGACCGATGGACTCGGCTCACGATCCAAGTGTGGGACCAGCGGCTCTTCCAGATGTCTCCGCCCGTATGAAGATCCAAGAAGCCACTCAGCAGTGGATAACGAAGAGTCTCCAGGGAGTATCCACTCGATTGGACACTATACAGCAGTCGTTGACACCTCCTGCGTCGACTGCCCAAAAATTTTTTGCATCACCTGCTGTCACTTCCTGTTTGGACGATCTCCAGCAATTCCTGCGTACTTCTAGTCCATGTTCCAATTCAACTCCGGTTGTTCCAGTTTCCTGTCCCCTGTCACCCATGAATTGTCCACGGAATTCCCAGTTCCCTTGCCAAAGGGATTCTGAGCCTCTGAGTGTTTTTCATAGATTGTTGGAACAGCTGCAAAGTCTTCTGTCCACTATTATTTTGCTAATACCAGAAATCCTCCAGAGTACACAAGTTACTGCAAGAAGTTCTGCTCGACCCACTGCAAGGAAACAATCTCCTGTTATAAACTCCCTTGGAAATAATCCATGCTCTTCCATGCAGTGTGAAGACAAAGTCATTAGATTCTCGCATTCCAAATGCTCGGAAGCTGAACGCCAGCGTCGCAGACAGCTCCACCTATGCTTCTATTGTGGTAGTGCTAGTCACCTTATTAGAGACTGTAACCTCTGTACATCCAGGAAGGGTGACAAGCCTCAATGCCGCAGTGCTCTTATGCATAATACTTCTAAAACATCTGTATCTGTTTCTCCAGTTCCAGAAATGGCACCCAAGCCATTTACTCCAGGTCAGCCTTCTTCCTGTGCCATTATGTCTACACCCTGTGTAGTCCAGGTCCAAGATGGACCATCTGAATGTCCGGATTCAGTCCGTTCCGGTTCCAGCCCGGACTCTGCCTGTCCCAGTGTATATCAGCGTTCTCAATTTTCTGGAGTATCTAAACTTGAACAAGACCAGGCTCTCCAGGATCCATATATTAAGAGTCAACATATCTCCAGAAATAAAGATATTTCTAAACCCCGGTCCCTTGACTTAAAGATGGGTGTAATTTCACTCTGTCCTTCTGCAGGTCCTTTAAGAAATTCTAGTCCCATGGATGTACCAGCTAACATCACTTCTGTCCCTAAAGAGAAGTATACTGATCATTCAGAGTCTGCAATCTGTATTGGTTCTTCTGCTTTACATTATTTACAGGACTTTCTAACTGATACTTCCAAGAGAAAGGATCATATACGTCCATTAGAATTGGACTCAGATTCTGATTATGACCCAGTTCATGATGAAACTCCCTTCCCGGGAGGTTCTATCCCTCCCAACCATGTTTTTCTCCAGGAAGATATTCCAGTAAAATCAGTTTTTGTCAATGATGGATGGTCCACCTGTTCCGAAGATGAAAACCATGTTTTGCCTCAGGAAAAAATTAAATTGAATTCTACAAGTTGCTATCCAAAAGCCCCTGGCTATCTTACTAGATGCAACTTAAGCTATAGTGGAGTCCTAGCCTCAAGGGCCCGATCCTCCCGTCCCTGCCAAGTTCATTGGGGTGTTCGGAGTCCACCCCTAAAGGGGGAGGTACTGTCATGAACCTGACTTGGTTCACAGTTATTTCCTGAGGTTTCTATGCCTGTTTGTTTCCTAGCTGCTGCTGTTGCAGCTGCTCTGCATTTTCAGTGATTAGAACTCCTGTGAAGCTCCCTGAGTTCAGCACCAGTCACATGATCCCAGGTAACTCAAGGCATACTTCCTGGTTCTGCCTGCTGCTGCTGCTGCAGACAATTAAGCAATCACCTGGAGGAATATAAGCCAGCTTCCCAGAGTCCTCCTTGTCTTGAACAACTCGTCAGTTTACCTGTGAGTTCTCCAGTGTTAAGCTCCTGTCAAGACTCCCCACGTGCTCCAGAGGTCCGGTTTCCTGAGTCCGCTGTCACCTGTGTTTCTCTCAGCGTCCTGGTCATTCCACTCCTGCCAGAAGTCTCCACGTGTTTCCATCTGCCGTGTGATCCTGTCTTCTCGTGCAGCCCAGGTTACTTACTCAGTGTCCGGTTATCCGTGGCTTCCGTGCCCATCTCCCCTCGGCTCTCAGGCCGCTTCAGCGATCCCCAGTGATCCCCAGTACCGGCTCCCAAGCCGCTCCAGCGATCCCCAGTGATCTCCAGTATCGGCTCCCTAGCCGCTTCAGCGATACCCAGTGATCCCCAGTACCGGCCCCCAAGCCGCTCCAGCGATCCCCAGTGATCTCCAGTATCGGCTCCCTAGCCACTCCAGCGATCCCCAGTGATCTCAAGTATCGGCTCCCTAGCCGCTCCAGTGTTTCTCATTGTCTCCAGCGTCTCCCTGTGATACCTTCGTGTCATCCCCGGCTTCCAGGCCGCATCTCACTATTCTCAAGTACCCTCCGTGTTGCTGTATAGCATTCAGTGCCATCGATCACCATCGATGGTTTAAGTACCCCTCTAAAGACTCTTGTATTTCAAACCCTGCCAAAGCCACAGGGGAACCTGGGCAGAGGGCCGCGACCTGGTCGGCAGTTGCAGCGAAGTCCATATCCCCTTGCGGGGGTCCCTGGTGAATACCACTGTCGGCTTAGACCCCGCGCCTCTGCTCTAGGTCTCAGCCAATCCTCTGTGTCCCCGGCAGTTCATCCTCTCTCCTCCGTGCATGAGCTCCAGCTACCTCTGACCTCCTCCGTCCTGCTACCCAGCGCCCTCCACTGGTCCACCACGGTCACAGCCGGGAACACAAGGAACCCCGGTGCTGACATGCCCCTTACACATGACACACATTATTAATGTCCTTATAACCGTAATACCCCTTACACATTATGCCAACCTTTATTAATGCCCTTCATACACATAATGACACATAATGCCCATTACACATATGTTGCACATTACTAATGCCATTATACACATGACACACATAATGGCTGTTACACATATGTCGCACATTATTAATGCCCTTATACACATGACACACATAATGCCTGTTACACATATGTCGCACATTATTAATGCATTTATACATGACACACATAATGCCCCTTACACATATGCCGAACACTATTGCACAACCAACCCACCCACAGACAGCACTCGCACAGCCGCTAACACAATGACCTCTGCCTCTGCTTGGATACAGCTGTGTCCTTATACATCTTGCCTCTTTAGGCCATGCAGCTCCTGGCCAGTTCTGCTAACGTTGGGTGCATTTTTTGCTGAAAATTCGTCTTATTTGCATTGTTATGACCAGCACACACAAGGAGTTTCCGATGATTAAAATGATATGTGGCATGCCTATATTCTGTGGCTGTACCTGCATACGGAATGCTATGTTACAGTGATGTCCATGAATACACTATTTCATATGCAGATACAGCCTCACTCAAACACAAAATATAGGCATGCTGCATATCATTTTAATCAGCAGAAGCTGCTGATGCCCCCAGGCATTCCGAATGCCCTAGGCAATTGCCTAGTTTGCCTATGTCTAAGGCCGGCTCTGGTTTTTGCTACTCTGTGAGTGTAAAATATGCACAAGACAGTGTTGCGATTGATCATAGAATCATCCACCAGATCTTTCTCTATGGCTTAATACTTTTGGACCCCTGGGATTCTTCCCGAGGGGCTTCCTTTGTTTCTGAGAGTGGGGTGCAGTGGTTAAGCAGCCACAGAACTGGGATTTATGATGTAACAGAACCTCCCAGCACTGGTCCTCTATTCTGGTCATCCCTGTGACAGGAATGGTGTGAGTGGGGTTCACGTTACTTCTGCTGAAATCCACGTTATCTGAATAGTGTCGGACTGGCGTGCTGGAGAAGGCAGTGAGACGCAGCGAGTTAGTGTCATGTATAATGCATCAGTCGGAGCTGCTCTTATTGTGATTAAAGCAATTTAATGTCCTCCGTTTTCATCTGGGTTTTCCGTGTCAGGCTGAATGGTGCAGGGATACAAAGGGAACAGCTGGGGGGAGCGGGAGCCGTTCCTGCCCCTCCACTCAGAAGTAGGGACTCAGCGGGGGACAGATTATCATGTTATTGATGTGGGAGAAAACACATTACTGGTCCTGCAATCATACCCCTCCTTGTTATCCAGCATAAATAGGGAAAATGGAGAATTAGAGTATGGAATCGGAGTCAACCCTTACACTGCCGGATACATACTATCCAACACACGTGTCACTGCATCCTCATGCACGTGTACTCTCAAATACAGTACAATCATGGACCACGGAACAACAAAGCCCACTACGTAAAACTGCTCTGGGTATGGGTAAAAACCGGATCCGGACAAGACCTCGGAATGCCGGACTAGAGCATTCCAGAGTTTGTAGAGTCCTGTCCAGGGGGGATGCCTGTGACCAGGGGCAGAACTCTGGGAGGCAATGGAGTCATCTGCGGCTGGGCTCCTGCTCCCAAGGGGGCACCTCTTCTCCCCCTTGAAGTTTAAATCAGTTATTTAAAAGCCAAAGATAATGCTTCTGTGGCTGAGTTCTGAAATATATATATATATATGTTATCTATCTATCTATATTTCTGAACAGAAATATATATTTTATATAAGGTTATATAGGGTTGTGTGTGTGTGTGTGGGTGGCACCAATAAATATCTTGCCTCCGGGCACCTGGAACGAACTTACGCCTGTGACAGCTGTCACCAGGGAGAGAAGGACGGGGAGAATAAAGCCTCACTGTATAGTCCGGGCATGTAGAAAAACAGAACGGTCCAGACCACACAGGAGGCTGTAAACTTCCCTTCGCCATATCCCCGGTGAAAGCTATCACAGCCCCCCCCCCCCCCCCCCCAGACAAGACACCCCTCGGACCGGACACCCCCCGGACCGAACACTACAAGCTCAGGAATGTAGAGTTTGATGTCCAGTCCGGCGATCCAGAGTCTTGTCCAGGACCGGTTTTTACTTTGTCCCAACTGCTCTTTAATAGGGAGACAGATACATCTGAAAGCCAGTGGGGTCTCTACTTGAACAGATCAGAGTCTAGGGTGTTAACAGGTGTGAATTACTGTATGGCAAAGACAACCTAAACTTGTTTTACACACTGGTACTGCAAGGCACATACTAACAGCTGATACCCACAGCACAGCCACACTACAAAGAACATGGGAGACCAATACCCAACACAGTGTTCTTCCATACAGTACAATATGTATACCCCCACATCAAAAGGCACCTGTTATACTCAACACAGTGTTCTTAAGTATATTACAAGCTGTGTCCCCACAGCACATGGTACACCCTATACTCAACACAGCGTTCTTCCATATACTACAAGCTATACTATGACAGCAAATGGTACCCCCTATACTCAACACAGTATCCTTCTGTGCACTACAAGCTGTGCCCCCACTGCACATGGTACCCCCTAAACTCAACAGTGTTCTTAAGTATACTACAAGCTGTGTCCCCACAGCACATGGTACCACACTGATCACTGATGGTTACCAACCAATGGTAGATCATTTTGCCATTGATGGTGGAGATCCATTGGTACAGAGCTCCCTGATTATTATTATTTTTTCCACTTTGTCCCAGAGGTGCACTCTGTCCACCAGTGCACCAATGAAACGCCACCTGCACCTCAGATTGGCCTGCAGCCCAGTGAGTAATAGAGCAGGAATGACCATCAGTAGGTAAAACCATCCAATTGTTCCAGGAGTTAGTGTGATGAGAAAGGTGCTGATGTCTGAAGGAGCTGATGTGTTGACTAAAGGAGGAGTTGTAGATAGAAAAACAATGGGGAAAAGAACCGTGGAGGAACTAACAAATACAGTAGATGATGATAACACTGAAGGACCACTCAAAGATTACATGGGAATAAAGTGTGTCAAGGAGGTAGTGGTCAGCTGTGCCAAAAATGGTAGCGACCTTCCTCAAAAACACCTGGGCATGCCTGGGTTTTGTTCTGACACACCCAGAAAATGCCCAGTTGCCACCCCCAAACATCATCTTCCTGTCAGTCAAACTGTGAGAGGATTACGATCTATACCATTTTCTGTCGATCCATACTGAATTAGTCCCAATAGTAGGACCTACGTGTTCTCTCATACTGCAACAATAGAAGATGTGCAAATCTGGACTCCTGGGGGGGGGGGGGGGGATTAGTCATTCATTGCAGAGGAGGAGCTACCACTGGTGCATTAGGTGCAGTGCAACAGGGCCCCCAAGGACTAAGAGTTCCACTACTGCCCCTTCACCCTCTCCCCCTGTCACGCAATGTTTTGTCCTGTCACAGTGTGCCTTTCCCTGTCACAGTCTGCCTCCCCCTGCCACCCTCTGCCTCTCCCTGTCACCCTCTGCCTCTCCGTGCCACCTACTGCTGTGATTCATATTTAGGTTGTGGTGGAAGAGGGGTGGGGGGCCCAAATTATATTTTTGCGTCTGTGCCCATAACCCACAAGTTCCGTCATTGTAACGCAGGTCAGGAATGTGCACTGTAACCGTAGGAGTTGAAGGAATATTCTGTGAGTATAGATTGTTCTCTAATCTTTTTTTGGTGAACATGTGGGTCTGCATCCACGTTTCCGGCCAGTGATACCGGCCACTTGTTGCCAGGGGAACAGTAAGAGCCATGAAGCTAGTACTAGCTCAATGGGGAAAGAATACTACGAAATTCTAAATAGCGCAGTTTTTCTTCCTGTTCTGATAAAGCCTCTGTATAAAGCTTCTGTTGTTAACTATCTGTAAACAGGGCTGGTGACCTTCGGATATGACTGCGCAATGCTGGGATGGCAGTACAGCTAAGTGAAGCCTTTTTCAGTGTTCCCAAATCACATTAATAATATATATTGAGACACCCGATTGCGAGACTGACAGCTGCTTCTGTGTGAGAATGAAGAGCCTGATTCAGACCTGTTTGCTATGCTGGTTATGTTCGCAGCCTAGGGAACAGGTAAACGCTGCTGCGCAACATCCTTTCATTAATAAAACTCCTATCTTAGTAAATTAACCCCAAGGAATTAAAGCATTTCCTTTTTTTTTTTAATCAGAGTAAATGATTTCCCCTGTAGCGCGACGTGTCCTGCTTACTAGGGGAATGCAATAAATTATGTTTAGGTTTAAGCTGCTGTATACTCACTATTCAGATCTGCAGTATTCCATGTTCCATTAAGATGTTCTGTCCACAGGGTTCCTCAATAAATAAGTCCACAGGCGGCATTTAGTAGATAGCTCTTTCCCTGTGAGATCGAAACAAACGACAGTTACAGTTATGTCAGCTGTCACATGGAATAGTTTTCCTTTGACTGTCACATAGAATAGTTTTCCTTTGGCTGTCACATAGAATAGTTTTCCTATGGCTGTCACATAGAATAGTTTCCTTTTGGCTGTCACATAGAATAGTTTCCTTTGGCTGTCACATAGAATAGTTTCCCTTTGGCTGTCACATGGAATAGTTTTCCTTTGGCTGTCACATAGAATAGTTTTCCTTTGGCTGTCACATGGAATAGTTTTCCTTTGGCTGTTACATGGAATAGTTTTCCTTTGACTGTCACATAGAATAGTTTCCCTTTGGCTGTCACATGGAATAGTTTCCCTTTGGCTGTCAAATAGAATAGTTTCCCTTTGGCTGTCACATGGAATAGTTTACTTTTTGCTGTCACATGGAATACTTTACCTTTGGCTGTCACATAGAATAGTTTTCCTTTGACTGTCACATCGAATAGTTTTACTTTGGCTGTCACATCGAATAGTTTTACTTTGGCTGTCACACGGAATAGTTTCCTTTGGCTGTCACATGGAATAGTTTCCCTTTGGCTGTCACATGGAATAGTTTCCTTTTGGCTGTCACATGGAATAGTTTTCCTTTGGCTGCCACATAGAATAGTTTCCATTCAGATGTGTGCAGGGCAGCCGAAAGGTATGCTGGGCCCTGGCCGGGGGGCTGATGTAGACATCATCAAGCCCCGCCTCCAAGTACAGCAAATCTGCACCCCCCTCCCCCCCCCCGTACTGCAGGTCTTTGAGGAGGGGCGGGGCTAAACACGTTTTGCATCTTTAGCTCCAACCCCAAAAGCTGCAAATCGCTGTAATTTACAGGTCACATTCGGGGGGGTTCCGGTGGTATCCGGGACGGTTGTTCACCCTTTTAGGGGGGCTGGGAGGGGGACCCGATTTTTGGGAGCCTTTCGACTATTCCGGGAGGGTAGGCAACCCTGAAATTTAATAAGGAGAACAATATGTGTACAGGTTGAGTATCCCTTATCTGAAACGCTCGGGATCACAAGCATTTTGTATAAGGGATTTTTGCGGATTTCGGAATAATTTTCTTTTTTTCATACTTCATGTATGAACTCACACTAACTTTTTATTTGATACAATAATTACATTTATTTGTAAAGGTAAAGCTAATTTTATATGGTGGCCACCACAATTAAAAAACATACATTAAATACATGAAGTACCAAACATGTGCATCAAACTATATTTAAAAGGAATATCCGGTTAGCCAATATAAATGACTGTTAATTTCAATGCAAAGTATTGTGCATTTTAGATCTAATCGGCATCTATAGGCAGTCTTTTTAGTATTGATTTTCACAGCGTGTATGGGCACCTTTAGTGCCTGCAACATTTTGCGGACACAGCACTGAGATGGTGTATGCATACATGTACATGCACCCGAGATCCTCCATAGGATCGCATGTTGCATGCACTCCCACAATCGGGCTGCAGCTTGTTGCAATGGCAATGTGAAAGGGCACAACATTTATGGTTTGCAGGAGGGCGCCGGACACCCTAGCACCGGCCCTGCTGCTGTGAGTATCATGAGCCCGGAACCGCAGTGGTTATTTGTGGCACTCCATTCATTCACCAACATAAATGGCAAACACTATAATACCAGTTAATGACTGCTCACCTGGCATGCTGAAAAGACTGCCTATTATAGATGCCGATTAGATCTAAAATGCACAATACTTTGCATTGAAATTAACAGTCATTTATATTGGCTAACCGGATATTCCTTTTAAATATATTTTGATGCACATGTTTGGTACTTCATGTATTTAATGTTTTTTAATCGTGCTGGCCACCATATAAAATGAACCTTACCTTTACAAATAAATGTAATTATTTTATCAAATAAAAAGTCAGTGTGAGTTCATACATGGTGTGATTGGCTAACTCAGCGCAGTGCTTCCACCCCTCTGTTCTGTTTCATAAAAATTGAAGCGGCTTTGTACTCTTAGGAGTCCAGGTTGCATAAAAATACTCAGTGTGTAGACATCAACACACTAGAAGCCTAGAGCTCACTAAACCTTTTTTATCAGTTGAATTTATCAATAGAATAAAAAAATATATATATTATCTTTTTTTTTTTTAAAACATTTTTAATCAGCGCCTAATAATTGAGTACATTTGTTCTAGAGCGTTTTTTTCATACTTACCTGGGGCCCTGGCGGTGCCCTTATGGTCTCCCGATGTCTAGTGTCCCCTGAAATCCACGGGGGCCATTGGAAGCCTCTTCAGCGGCATCCCCGGTCCAGGCCCGCCTGAGTGAAGCATCCTTGGGACCGGGGATGCCGCTGAAGAGGATTCCGATGGGGATGAGGTAAGTATTAAAAATGAGGCAGGGGGAAAAAAACAGCAACAAAAAATGTCAAAATATTCAGAATATTTTGGTTTTCGGAATATATGGATAAGGGAGACTCAGTGGCGTAACTATAAGTTTTTCGCCCCCCCCCCCTGCCGCAAATTTGGGCAGCCCCCCCCCCCCCCCACAGAGAGTTAACAAGCTCTCCTCCCCCGTGGCGGTACCTCCTAGCAGGGGCGGATTGGGAATTAAAACCAGCCCGGGAAATATCTTGAAGCAGCCCTAACGGGGGGGGGGGGGGGTTGTTGTGCGCCGGAGGCGCGTCCGATTTTTCTGGGGGCGTGGCCTATCAATATGGGGGTGTGGCCAATTTCAACGCGGCTGCGCCCAATTTTTGCCGCTGAGTAAAAAAAAACAGCTAAAGGTTCACATTATGCAACGTAATGAGAAGACACAGGGTGAGAGGGGGTTGGTGCAGGGTGAGAGGGGTTGGTAATGAAGGGTGAGAAGGGGGTGACGAGGGGTGATAGTAGAGTGGCAGGGTGGAAGAGGCTGCAGAGAGGGAGGGGGGATCGGAGGGTGGGGTACAATGCTGGGAGGGGAGATTCAGGGTGGCTGAGAACGAAGGGAGTGAGGACTTACACAGGGTGGCACAGGACGCAGAGTGTGAGGGGGGCATGGTGGCACAGGATGCAGGGTAGGAGGGGGAATGCAGAGTGGCAGGGGATGCAGGGAGGGGAGTCAACAAGTGGTGGAGGATGCAGGGAGGGGAGACAGTGATGCCCCTTATACATATGCCACACACCGTGATGCCCATTATACATATGCCACACACCGTGATGCCCATTATACATATGCCACACACCATGTTGCCCAATATACATATGCCACACACCGTATGCCCATTATACATATGCCGCACACCCTGATGCCATTATACATATGTCGCATACTGTGATTCCCATTATACATATGCCACATACTGTGATGCCCATTATACATATGCCGCACACCCTAATGACATTATATATATATATATATATTTAATCCAATTTTTCTCCAAAGAGAAGTAGGCACTCTCCATAATAATCATATACGTAGACGTATTGTAAAAAAGTCAATTCATCATTTATTCCATCACAGCAAAAGTGTGTTTCAGTATAGCCCCGACGTTTCGGTCCAGCATCGGACCTTTATCAAGGAGCCTGCAGTGTAAGAGGTAGACACGCAAACATATAATGAGTGCATAGTTCACCTTTTACCAACACAAAAACACATATGCAATATACAAGCAAAATTAAATCACTTACATAAATCAAATGAACTCAGAAGAAGACACAGCATGGAGACACAGCGTGGTAATGGTGGAGGTACCACCTAGGACAGGAGGACAGCGTAAAGCATACCTGCCCGGGCCCGGCTTAAGTACCCTGTGTTTGAACACATGATGAGTCACGTGGCACGGAGAGATTCCCGCCACCGGCATCTGCGCGTAACTTCCGGTATCGGAGAGCCGGAAGTTCTGCTAGCTGTGGAACGCATTTGACGCGCACGTTAGCGCAGGACTTCCTGTTATAGAGACAGGAAGTCTGAGCCTCCGTGAGCCGCATCTGACACGCACGAGAACCCGGAAGTGGGTCTCAGCGTGTATCGCTATCTACAGGTGCCTTTAAGTGTGGAAGGAAAATGGTGCCGCAGTGAACCGCATCTGGCACGCATAGAGACCCGGAAGTGGGTCTATGTGTGCAACGTAATTTATTCTATTTGTAGCTCTATTGTGTATCATCAAAACAATCAATGAACAGGGAAGCCGGGGTCCGGGAGAGCTCTACCACTAACACTTCCTACTGGATCCTAGAAACTAATTCATTAAATTAAATAGGAATATATATTAATGTATGGGGCTGGCGCCTGGTTGTATATTTATATAATGTTTATCTGTCATTAAGGTGGACCAGGTAGGACCGAGGGGTATAGCTCTCTAGAACAAATTTAAAGACTGGTTGTGAGGGAGAAGAGGGGGAAGAAACTAATTAGTTGATTACAATAATGTACCTAAGAAAATAAATATTATCAAGACAATTGATTTTGTGTTTTTATGTATTTTTATTATTTATTTATTTATTTTTTTAAATTTTTTTTAAAAAAAAATTTATTTGTATTTTTATTCAGTCATTTATTTATTTATTTTTATTTTATTATTATTTTAATATTTATTTAATATTTTTATACTTTTATCAATTTTTGTCGAGGGGCAGGACTTCTGGGGGGAGAACCATGGAACAACCCAGGGTATATAAGGATAATGTTTCTGATGTATAACTATAAACACCAGACTTAAAGAGAAAAAGGGAAAAAAGGAAAAGAAAAAAGGACAAGAAAGAGAAAACATAAATAGATAAAAAGGGAGATTGTATACATGTTGTGAGCACATGATTATGAGAAAACAACGTAATTCATAGTCCAATCATGGCTGATGAACCTCAGGATAATTAAATTATGAAAAGAACCACTGCAGTATCACTTTAGAAAAATGTTCAAAGGATTATTCTCATTGAGTCCATTCGGGGTGAGTGTCCCCAACTGGAATATCCAGCGACTTTCTTTTTTCTTTAGAAGAAGACCTCTATCTCCACCTCTGACTGGAGGTGGTACCCAGTCAATCAGTCTACATCTGAGACTCGAGATCTGATGCCCGGCCTGGAGGAAATGCCTTGGGATGGGGAGATCTGCTTTCTGCGTTTCTAGGGCAGTTCGAATGGAGTTGCGGTGATTAGCCATACGCTCTCGGAATCTTCTGGTTGTCATACCGACGTAGGCTAAACCGCAGTGCTTTAATAAGTGCTTTAGTTCCCACGGAAGTATTATGGCTAGTGGTGGAATTGGTTTTTTGGATGACATCCTTTTGTCCCAGGCAGAGCAAGGAATTGTTTCACTTACTGACGACGATGCAGAAAAAGTATTATTTAATCAAGCAGATTTTGAAACATTACCTGCTGATTCTCCAACTGACCTATACCAACGATTACTAAAATTGAAAAAAAGAGAGACGGACTTAACATTGCATGGACATTTCTTGTCCGAATATCATAGAAAAAAATATATTCCACGTGGCTTTCGTATCCAAAATGTCCCTACAATTGGGCGCAACAGCCCATCTTTTTGTAGCCGTTGGTGTGGCGTACTAAATAAGGCCCTTATTCTGATCGGTGCGGATATTCCCGCATTCTTACGGTGCGGTCCGCACGCCACGGTGTTTTGCCGCGTGCGGCCATCGTCCGTAGAAACGCCCACGTGTCCTCCGCATTCGGACGGACTCACTCTTTAAGAACAGGGCGTGTTTACGGACGACATACAAACCATGCGTGTGCGGGAGAAACACTCCGATTCTGCACGGTATTACTGAGTATTACAGAGTATGCTCGGAAATACCGCATCCGAACGGGAGCCAAGCGGTGCTACCGCCCGTAAGCGGAGTATTTACGCCAAACAACCCACTATTATGTCAATTCTGCAATACATCACATGACCCACTTATTCAATTACCTATCCTCATAAAAAACAGCTTATTTGGAATTGGAATCAATTAGATGCCAATATATCCTTACAAGCATGCCTAACACATCCATTGCACACATTAACCCTTACAGCAATGTAAGTGCAATGGTTTGTATTACACCCTGTGTAAAAGATTATAAACAATCTACACATATACTGTTTCAAGTGCAAATAAAACCAACAACTGTGAACTTGCATAAAGAATTTATTTTAAATCAACATTAACATAAAAAATAAAAAGTTTGAAAGTGTCTGACAAGTACAGCATATGTGGGGGACTAGTAAGGTTTCCTTGAAGCAGCAATGGTTTCAATTAAAGCACTGACAAGCGGCCTATTAGTGAGTAATGAGTAAAGGAGTAGATTCTATTGGGTTCAGGTGTTAATGCTTGTAGTCATTAGGCGTACGTTCGCCTACCGCATGAACGAGTGGTGTCCGCAAAGCAATAGTACACTTGTGGACACCGCACATTTCTGCCCTTTTTGATCGCGTGCATTCGGAGTGGTTTCCGAATGTACGCCCCCCAACATAAGTGTACTCCCCCGTGTCCGCCCATGTTTCCGCCCCGTTTTGCCCACTTTGAAACTACGCCCATGTGTCATTCCGCATGACGCCCATAATACGCCCCTATTTCCCGAATGATAGCGGTGAACAGTTCTGGACGGGATCTGGCCGAACTGGTACCGAGTCAAGGCGTGGCACATGCGCGTTGCGTTCTCCACGCATGCGCAGACGCCGTAAAGACGCGATCCGAAAGTATGCGGTAAAGTCCGCGTCAATCAGAATAAGGGCCTAAGTGCTCCTTGGACCTGATCTTACTGGTCGTTGAAGAGGTAGGCACGGAATTGAAGAAAGTAAAGAGTGAAATCGATGAGTTTGGCATTGCACACTTGGCCGCTATTAAAAGCGATAAAACCTGTAACTTAATCGATAAAATCCGAGTACAAGTTGATAATTACAAAGCTGAATTGATCTCTTTCAAACGGAATAAACTGGCCATAGTAACCAAGGATTACCAAAATCATACTGTGTATCGGTGGCTGACTGGAGAACAAAGCAATAGACGCCCATTTCGAACAAGGCGCCAGCCGCGAAATCAACATAATCCCAATACCGGCTCTTCTACCTCAGCCTCGGACACAGACTATTCAGGCCCACAGAGCGATTTTTTAGACCAAGCCCCAGGTGGCACCAAAGGCAGAAACAACCGGCCACCCAGAGGAAGGGGCGTAGACCGCACCCCCGTCGTGGAGGAATTAGGAAAACGGAATCGACGACAAGCAAAGATCTAGTGTTTAACTTATCTGATTTTCCCCTAACAGACCCAATGGTTTCTCTACTGGCTAAAGGACTTTCATTTGTTCCCACATGTGAACATGATAATTTTGACGCAACAGTGGATCTGTACAAATTCAACCGCAAATTAAGACTGCGCGAGCAGTTCAAAGATTCCAATAAAAGGGAACAGTTAAGCACATTCCGTCCTAACTCCACCTATGACCCTCCATCTTTCAACCCAAGTATCAAAATATTTAATCGACTTGTAGAGCGGGACATCCTGGATACTCCAACAAAACCGAGTTACCAAAATCTCAACAAGGATGAGAAAGCAGCACTAAGAACCCTACAAAAAAACCCTAACCTAGTAATAAGACCTGCCGACAAGGGAGGGGCTGTGGTAGTCCAAAATTGGGAGCAGTATAATAAGGAGATTATGCGACAACTTGCTGATGACCAGACCTACACGTTGGCCGCACAAAACCCCATCCCTAGCTTTAAGAAACAAATTGACATCATGCTGAAGGAAGGCCTAACAAAAAATTGGCTCACTAAAGACGAATTTGAATTTTTGACTGTACAGTACCCAGTCTGCCCGATACTGTACACGTTACCAAAAATCCATAAGTCTGAGATCGACCCACCTGGGAGGCCGATTATATCAGCAAGATCATCTTTACTCCAGCCGCTTGCGATATTTATTGACTATCATATACAACCACTTGTGACAAAAAGCAGTACATATATCCGTGATACGGGTGATTTCATCGACAAACTCGAACGTGTTGACTTCACTGATGGGCCCCATGTGGCTACAATGGACGTGTGTTCTCTATACACCGTAATACCCCACTCAGACGGCCTAAGAGTGCTTGGTGAAAAATTGAATGAAAGACAATCTCTGCATCCACCTACCGATTTTCTTGTTGAAATGGCAAAATGTGTACTAACCTACAATCACTTCCTATACAATCAGAAATACTATATCCAAAAGTCCGGAACGGCTATGGGATCTAATTTAGCCCCGGCATATGCTGGTCTTTATATGCTCGAGTTTGAGAACACCCACATCTTGCAGGAATATGCAGGATCAATTCGCTTTTACAAACGCTACATCGATGATGTATTTCTAGTCTGGACTGACCACATCGATAGGTTCCATGAGATGGTGAAGGCACTAAATAGTCTCAACAGTCCCATCAAGTTCACTCACCAGATTCATCAGAGTAACATCAATTTTCTGGACATTGAAGTATCCATCTCTGGGGGTGCTCTACACACAAGCATTTATCGTAAAACAACAGACCGCAATACTCTTCTGATTGCTACAAGCCAACATCCACCGGCCCTGAAAAATAACCTGCCTATATCCCAATACATGCGGGTGATGAGAAATAATGTAAACTCTCAATTACTGGAACAACAACTACAGGAAATGACACAACGTTTTGAAGAGAGGGGATACCACAGAAAGATCCTCAGAAAGTGCCTCAAAAAAGCCAAATTCAACATGACCAAACAAAACAACCAAACACCAAATACACCTAAAGAGATACCACGTATGATCTACGTAAATACTTACAACCATGCTTCAGCTTCGATCCAAAAAAGTATTGTTAAACATTGGCCTATTGTCACATCAGACAACTCTTTAAAACTACAGAAACAGCGTCCACCTATGATAGCCTACAGAAGAGGGCCTAACTTAAAACAGTTACTTATGAGACCGACATTGGCTCCCGAAACCACTCAAGGAACAACTTGGCTACATTCTCAACGCCCGGGTTGCTTTCGCTGCCCGGGTTGTACAACTTGTAACAGCATGATATCAGGTCCAACATTTCCGCATCCACAATCTGGAAGGCCCATCAAGATCAAGTTCAGGTTGCACTGTACAATGGACCACCTGATTTATCTTCTCAATTGCCCCTGCGGTTTAGCCTACGTCGGTATGACAACCAGAAGATTCCGAGAGCGTATGGCTAATCACCGCAACTCCATTCGAACTGCCCTAGAAACGCAGAAAGCAGATCTCCCCATCCCAAGGCATTTCCTCCAGGCCGGGCATCAGATCTCGAGTCTCAGATGTAGACTGATTGACTGGGTACCACCTCCAGTCAGAGGTGGAGATAGAGGTCTTCTTCTAAAGAAAAAAGAAAGTCGCTGGATATTCCAGTTGGGGACACTCACCCCGAATGGACTCAATGAGAATAATCCTTTGAACATTTTTCTAAAGTGATACTGCAGTGGTTCTTTTCATAATTTAATTATCCTGAGGTTCATCAGCCATGATTGGACTATGAATTACGTTGTTTTCTCATAATCATGTGCTCACAACATGTATACAATCTCCCTTTTTATCTATTTATGTTTTCTCTTTCTTGTCCTTTTTTCTTTTCCTTTTTTCCCTTTTTCTCTTTAAGTCTGGTGTTTATAGTTATACATCAGAAACATTATCCTTATATACCCTGGGTTGTTCCATGGTTCTCCCCCCAGAAGTCCTGCCCCTCGACAAAAATTGATAAAAGTATAAAAATATTAAATAAATATTAAAATAATAATAAAATAAAAATAAATAAATAAATGACTGAATAAAAATACAAATAAATTTTTTTTTAAAAAAATTTAAAAAAATAAATAAATAAATAATAAAAATACATAAAAACACAAAATCAATTGTCTTGATAATATTTATTTTCTTAGGTACATTATTGTAATCAACTAATTAGTTTCTTCCCCCTCTTCTCCCTCACAACCAGTCTTTAAATTTGTTCTAGAGAGCTATACCCCTCGGTCCTACCTGGTCCACCTTAATGACAGATAAACATTATATAAATATACAACCAGGCGCCAGCCCCATACATTAATATATATTCCTATTTAATTTAATGAATTAGTTTCTAGGATCCAGTAGGAAGTGTTAGTGGTAGAGCTCTCCCGGACCCCGGCTTCCCTGTTCATTGATTGTTTTGATGATACACAATAGAGCTACAAATAGAATAAATTACGTTGCACACATAGACCCACTTCCGGGTCTCTATGCGTGCCAGATGCGGTTCACTGCGGCACCATTTTCCTTCCACACTTAAAGGCACCTGTAGATAGCGATACACGCTGAGACCCACTTCCGGGTTCTCGTGCGTGTCAGATGCGGCTCACGGAGGCTCAGACTTCCTGTCTCTATAACAGGAAGTCCTGCGCTAACGTGCGCGTCAAATGCGTTCCACAGCTAGCAGAACTTCCGGCTCTCCGATACCGGAAGTTACGCGCAGATGCCGGTGGCGGGAATCTCTCCGTGCCACGTGACTCATCATGTGTTCAAACACAGGGTACTTAAGCCGGGCCCGGGCAGGTATGCTTTACGCTGTCCTCCTGTCCTAGGTGGTACCTCCACCATTACCACGCTGTGTCTCCATGCTGTGTCTTCTTCTGAGTTCATTTGATTTATGTAAGTGATTTAATTTTGCTTGTATATTGCATATGTGTTTTTGTGTTGGTAAAAGGTGAACTATGCACTCATTATATGTTTGCGTGTCTACCTCTTACACTGCAGGCTCCTTGATAAAGGTCCGATGCTGGACCGAAACGTCGGGGCTATACTGAAACACACTTTTGCTGTGATGGAATAAATGATGAATTGACTTTTTTACAATACGTCTACGTATATGATTATTATGGAGAGTGCCTACTTCTCTTTGGAGAAAAATTGGATTACAAATTGGTGTTCATTCCCATGGGCATGAACCCCATGTAAGCACCCCACCAGCTGTCCCTCTGATTTAGTGCGAGTGCGGTCCTCCACAAAATATATATATATATATACCGCACACCGTGATGCCATTATACGTATCCCGCACACCTTGATGCCCATTATACATATGCCACACACCTTGATGCCCCATTATACATATGCCACACACCGTGATGCCCCATTATACATATGCCACACACCCTGATGCCCATTTTACATATGCCCCACACCCTGATGCCCATTATACATATGCCGCACACCGTGATGCCCATTATACATATGCCGCACATCCTAATGCCATTATACATATGCTGCACACCGTATGCCCAATATACATATGCCACACACCCTAATGCCATTATATATATACCGCACACTGTGATGCCCTTTATACGTATCCCGCACACCTTGATGCCCATTACACATATGCCCATGTAGCCACCCTCACCAGCAATAAAATGTAACATTTCATAAGATTGTAACATAGATAAGGCAACCTAGGGGGCAGGGGGTGCTGATTGGTACAAACCAAATGATTGAACCTCTGCTAATATCATAATGATAATGATATAGCTGTCCTGCTTCTCTAGATGATTATTAAGGTTCCAGCTGTAGACAGAAGTACAGTGTATGTGCCAGTGCCCCTGATGGATGGACGTGTTCCCTCCCCAGGAGCCACCTGTCACACAGGCCAGTCTTGATGCAGAAAGTTTGTTGCACTGTGTAGCCTGCAGCACTGCCTGAGCCCCAGACTGCAGGGAATAGGAACAGGTTCATAGCGCTGGATGACACAGAAGGGAGGGGTAGTACCTGTGTGTATAGCTCATGGTGACCGGGGGATCCGGTGCCGTCTCCGCCGCTCTGCACTCACTGCGACTTGTCCTGTTGTATTGGTTGTCGCCGGCAGACGTGGACGAGCCGCGACAGTTCAGCCAGCGCTCCCAGGGGCTGCTCGGTGCACGTTCACGAGAGGCGTACCCGCGCCTGTCCCATCACCTGAGCGGCCGCGGCGCCCCCTTCCTCTTTTTGATCCCCAGTGTGCAAATAAGTTGTGATGCGCTGCCTACTGGGGATCAACTTAGCAGCCAGGGATGAGGCTGGCCGCGGCCATCTTTATTGTGGGAAAACTGCTGTGGCCGCGGCCGCTAACCGCGGAGAAGGCGGTCGGGCGGTCCGCGGCCCAGCCAGGGGGATGCGAGCGGCCGCTGCATGGCTCAAATGGGCCGGCCTACCGGGGAAAAGCCCGGTATTCCAGTGGGCCAATCCGCCCCTGCCTCCTAGCACCGGTGCTTCTGACGGGTCCCCGACTCTCCCGGCTCCGGACGGAAAAGTGACACTCGGAAAATGGCTGCACCCATACTGTAGACAGCTTTTGAGGTATAGGGGCAGCCATTTTCCGTGTATCTCTTTCTGTTAGCAGCCGGAGCCGGCCCGGGACCCGACAGAAGCGCCAGCAGCAGGAGGTACCAGCGGGCGGGGTGTGCGTCGCTGGCAGCCGGGCAGCCAATGTGGGGAGCATGTTTACAAGTAGGAGCCGCGTCTCACCTACCCGGCGGCTGGCAGCAGCAGGGGGTGCGACCCGGCCACACTGTCACTGACAGCTAGCCGGAAAACCCGGCACAGGAGTAGCTAGCCGCCCGACTCCCCGCACCCAGAAGCGCCGGCAGGCGGACAGCAGCAGGTACCTATAGCCCCGCAGACCCCCCGGCGCCCACACCTTTTTAGCGCCTCCCCACAACCGCGGGGGCTGCGGGACTATAGTTAGGCCACTGGGGAGACTCAACCTGTATCAGTGGCAGTTTAGGAGAGGAGAAGGCCTGTGTGCAGCCTCCTCTGTTCAGGCCCCCTCCTCTCTCCTGCTGCAGTGCCGCACTAGTGCACACCACAGTAGAGTCTGAGCACTAGAGGGCTCAGATTGTAATGTGCATGCCAAGTGTGCGGTGTGGGACCCCCCTGGGATTCGGGGACCCTTGTGCACCACGCACACTGCACCCATTATAAATATGCCACTGTGTGTGTTGGTAATAGACAGCCCTTTAGTTTTACACGGTTTATAACTACTATTATAACTAGGAGCAAGGGTGTAACTACCTTAGGTGCAAGGGGTGCAGCTGCTATGGGGCCCAGAGCTGAAGGGGGCCATCTTTACTGTAAAATGTTTTACATACATTTATCACCATCAGTCGCTAAATAGGGGGCCCTTACAAACTTTTGGTATGGGTCCTATGAATATCTATTTACGCCCCTGTCTAGGAGCCATTATGTATCGATCAATCCACATGTAGGGCCTTATTCTGGTTGGTTCGGACGGATGCGTATTTGCGGACTGGAACCAAGGACCGCCGACCATCGAATGCTGCACCGAGTGCTTAGGCAGCACCGAGTGCTCCAGACCCCTCGGGCATTTTTCTGTGCCAACGCAAGGATATGGGCGGGCAGCTGGCATCCGGCTATGTCATATGTCCGCCCCCCCTCACGTGCGTCACGGGCGGATTACCATACGTACGCCCAGCATTTTCATGGGAACACCCATGAAACATGGGGCGTACGCATATGGTAATGAGCCCAAACAGCCCTTCACGTCCCTCTCCACCCCCTGCTCGGATGGTTTGGACGTGGTTTGGACGTGTGAGGCGTTCGCACATGCGCAGATACGCCTCTGCACATGCGCAAATACAAATCATCAGCAGGCCGTACGCATTCAGAGCCATCCGACTCAACCAGAATAAGGCCCGTAGTGTCTAGTAGCGTACCTCCCAACTTTCATGCAGGAGCAGGAGGCACGCTGACACGTGCGGTGAACCAAACCAAGTGACATATGACATGCATATATTAATAACACAAAGACAGAAATTTATTAAATGGACTTCAATACAGTAGGGCTAAATCTCCACAATACTTGTTGAATAACAAGGACATCATACACCGCAGGTGCCTGGGGTACCCATCCACCCCCTAACTAATGAACCATGTCGACCTTTTCCTATGTCGACCTAGACCCATGTCAACCTTTTCCCATGTCGACCTAATGGTGTCGACCTAATGACTGTCGACCATCATGCTGTAGACCAAATGATCCCAATCCCTTGCAGAGTCTCATCATGCAGCAGTTTCCCATTACATTTGGTGTCTGGTTTGTCATAAGACCAGAAGGAGTTAAATCCTCTATTTATGTCTGTGATTCAGGAGCTGTGAATCACCGGCTCCACTCATAAACAAAAAATGGATTGGGGGGCCCCCAGTTGACAGCAGCCTCCTGCAAGATTTACAGTGTTTATGAGGTAGGGGAATTCTGTCACATATTCCAGGGGAGGCCACTGGCTCAGAGACTGATAACGAAGGAGAAAGGGAGAGCCCTCGTTAGCTGCTGTGTCAATTTCTCTGCAATCCAGATAAGTCCTTCTCTCAGCACCTAAAACACAAAATCCTCATCCCCATCTTAAATTACATTGAGAGGATTGAATCCCCTGGGGTTTGAGTCACAATAATGGGGCAGTAATTATAATTTGCTGCAATGTTTGAGGTTTGAGTTCTCTGTAAATATGAATTTGTTCAATTTGCAAATTCTATTAAAAGAACCATTCATTCAAACGTCACGGTTTAGCTTTTCCACATTTATATAAAAAAAAAAAAACTGAGTATTTTTGTTGGTGATTGTAAGCACAATGGATTTTAAAACCTCCTAAACCCGCAATGCACCTCATAAGGTGCGTACACACTGGCCAATATGTTGGCCTTTCAATGGAATGGACCATCATATAGTGTGTACCAGCGATATATCTGTGAACGTCATTGTTTACAGACTAGTAAGCCCGCCCGAAGCAAATGCTTCGAAAGCTAGTAAGGTAGTTAATGTAAGAGATAGAAAGAGATGTAGTTTCACTTGCTACTTGCATTATATTTCAATTTGTCTGATAGTATCGTGTGTACGGTTGATCTGCAACCACCTATACCAGGCATGTCCAAACTATGGCCCTCCAGCTGTTGTGAAACTACAAGTCCCATCATGCCTTGCCACAGTTTTTCCATTAGGTAAATTCTAAAACCATGGCAAGACATGCTGGGATGTGTAGTTTCACAACAGCTGGAGGGCCATAGTTTGGACATGCCTGACCTATACAGCTGATGCAGGAGCCGCCAGTGATTGACAGGTCAATGGGCGGGCACATGCAGATATGATATATATGACAGCACAAAGTGTGACAGAGCAGAATGCAGTGAGATATAACAGCGTGGAGTTTGACAGAGCAGAATGCAGTGATATAACTGCATGGAGTGGAACAGAGCAGGTAACAGTGATATATAACAGCATGGAGTGTGACAGCGTGGAATACAGTGAGATATAACAGTAAAGAGGGGGGCAGAGTGGAATGCAGAGAGATATTACTGCATGAAGTAAGACTGGAATGCAGTGAAAAATTACAGCATGGAGTGACAGAGTAGAATGCAGTGAGATATGACAGCATGGGGTGTGACAGAGTAGAATGCAGTGATATAACACCCTGGAGTGGGACAAAGTGGAGTGCAGTCAGATATAATTGCACAGAGAACGCAGTGAGATATTACTGCATGAAGTGGGACAGATCAGGTAACAGTGAGATATAACAGCATTCAGTGTGACAGAGCAGAATGCAGTGAGATATAACAGCATGGAGTGTGACAGAGCAGAATGCAGTGATATATAACAGCATGGAGTGTGACAGAGCAGAATGCAGTGAGATATAACAGCATGGAGTGTGGCAAAGCAGAATGCAGTGAGATATAACAGCATGGAGTGTGACAGAGCAGAATGCAGTGAGTTATAACAGCATGGAGCATGACAGAGCAGAATGCAGTGAGATATAACAGCACGAAGTGAGACAGGGCTGAATACAGTGAGATATAAGTGCACGAAGTGAGACAGGGCTGAATGCAGTGAGATATAACAGCACGAAGAGACTGGGCTGAATGCAGTGAGATATAACAGCACGAAGTGAGACAGGGCTAAATGCAGTGAGATATAACAGCATGGAGTGTGACAAAGCAGAATGCAGTGAGATAGAACAAAATAGAGTGTGACAACGCAGAATGCAGTGAGATATAACAGCAAGGAGCATGACAGCAGAATGCAGTAAGATATAACAGCAAGGAGCATGACAGAGCAGAATGCAGTGAGACATAACAGCACGAAGTGAGACAGGGCTGAATGCAGTGAGATATAACAGCATGGAGCGTGACAGAGCAGAATGCAGTGAGACATAACAGCACGAAGTGTGACAGAGCAGAATGCAGTGAGATATAACAAAATAGAGTGTGACAACGCACAATGCAGTGAGATATAACAGCAAGGAGCATGACAGCAGAATGCAGTGAGATATAACAGCATGGAGCATGGCAGAGCAGAATGCAGTGAGACATAACAGCACGAAGTGAGACAGGGCTGAATGCAGTGATATATAACAGCATGGAGCATGACAGAGTGGAATGCAGTGAGATATAACAGCACGAAGTGAGACAGCGCTGAATGCAGTGATATATAACAGCATGGAGCGTGACAGAGTGGAATGCAGTGAGATATAACAGCATGGAGCATGACAGGGGAATACAGTAACATATTATGTACAGCATGGAGTACAGAGTGGAATGCAGATGCAGTGACATATTATGTACAGCATGGAGTACAGAGCAGAATGCAGTGATAAACATATAACAGCATGGAGCGAGGCAGAAGTGCTTCTGGTTTGGCGGTTATTAGCAGATTTGATATACAACAGTTTATATACCACCCTCTAGTAGATAAACCTGTGGATTAAACTATACACTGTTGTGTTCCATTCTCTGTCTGGAGCACCCACTGTCCTATTTATCCCGCTGTCATTGCGCTGATGAATTGAGACCATTATCCCTTGGAATCCAATACCTCCTCATTCTGCAAAGATTTCTTCCCATAAATTGAAACTTGTTCCCAGAACGGTGACTCCCCATCTGCAGCTAACATCCATTCCCCTCCATCACTCTCTCTCTGCCATCATTCTCTAATACGTGATTCGCGGTGCACTCCCGCTATCCTCCGTGCTGGCAGCACAGACCCGACACGATTGGATCTCTGGGACATTACTTCTGCAGAAGTGCAGTGACAATAGTGACAAGAAATGAAATATTCAAATACTGAGAAATTGCTTTATCCATATTCATAGCTACATACAACTTTGAATAAGGCCATAAATCTGCATTTAGGGGTTATTCAGACCTGGTCGCACGGCTGCAAATTATTGAAGGACTGTGCATGATTATGGCCTATTCGCATGCGCGAGGCCGACCTGCAATAAAATCCGGTACTTGTTTCCTAACACGGCGCCACCGATTTTAATTGTATGCAATCGGGTTGCAAAAATCGGGTCAATCGCATCGCATGCAACCATATTGAATGCGATGCGATTGACCCGACCGACCCGATTTTTTACATTGGCCCCAATGTTAAATGCCCCCCAGACCCCATTTTTCATTGTATGCTCCCCCTCCCATTGTTAACGCCACGCCACGATCAACGTGAACCCGAAGCGTGGCGAGCCCGCGAGGGGCGGCGGTACGTGTCCTCCGACCTTTACATACCCCCACTATACGCGTGGAGTTGATTTGAAATAGTGTGGCGAGCGCAGCGTGCCACCGAGCCCCGCGAGGGGACGCTGCACTCGCCACGCTTCGGGCTCAGTGACTCGCTGCGCTCGCCACACTGTATAAAGTCGACTCCACGCCGACGTGGATAGTGGGGGTATGAAAAGGTCCGAGGCTGCGTACAGACGCCCCTCGCAACACTTCGGGTTGCTGTTCATCGTGGGGTGGCGTTAACAATGGGGGTGCATTTGACATAGAAATTACACATCAGGGTGGGTATACAATCAAAAATTGGGTATGTGGGGCCATTTATCATTGCTTCCTATGTAAAATCGGGTTCATCGCATAGGTCGCATTGTATGCCATTATAATGGCATACAATGGACCCGATTTTACATAGGAATTTAACATTACATACAATGTTACAAAAGCCAGAAAATCGGGTCCGTCGGGTCCCATCGCATACCTTAAGGAAACAAGTACCTAAAATCCTGCTACTTTTTCAATTGCTGGCCGTTTTCTGGGAGTGTCAGGGAAATGAAGGCGTGCTCCGGTGTTTGAGGGGAAGGCGCGTGACGCCAGCTCCGGCCCCAATCAGACTGCTTCTATTGGAGCCGCCAAGCAAGTCCTGGGCTACGCACAGACTGCACACACTGGAGAAATCATCTAATGGTGATCGGCTTGCAAATGGATTTGCAGCAATTCGCCAATCCAGCTAAATTTCAGAAGCCGTTCTAAGGAATTTGCAGCTTTGCACAGGGCGCGATATTACTCTGGCGGGGTGGCATATACCTGATTGCAGAGCTCCAAAATTAGCAGCCATGCGATCAGGCCTGAATAATCCCCTTAGATCTTGGCCAATGGCATCCTTACCTTCATAGTCTCCCAATGTGGTCTCTTCTATCAAAAAGGGGTGTGGCCTTGGGGCCAGAACCATTATTTTCATCACTGCGGGGGTTATGGGAGATGCAGACTGCCCCCGAAAAAGTGCCTTGGCTGCAGTTCTACCTTCTACACAGGTACAGGAGCTGGGTTATCCCTCAGAGGGATAACAACCCCGACAGTCGGGATTCTGACAGTTAGTAGCCCGATGACGGAACTCCGACTGCGGAAATGCAGCCCCTTTTGGGCTACGCGCTCGTCACGTATTTTATTCTCCCTCTGTGGGGGGGGTGGAAGAAGAATAGCCGCTGCCCGTGTGTCGGGCTTTTAGCAGTCGGGATTCCAACATCAGGGTAAATAATGTCGGAATCCCAACTGCCAGTGAGTCCTGGCAGCGTTAATTTCTTGCGATTTTCGGCTTTTCCGGGGGGGGGGGGGGGGTCTAAAGATGCAAATCATGTAATTTAGCCCCGCCGTCTCAAAGACCCGCAAATTGCAGGATGTGCAATACTGGGGGCGGGCTTGATGGCATCTACATCAATACCCCCCCCCCCCCCCCCCCCCCCGCGAAGAGGAGACTTTAAAAGTAGGCAACCCTGATACAGAGCCTGAGTCAGTGACTGCTGCGTAACAAGCAAATAATAAAGTTGACTTCTGCTGACTTCTCTGAACCACTGCAGCACCTAAGATGCAGCATCAGATTTACTATGTGTTCATCGTATTTCTGTTATACAGGTTTCCTCAGGTTACCCAGGATGTAGCCATTGGCTTCGGCATACCCGTGTTTAAGAACATTCCCGGTCGCTGCCCTAAACATCAGCAGTAAGCTAAGCATGCTGCATTGTTTGGAGCACTGTGACTAATGTTGCAGGACCAGACCTGCACTTGTGCAGGGCCGAGGATGCACAGATCCAAAGTCTCCTCTCTTGTGGTCCTATGCTAATCAATAAAGAACCACTGTGGGTCATACTACAATTTTATTTATTTCTAAACTGTAAGCCAACACACCTGGAGGCACCCAAGGATCCTCCAAATATCACTACAAGGATCAGCATGCCCAGAGATACACCATCGGTTGTACCACCAAACCTCTGGCCTATGTCTGCACAAAACCTCCATTGCAGAAGCCTCCTCAAAGCAGCAGCTAAGCAGTGCTCCTCAGCAGCAGTATCTCACACCTGGATGAAGGTGGTGGCTGCTGCTGGCCATGCTGCCCTATTCTCGCTGCGTAATGTACTACCCAATCCTTGCTCGGTTCTGGTACCCACACACTGTATATAACAGGCATCGGCACTGGGACATGCGTACAACACATGTGCAAAATCCCAGCTTCTACAGACTGCATCATTTGCAGCCTATAGAATCCGGCTAGGGCTCTTTGAAAGATAGGGAGTGGCTTGGTACAAGGAGCCCCCTCTCTGCTAAGCACAGTCCAGACTGGCAGTCCCAGGGGGGCGGGAACACCTCCCAAGGGGACTGCCTTACTGTGGTTACTGGCAGGTAGATATATCGATCGATAGATAGATAGATAGATAGATATCGTACACAAGCTTGTTTGAAGGTCTTCCAGGTTATATTATAGTAAGCAAAGTTATATAAAATACTTATTACAGAGATTCATCCATTCTTGCAGTTCTTCAGTAGTGAATTCAAGTTTAAATATACGTGATTACCCCTTTCTTCCCCCCCCCCCCCCCCCCCCCCTCCAAACATAGTACAATATTTAATGACATATCTATATTCAGGAGATGATTTCAGTTTCCACCTTTTCTGCACAATTCCATTTTGGCTGCTTATCTCTCAGCAATAAAGTGTCACAGATAAATGTTTTGTTTTAGTCTCATCTGTTATATTCCAGTAACAACTGAAAAATAAAACTCTCCCCAAAAAATGCAATTTAAGAAACTGATATTTCAAATATTTTTTTTTTTTTGGTCAATGATTTATCTAGCATTAAAAAGTTGTAATAGAGCTTCTTAATGTGTTCCTTAAGACCAAGACATCTCCTGAAATGATCCTGAGGTACAGTAATGCTCCAAGGTAGGGTTGGAAAAATCTGTCCTTAAGATCTACCAACAGTACATGTTTCCAGACCACCTAGCTGCTGCACAGATGCAGTCATTCCTAACTGTTGGAATTTTGCAGCTCATACAGTGTAAATGTATAGAGGTCACACCTCTGAGATGAGTGATGTGTATTTCAGGATAACGTGAGCCATTAGTAGTAGTATTACTACTTATATATTATGTGTAACGTGTTTGTATGGTGTAGCATGTTGTCCACAGCCTGGTGTACAAGTAACTGGGTTGTCCATGGTGTCTCCTCCTTATTCTGCATATTTTTGTCCTGAATGTAAATGTGACATTTGTGAGAGGGAAATGAATGTAGGATTTAGTGCTGGGGACGCGGCATGACAGAAGGGGTAATAAGAATTGCTCATTAATAGACAGTGTCTCGCATGAGAATTCCCCCTTTACATCAGAGGAGACGGAGCTGCTGCTGCTGCTGCTGGAGACGCGTTCAGCACCTGGACAGCTCCACTAAGAATCCGTCACCGCCACAGCCAACAGCGCGTACAGAGGGGGACCTGCGCCCAGCACACTGCCGGCAGCACGGATATACAGGAGGCAGAACGGACAGCGCTCCCCAGCACAGAGACTCCACTTCAGGAAGACTCCAGCTCACAGAGACCCTACATTATACAGAGACTCCCCAGCACAGAGAAGCCACATCACAGAAAATCCCCAGCCAGCACAGAGACCCCACATCATACAGACTCACCAGCACAGAGAACCCACATCATACAGACTTTCTAGAACAGAGACCCCACATCACAGAAACTCCAGCTCACAGAGACCCTACATCATACAGACTCCCCAGCACAGGTATCCCACATCACAGAGACTCCAGCTCACAGAGACCCTACATCATACAGACTCCCCAGCACAGAGACCCCACATCACAGAGACTCCAGCTCACAGAGACCCTACATCATACAGATTCCCCAGCACAGGTATCCCACATCACATAGACCCTACATCATACAGACTCCCCAACACAGAGACCCCACCTCACAGAAACTCCAGCTCACAGGTTACCCACATCATACAGACTCCACATCACAGAGACAGCAACTCAGAGACCTCCACATCATACAGACTCCCCAGAAGAGAAGCCACATTACAGAGACCCCGCATCACAGCTCACAGAAACCCCACATCATACAGACTCCCCAGCACAGAGAACTCACATCACAGAGACTCCAGGTCACAGAGACCCAACATCATACAGACTCCCCAGCACAGAGACTCCAGCTCACAGGGACCCCACATCATACAGACTCCCCAGCACAGAGACTCCACATCACAGAGACAGCAACTCACAGAGACCCCCACATAGTACAGACTCCCCAGCACAGAGAAGCTACATCACAGAGACTCCCAAACACAGAGACCCCGCAACACAGAGACTCCAGCTCTCAGAAACCCCACATCATACAGACTCCCCAGCACAGAGACCCCACATCACAGAGACTCCAGCTCACAGAGACCCCACATCATACAGCTTTCTCAGCACAGAGACCCCACATCACAGAGACTCCAGCTCTCAGAAACCCCACATCATACAGACTCCCCAGCACAGAGACCCCACATCACAGAGACTCCAGCTCACAGAGACCCCACATCATACAGCTTTCTCAGCACAGAGACCCCACATCACAGAGACTCCAGCTCACAGAGACCCCACATCATACCGACTCCCCAGCACAGAGACCCTACATCATACAGACTCCCCAACACATAGACCCCACATCACAAAGACTCCCCAACACAGAGACCTCACATCACAGAGACCCCACATCACAGAGACTCCCCAGCACAGAGACCCACACATTACAGAGACTCCACAGCACAGAGACCCCTACAACAAATTGACCCCACATCACAGAGATTCCCCAGCACAGAGACCCCAAATCACAGAGACTCCTCAGTGCAGACACTCCCCAGCACATACCCCACATCAAAGGGACTCCCTAGCACAGAGAATCCACACCAAACTGACCCTACATCACAGTGACCCAACATCACTAACTCCCCAGCACAGAGACCCCACACCAAACTGACCCTACATCATAGAGACTGCCCAGGACAAAGAACTTACAACATAAAGAACCAACAGTGTACACCACAGACCGTGCAATACTGAAACTCCACGCCAGAGAGACCTCACACCACATATTCCACACCCCACAGAGAGTCCCTGCACCACAGCAAACCCACTAAACATAGGCACCCCCACCAGTACATATACACAGGACACATCAGAGACCCCCATCAGAGACCCCAACACAGCATACAGTATTTCTCTGAGAAAGTTCAGATCCTCCTACCAGCACATACGTATATACAGGAGACCACTAAGAAACCCCTACTCAGCATATACAGTATACAAGAGAGAGCATAAAAAAATTGCATATACACAGGACATAGCACATAGACCCCCACCCAACACATATACACAAGAGATAATTCAGAGACCCCTACTCAGAAAGTATACACAGGAGAGAGCTCAGAGTACACAGGAGAGAGCTCAGAGACTCCTACCCAACATATATACACAAGAGAGAGCTAATAGACCTCACTCAACATTTAAACCTGGACACAGCACATAGACCACCACCCAACACATTTACACAGGAAACAGCTCAGAGACCCTTCCCCAGCAAGAATATGCAGGAGAGTGCTCAGAGACCCCTACCCAGCAAATATTCACAAGAGAGAGCTCAGTGACCTCACTCAACATATAAACCTGGACACAGCACATAAACCACCACTTAACACATTTACACAGGGGACAGCGCAGAGACTGCGCAGGACACAGGCAGAGACCCCTGCACAGCACATGCACATAGGAGACAACTAGGAGACCCGTCTCCAGTGCAAATACACAGGAGACAGCTCAGAATCTGGGTACACCCACCCAGAGCATTCACACAGGAGAGAGAAGTCAGTAGTGTTGAGATACTGACAGGGAGATGGGTGCAAGTTTCCAACTATGCATTGGATAGACTGAACTTTGGGGGGGTAGCACTGGATGAACTGCACTTTGCACTAAGGGGAGCACTGGATGATTTTCCCTTGGGGGAGCACTGGATGAGTTGGACTTGGGGGAACACTGGATGAGTTGGACTTGGGGGAACACTGGATGAGTTGGACTTGGGGGAACACTGGATGAGTTGCACTTGGAGGAGCACTGGATAAGTTGCACTTGGGGGAGCACTGGATGAGCTGAACTTGGGGGAGCACTGGTTGAGTTAAACTTGAGGGAGCACTTGATGAGTGGAACTTGGAAGAGTACTGGCTGGATAGAATTTGAGGGGCTGCAGTGTAGTGGTGAGCACCGTTGCTTAGAATGGGAGCTTTGGTGTCGCCTTACAGGATGGGTTGAAGAGTAGCCAGTGACTGATCAGGTCCAGCATCTCTGTCGATGGTCCTAGCATGGAGCAGGGCTTGAGTGAGAAGTAAGCGGTGCCCCATGCAATCAGCTGCAGAGGGGAGTAGTGTGTCCCATGTCCTGGGGGCGCCTCATCCTCTACAACGTTCTACTCACCATGATGCTATGTAACATCAGCGCCATCAGAGATTGGGGAATGTTCCTTTCTCAGCTCCTGCCCAAAGTCAATAAGACCCTCCGCCTGGTGCACCAGGGCATCAACACGGTGGAGGCAACAACAAGCTCAGTGGTGAGTGTCCTCCAGGAGCCAGAGCCCCCCAGCTACCTGCCCAACACTGAGCCCATGACCAACAATGACTTCACCACCGGGCTTGAGCGGCTCTTCCACTACACCTACTCCCAGTCCTCTGAGGACCAGAAGCTCTACAAGGACTACAATAAGCCACCCCCCAAAGAGCCGGTGCCTCTGCCCAAGGCTGTGCTCTACCTGCTGATGGCAGCGCTGGTCATGGTGGCCGTGGTGTATGCCATTGTAGGGCACCTCATCAAGGATCTCATTCATGACTTCATAGGTAAGTTCTTTTGGCTTGTTTGAGAGCATGGGGGACATTGGTATAATGGGTTTCAACTCTATGGGTACAATCTATATCATTTACTTATATTGTGGATGAAGAGTGAGCACCTCCAATTATAAAAAAAAAAAGGTAGGAACCCATTATTGACTTGGCAGATGGGGGATCAATCTTGGGGGGTGGTAGATCATAAGGTGGCGTGTAAGGGTTCTTATAGTCTTCTCTGGTCTTTTTAGACCTTCATGACTTTCCTAAAGTCTTCTCTGGTCTTTGTAGACCTTTATGACTTATACATTGCATGCTCATACTGGATCCTGCAGAGAATGGTCTTCCAGGTTAGCTAAGATTTAGGTAAGTAGAAGTAGGGGTAGGTCATAATGACAGGGGAGCAACAAAAGGTGGTCCTCAGAACTATAGCACTGCTTTGAAAATCACAGATTAAATGTATATATAAATGAACCCCTATTTCCACCTTCTGATCTGACCGACTTTAAGATTTTCTATGTGTAAAATTTTTTGGAGAACATCAGATTTTCAGTAAAAACACTAGAAATGTAATGTTCATTTTAAATGATTACCTTTGTTAAGACCATAACACATGAACTATCAGCAGAAATGCCAGACAGGTGATTTGGAATTCATACACACTGTAATTAATACGTGTTCTGTATCTGCTCCTTTGGGATAAATGTCTTGTTGCAGGTCAGATCCAAACATCTGATCCAATTGCTTTTGGACGCATATTGGGCTTGAGTTCTGCAAAAACACTCTGGGGTTATTCTACCAAGAAGACTATCTTGATTATTGTATAGTGTGTATCCAGCTATTGCCAGTTGATCTTATGTAGCCAGTTGGTGATCTTAATTTTCTGCGATACAACTACAGGTCGGGTTTCCCTTATCCGTGTATTCCAAAAACCGAAATATTCTTTTTTGTCCCCCCCCCCCCATCCGCCCCATTTGGTAATATGTACCTATTCTATAATTTTTCTGTTGCATCATAGAAAAATTATAACATAAAATCTGATTGGTTGCAATGGGCAATGTCATTTCTTTTCAATTTTAGAAGCTTCAGTCAACTCACAGCCCTTATATGGTTGCAGGTTTATGGGGTGCAGTGTGAGATCAGTAACTGTAATGTAATCCATTCTAGAATCAACTAGTGACGTAGGTAAAGCTTTCTATATGTAGATAATGTGCTTAAGATTGGAGGCTAATACAGGTTGACTATCCCTTATGCAAAATGCTCGGGACCAGAAGTATTTTGGATAACGGATTATTCCGTATTTCTGAATACTTTTATATTTCAATAAGGTATCTTAAGGTATCTTGCATTTATGTTGTACAGACATGAAATACACACAAATATATTTTATTTGTGCATAAAACAAGGTTTTAAAACATGAACCAAAGTTTGTACTATCTCAGGTACTGAATTTAAATGCCAAGCAATCATTTTCTTGCACATATTTAGTTTCAGTTTCATTTCCTGTCCCCAGTAGTGCCAGTAACATATCATGTCACATGTCATGTTTCCAATAGTGGCAGTTACATATCATGTCCCCAATAGTGCCAGTTACATATCATGTTCCCAGTAGTGCCAGTTACATATCATGTCCCAGTAGTTCCAGTTACATATCATGTCCCCAGTAGTGCCAGTTACATATCATGTCCCAGGTAGTGCCATTTACATATCATGTCCCCAGTAGTGCCAGTTACATATCTTGTCCCCAGTAGTGCCAGTTACATATCATGTCCCAGTAGTGCCAGTTACATATCATGTCCCCAGTAGTGCCAGTTACATACCATGTCCCTAGTAGTGTCCGTTACATATCATGTCCCCAGTAGTGCCAATTACATATCATGTCCCCAGGAGTGCCAGCTACATATGTCCCCAGTAATGCCAGTTACATATCATGTCCCCAGTAGTGCCAGTTACATATCATATCCCCAGTAATGCCAGTTACATATCATGTCCCCAGTAGTGCCAGTTACATATCATGTCCGTAGTAGTGCAGTTACATATCATGTCCCAGTAGTACCAGTTACATATTCCTAGTAGTGCCAGTTACATAGCATGTCCCCAGTAGTGCCAGTTACATATTATGTCCCCAGTAGTGCCACTTACATATCACGTCCCCAGTAGTGCCATTTACATATAATATCCCTAGTAGTGCCAGTTACATAGCATGTCCCTAGTAGTCCAAGTTACATATCATGTCCCCAGTAGTGCCATTTACATATCATGTCCCCAGTAGTGCCAGTTACATATCATGTCCCCAGTAGTGCCAGTTACATATCATGTCCCAAGTAGTGCCACTTACATATCATATCCCTAGTAGTGCCAGTTACATATCATGTCCTCAGTGGTGCCAGTTACATACCATGTCCCCAGTAGTGCCAGTTACATATCATGTCCCAAGTAGTGCCAGTTACATATCATGTCCCAAGTAGTGCCAGTTACATATCATGTCCCAAGTAGTGCCAGTTACATATCATGTCCCCAGTAGTGCCAGTTACATAGCATGTCCCAAGTAGTGCCAGTTACATATCATGTCCCTAGTAGTGCCAGTTACATAGCATGTCCCCAGTAGTGCCAGTTACATAGCATGTCCCAAGTAGTGCTTTTAGCACAGTACATTCTGTAAAAGATGGTTTTCTAAGTAATTTGGATAATGGATATCTGAATAAGGCATTAACCTTCCCCGGAGATCAGGGGACAGAAGAATCCACCTGAAATGCAACCTTCACAAGAACTGTGCAAATTTTTGTGTAATTGTCAGATGTCTCTGGTTTACAAAAGAGGATTTGCTATTGAAAAATCTTCCCTTGAATTTAAAATCCTCTTGAATTAATTTATTTTCATTGCTTGTTGTAGTGCACAATAACCAATTGTATTAAGGATAAGCATTTAGTGAACAACAAAATCGGTTGCATTGGGCAAAAAGAACATAAGGGTCACCTATTTCTCCATCTCTCTAAACAAATTATTTCGCAAGGTTTATAAAACAGTTTTTGTCTATAACAAATTATGTAAAAAAAATTTCCCTGATAAAAAACAGTTATTTTCAGTTTACATAATTATGTCAGTAAAATTTGGCCAAATGATTTATAAAATTGCTAATATCAAGGGGATGAGCAAATTTTAGCATAAAGGTACAAACAGGGGTTAAAGTGAGGGGGAACGGGTGGAACTGAGTTCCACCACCTCTAATGGTGAGGTGGAACATTTTAACCTCCACATTGGCCCTGTACAGTAATTCTCACAGAAAAGCATTCTAGTTTGCAGGGGGATGCCAAAACCCCTACCACTGGCCCTGTCTCTGCCTAATGGGGGATGGGGAGGGGAGGCAATTAGATGGCATAGAGAAATGAGTTCCCCCACCTCTGCATTACCACTTTAAGCCCTGGGTACAACTCAAACTATCAAGATTCATGGAAATAGCCCAAATAAATACTTGTATAATTAAAATCACTGTTCGTGGGTAGGGTCCTATGTTTCTGTATAGTCCCGGGGGGATCCCTGGATTTGACCCAAAATAGCGTGATTTCAGTCCCAGGATTGGAGTTTCCAATCCTGGGATTTTGGGATTAGACTGCGCGCTTGCACAGTATATGGCGGGCAGCATCTGAGCACCTGCTCTGATGCTGCCTGGCTATTGGGTTATCCTAATCCCCGGCATGCAGCTCTGCGTAGCATGACAATCACGCTGCACAGGCTGCACCACTGCTGCCCCCGGGCCCACAACGCCTCACACGCTCACAGGCCAATCCCGGGATCCCGGCAATCCCGGGATTGAGCAATTTTCAATTCGCCACGCACAGCATATGTATGTATTGTAATTTGTTTGTGACTGACTTGTCAGAGAATCTTCACCAGACAGAACCCGGCGCCCATGCAGGCCCCGCTCCCCCAAGCAGCAGCGGGGGCTGCCTTACACTAGCTACGCCACTGTATAAATGGTCATGGCCAGTGGTCAGTTCATGTTGAAGTTGTAGTGTCATTCATTCATTCATTCATCATAATTGCATCTCATCAGGACCGTCTAGTAATCTGATGGGACTGCCATGCTATGGAATTCTATCCTTATGTACCCCTCCTATTATCCCTATAGATTGTAAGCTTGCGAGCAGGGCCCTCCTACCTCCATGTCGGTTTGTATCTACCCAGTTTGTGTAATCACTGTTGTTTCTAATTGTAAAGCGCAACGGAATATGCGCTATATAAGAAACTGTAAATAAATAAATAAATAGTGTCCTATGCCTGTAGATTGTAATAGATGTATTATAGTCATGGCCAGTGGTCAGGTCGTGTTGGCGGTGTAGTGCCCTATGTCTGTTTAATGTGTATTAGATGTATTATGGTCATGTGGAATGACCAGGTCATGTTGGTGGTGTAGTGCCCTATGTTTGTATAACCTGTAATAGAATTGTATTGTGGTCATGTGTGGAATGACCAGGTCGTGTTGGTGGTGTAGTGCCCTATGTCTGTATAGCGTTTATTAGATGTATTATGGTCATGTGGAATGGCCAGGGTGTGTTGGTGGTGTAGTTCCCTATGTCTATATAGCCTGTAATAGAATTGTATTATGGTCATGTGTGGAATGACCAGGGTGTGTTGGTGGTGTAGTGCCCTATGTCTGTATAGCTTGTAATAGAATTGTATTATGGTCATGTGTGGAATGACTGGGGCGTGTTGGTGGTGTAGTGCCCTATGTCTGTAAAGTGTGTAATAGAATTGTATTATGGTCATGTGTGGAATGGCCAGGTCGTGTTGGTGGTGTAGTGCTCTATGTCTGTATAGCTTGTAATAGAATTGTATTATGGTCATGTGTGGAATGGCCAGGTCGTGTTGGTGGTGTAGTGCCGTATGTCTGTATAGCGTGTAATAGAATTGTATTATGGTCATGTGTGGAATGGCCAGGGCGTGTTGGTGGTGTAGTTCCCTATGTCTGTATAGTGTGTTATAGAATTGTATTATGGTCATGTGTGGAATGGCCAGGGCGTGTTGGCGGTGTAGTGCCGTATGTCTGTATAGCTTGTAATAGAATTGTATTGTGGTCATGAGTGGAATGGCCAGGTCGTGTTGGTGGTGTAGTGCCCTATGTCTGTATAGCATGTAATAAAATTGTATTATGGTCATGTGTGGAATGGCCAGGGCGTGTTGGAGGTGGAGTGCCCTATGTCTGTATAGCTTGTAATAGAATTGTATTATGGTCATGTGTGGAATGGCCAGGTCGTGTTGGTGGTATAGTGCCCTATGTCTGTATAGCTTGTAATAGAATTGTATTATGGTCATGTGTGGAATGGCCAGGGCGTGTTGGTAGTGTAGTGCCCTATGTCTGTATAGCGTGTAATAGAATTGTATTATGGTCATGTGTGGAATGGCCAGGTCGTGTTGGTGGTATAGTGCCCTATGTCTGTATAGCTTGTAATAGAATTGTATTATGGTCATGTGTGGAATGGCCAGGGCGTGTTGGTAGTGTAGTGCCCTATGTCTGTATAGCGTGTAATAGAATTGTATTATGGTCATGTGTGGAATGGCCAGGTCATGTTGGTGGTGTAGTGCCCTATGTCTGTATAGCTTGTAATAGAATTGTATTATGGTCATGTGTGGAATGGCCAGGGCGTGTTGGTGGTGTAGTGCCCTATGTCTGTATAGCTTGTAATAGAATTGTATTATGGTCATGTGTGGAATGGCCAGGGCGTGTTGGTGGTGTAGTTCCCTATGTCTGTATAGCTTGTAATAGAAATGTATTATGGTCATGTGGAATGGCCAGGTCGTGTTGGTGGTGTAGTGCCCTATGTCTGTATAGCGTGTAATAGAATAGTATTATGGTCATGTGTGGAATGGCCAGGTCGTGTTGGTGGTGTAGTGCCCTATGTCTGTATAGCGTGTAATAGAATTGTATTATGGTCATGTGTGGAATGGCCAGGTCATGTTGGTGGTGTAGTGCCCTATGTCTGTATAGCGTGTAATAGAATTGTATTATGGTCATGTGTGGAATGGCCAGGGCGTGTTGGTGGTGTAGTGCCCTATGTCTGTATAGCGTGTAATAGAATTGTATTATGGTCATGTGTGGAATGGCCAGGGCGTGTTGGTGGTGTAGTGCACTATGTCTGTATAACTTGTAATAGAATTGTATTATGGTCATGTGTGGAATGGCCAGGTCGTGTTAGTGGTGTAGTTCCCTATGTCTATATAGCTTGTAATAGAATTGTATTATGGTCATGTGTGGAATGACCAGGGTGTGTTGGTGGTGTAGTGCCCTATGTCTGTATAGCTTGTAATAGAATTGTATTATGGTCATGTGTGGAATGACTGGGGCGTGTTGGTGGTGTAGTGCCCTATGTCTGTATAGCTTGTAATAGAATTGTATTATGGTCATGTGTGGAATGGCCAGGTCGTGTTGGTGGTGTAGTGCCGTATGTCTGTATAGCGTGTAATAGAATTGTATTATGGTCATGTGTGGAATGGCCAGGGCGTGTTGGTGGTGTAGTTCCCTATGTCTGTATAGTGTGTTATAGAATTGTATTATGGTCATGTGTGGAATGGCCAGGGCGTGTTGGCGGTGTAGTGCCCTATGTCTGTATAGCTTGTAATAGAATTGTATTGTGGTCATGAGTGGAATGGCCAGGTCGTGTTGGTGGTGTAGTGCCCTATGTCTGTATAGCATGTAATACAATTGTATTATGGTCATGTGTGGAATGGCCAGGGCGTGTTGGAGGTGGAGTGCCCTATGTCTGTATAGCTTGTAATAGAATTGTATTATGATCATGTGTGGAATGGCCAGGTCGTGTTGGTGGTATAGTGCCCTATGTCGGTATAGCTTGTAATAGAATTGTATTATGGTCATGTGTGGAATGGCCAGGGCGTGTTGGTAGTGTAGTGCCCTATGTCTGTATAGCGTGTAATAGAATTGTATTATGGTCATGTGTGGAATGGCCAGGTTGTGTTGGTGGTGTAGTGCCCTATGTCTGTATAGCTTGTAATAGAATTGTATTATGGTCATGTGTGGAATGGCCAGGGCGTGTTGGTGGTGTAGTGCCCTATGTCTGTATAGCTTGTAATAGAATTGTATTATGGTCATGTGTGGAATGGCCAGGGCGTGTTGGTGGTGTAGTTCCCTATGTCTGTATAGCTTGTAATAGAAATGTATTATGGTCATGTGGAATGGCCAGGGCGTGTTGGCGGTGTAGTGCCCTATGTCTGTATAGCGTGTAATAGAATAGTATTATGGTCATGTGTGGAATGGCCAGGTCGTGTTGGTGGTGTAGTGCCCTATGTCTGTATAGCGTGTAATAGAATTGTATTATGGTCATGTGTGGAATGGCCAGGTCATGTTGGTGGTGTAGTGCCCTATGTCTGTATAGCGTGTAATAGAATTGTATTATGGTCATGTGTGGAATGGCCAGGGCGTGTTGGTGGTGTAGTGCCCTATGTCTGTATAGCGTGTAATAGAATAGTATTATGGTCATGTGTGGAATGGCCAGGTCGTGTTGGTGGTGTAGTGCCCTATGTCTGTATAGCGTGTAATATAATTGTATTATGGTCATGTGTGGAATGGCCAGGTCGTGTTGGTGGTGTAGTGCCCTATGTCTGTATAGCGTGTAATAGAATTGTATTATGGTCATGTGTGGAATGGCCAGGTCATGTTGGTGGTGTAGTGCCCTATGTCTGTATAGCGTGTAATAGAATTGTATTATGGTCATGTGTGGAATGGCCAGGGCGTGTTGGTGGTGTAGTGCCCTATGTCTGTATAGCGTGTAATAGAATTGTATTATGGTCATGTGTGGAATGGCCAGGGCGTGTTGGTGGTGTAGTGCACTATGTCTGTATAACTTGTAATAGAATTGTATTATGGTCATGTGTGGAATGGCCAGGGCGTGTTGGTGGTGTAGTGCCCTATGTCTGTATAGCTTGTAATAGAAATGTATTATGGTCATGTGGAATGGCCAGGTCGTGTTGGTGGTGTAGTGCCCTATGTCTGTATAGCGTGTAATAGAATTGTATTATGGTAATGTGTGGAATGGCCAGGTCATGTTGGTGGTGTAGTGCCCTATGTCTGTATAGCTTGTAATAGAATTGTATTATGGTCATGTGTGGAATAGCCAGGTCATGTTGGTGGTGTAGTGCCCTATGTCTGTATAGCTTGTAATAGAATTGTATTATGGTCATGTGTGGAATGACCAGGTCGTGTTGGTGGTGTAGTGCCCTATGTCTGTATAGCATGTAATAGAATTGTATTATGGTCATGTGTGGAATGGCCAGGGCGTGTTGGTGGTGTAGTGCCCTATGTCTGTATAGTGTGTTATAGAATTGTATTATGGTCATGTGTGGAATGGCCAGGTCATGTTGGTGGTGTAGTGCCCTATGTCTGTATAGCGTGTAATAGAATTGTATTATGGTCATGTGTGGAATGGCCAGGGCGTGTTGGTGGTGTAGTGCCCTATGTCTGTATAGCATGTAATATAATTGTATTATGGTCATGAGTGGAATGACCAGGTCATGTTGGAGGTGTAGTGCCCTATGTCTGTATAGCATGTAATAGAATTGTATTATGGTCATGTGTGGAATGGCCAGGTCGTGTTGGTGGTGTAGTGCCCTATGTCTGTATAGCATGTAATAGAATTGTATTATGGTCATGTGTGGAATGACCAGGTCATGTTGGAGGTGTAGTGCCCTATGTCTGTATAGCTTGTAAAAGAATTGTATTATGGTCATGTGTGGAATGACCAGGTCGTGTTGGTGGTGTAGTGCCCTATGTCTGTATAGCTTGTAATAGAATTGTATTATGGTCATGTGTGGAATGACCAGGTCGTGTTGGTGGTGTAGTGCCCTATGTCTGTATAGCTTGTAATAGAATTGTATTATGGTCATGTGTGGAATGACCAGGTCGTGTTGGTGGTGTAGTGCCCTATGTCTGTGTAGCGTGCAGCGATCCATAGCAGACACTTTCATGCAACATATTGCAGCAATAACGCTCAGTATTGGATTTGTAAATGTTTAGAAACAACATTTGGGTGAAACTTCCAAACACAAAACAAATATACAGATGCTATATTGTGAGATTCTCCAAGTTCGCATTATGGAGCTTGACCCCAGGAGCAATTGTACTTTGTACAGATTGCATACTTTAACAGGAGAGGAATCTGTAAGATCCCTCCCTGGTAATGGCTGCTCACACATGTGCAGTCTGAAGACCACACATGCTGCAGCATCCTACAGTCAGAGGTGCATTAGTGATCACTTTACTCTTCCGCATAACAGGAACTGGCTCCCTGTCCCTGGCTCCTTGTCCATGGATGTGTTTTTTTTCATGCACCCATACACTGTGCATGATAAAAGGTCATATGTTACTTCTACAATGGGAGAAGTTGCATAAGATCTTCCTTGAACCGCCAGCAGCTTCCCAGATGGCAGGATCGCAAACGATACATCGAATGTGGTCTTTTGGCATACAATGTATCGTATGTGTTTCCAGCAAGGGCTCCTGGATCCGATATATCTTGATGGCAGCCTTTGCAATCTCTGGCTTTGATCCGATGCGCACGTGACCTTGCATCGGATCAGAATCAGAGGTAAAACAAATGCGATTTGACACTTTTCAGCCGATTTCTCAGATTGATGCGTCGGAATGGAGTGAAAGGGTCCAAATCACACTAGTGCATGGGAACCTTTAGAAATGTACTAATGGATTGATTGATTTCACATGAGCATTGAACATTTATTATCCCAGTGTCCGTCAGTATTTTCAGACTTCTAGAAAAGTATAGTCACCAACAATATGGTGAACAAAAGATGCAGATATCAAATTTATTCTGGTGCATCTACATGATTATTTTAAAGCAGAAAATCATTTTGCTAATAAACCAGGTTGGTTTTGTAGTATAGTGTACCCCCTTCACATTGCAGCTTGAACATGGTATATTGCCGTTTTTTTACCGTTTTAAAACGGGTACAGCTGCCCGTGTGAAAGCTCCATTGTCAGTTTACCGGTTACAGAATACCAGTATTTTGAAACGTGTTAAAAGCCGTTTCTGAGCCATTTTCCCTGCAGTCTGAACAGCTCAGAAACGGTATTTGCTACAAATGATAACCACACAGGGATGATAGGTTATCTCCCTGCATAATCCCCGCCCACAAGCAGGAAATAAACATTTAAAATTACATTGTATGGCTTTCTATGGGTGATACGGGTTGAATCTGAAAGGTACAAAAACGGTATTGAAACTGCAATATAACGTTTACAACATGCAAGTGGCCCTGCTTTTTATACCAGCATATGAAATGTAAAACGGGATTCACTTTGTTAGTTTGCTTAATGTGGGTGTGGAGTGACAGTGGGGGGAGGGGTTTTGCAGGATTGAGATTAGAAAATACTGCCTGTCACACACATAGTTACATAGTTACATAGTAGATAACGATGAATAAAGACTTGCGTCCATCGAGTTCAACCTTGGTTTTAATAGCTTATCCCTTGTAAAAGAGTGTGAGTCATTTTTAAAGACAGAATAGGATTCTTGTTAGTACCCTTGGATGTTTTATCCAATAAATGTTTATTCAACCTTATTTTAAACGTATTTATAGTGTCTGCCGACACCACTTCTCCAGGAAGAGAGTTCCACAGTTTGACTGCTCTGACTGTAAACAAATTCTTTCTTTTGAGGGAACAAAATCTTCTTTCTTCTAATCTAAACTCGTGCCCTCGCGTCCTAGATTCCTTTCTTGCAGTAAAAAGGGTGTTTGACAGTTCCTTATATTGGCCCCTGATATATTTATACATGTTGAGCATGTCCCCCCTTAAACGTCTGTTCTCTAATGTAAATAGTCCCAAAGTGCTCAATCTTTCCTTGTAGCTTAAATTCTCCATCCCCCTAATAAGCTTTGTTTCTCTTCTTTGGGTTTTTTCTAATTCTCTTATGTCCTTTTTATAGTGTGGGGCCCAGAACTGTACTCCATATTCGAGGTGCGGTCTAACCAATGATTTGTACAGAGGCATAATTTTGAGTCCCTAGTTTCCATGCCCCTTTTAATACATGCTAGAATTCTGTTGGCCTTTTTTGTTGCTGTGTGACATTGAGCACTACACCCCAGTTTGTTATCTATTTGGACTCCAAGATCCTTTTCATGTACTGAAATACCCAATTCATCCCCGCTTAGGTTATAACTAGCACACTGGTTATGCCTCCCGAGGTGCATGATGACCTTGCATTTATCCACATTGAACCTCATCTTCCACCTTTTAGCCAACTCATTTAGATTGTTAAGATCACTTTGAAGTGCAGGCAAGTGGTACACAAAACACTGGGAGGAAACAAGATAAAAGGAGACACTGGGAGGAAACAAACTGGATCCTCTCAGTTCATATTGCAAAAAGAAGCCCTTTTACAGGGATGCGGTCATTTGGTCGAATGCATTATGGTCGAATGTCATTACATCGAATCCATTAGGTCGAATTGCTAAAAGGTCGACATGATTCTAGGTCGACATGGGAAAAGGTTGAAATGATTCTAGGTCGAAAGGTCATTAGTTCGACAGGTCATTAGGTCGACAAGGTCATTAGTTCGACATTGTCTAGGTCGACATTCACAAAGTCGACATGGGGTTTTTCACTGTTTTTTGAGCCGACATGTGCTGACAGGCGGTATTTCATGCCCTACCATCCACTAGGGCGTGGTGGGAGAATAAAATAGTGTGCCGAGCGTAGCGAGGCACCGTGACCGACGCATAGCGAGCGCAGCGAGCGATGCGAGGGGATGCAGTGCACTTTAAACTGTGTCCATGTCGACTGTGTTGACATTCAGGTAAAAAAACAGTGAAAAATCCCATGTCGACTTTGTGAATGTCGACCTAGACAATGTCGAACTAATGACCTTGTCGACCTAATGACCTGTCGAACTAATGACCTTTCGACCTAGAATCATTTCGACCTTTTCCCATGTCGACCTAGAATCATGTCGGCCTTTTAGCAATTCGACCTAATGGATTCGATGTAATGACATTCGACCATAATGCATTCGACCAAACGATCCCAACCCTTAGATGGACAAAACCATGTGCACTGCAGGGGGGCAGATGTAAAATGTGCAGAGAGAATTAGATTTGGGTGAGTTATTTTGTTTCTGTGCAGGGTAAATACTGACTGCTTTATTTTTGCCCTGCAATATAGATCTCACTTTGAAGTAAAACCCCACCCAAATCTAATTCTCTCTGCACAAGTAACATCTGCCCCACCTGCAGTGCACATGGTTTTATCCATCTAAGAAGGATTTTGTCAGAAAGAGTGAACAAAAATAACCCCCCTAGTGTCTTTTGTCCATGCTAGCGATTTTCCCCAGGTGGGGACGACTTCCCATAGTTGGACGCTATGGAAGGCTGTCCACTCAGACACTCTTCTGCTGATAATACCAGCAGATGAGCGATGTTGGCCAGCGATGATGCGGGAACGTGCAGCAGCGCTCACCACTCATCGCTGCCCCATACGCATAGGCCGGATTTTGAGCTGAAAGCAGCTATAAAGACAAAACTGAGCGGCTTTCAGCTCAAAGTCACCCAGTGTGCATGGGCCTGAAGACCAAATGATGGAGCACAGGGCAAAAATTTCCTTTGCTGACCCCCATCTGACACACAAAAAAATAGCATACCTCAGTTTAAACATTGCGGTATGTGGTGCGCGACATTACACAGTTGACTCATATCTGACCTCTGAGTTTGCTACCCCTCCGTTTTTTATTTTAACCCATATTGCACAACTTTTCCTGTATTTTGAGTCTAAATTAAATTGATATATGAAGGATTAGTATTTTTACTGACTTCTCTAGATCCTGCACTACATCACTGACCCCTCTATACCCTACACTACATCACTGACCCCTCTATACCCGCCACTACATCACTGACCCCTCTATACCCGCCACTACATCACTGACCCCTCTATACTCTACACTACATCACTGACCCCTCTATACCCGCCACTACATCACTGACCCCTCTATACCCGCCACTACATCACTGACCCCTCTATACCCGCCACTACATCACTGACCCCTCTATACCCGCCACTACATCACTGACCCCTCTATACTCTACACTACATCACTGACCCCTTTATACTCTGCCCTATATTACTGACCTCTCTATACCATACACTACATCACTGACAGCTCTATACCCTACCCTACATCACTGACCCCTCTATACCCGCCACTACATCACTGACCCCTCTATACCCGCCACTACATCACTGACCCCTCTATACCCGCCACTACATCACTGACCCCTCTATACCCGCCACTACATCACTGACCCCTCTATACTCTACACTACATCACTGACCCCTCTATACCCGCCACTACATCACTGACCCCTCTATACCCGCCACTACATCACTGACCCCTCTATACTCTACACTACATCACTGACCCCTTTATACTCTGCCCTATATTACTGACCTCTCTATACCATACACTACATCACTGACAGCTCTATACCCTACACTACATCACTGACCCCTCTATACCCTACACTACATCACTGACCCCTCTATACTCTACTCTACATCACTGACCCCTCTATACCCTTTACTACATCACTGACCCCTTTATACTCTGCCCTATATTACTGACCTCTCTATACCATACACTACATCACTGACCCCTCTATACCCGCCACTACATCACTGACCCCTCTATACCCGCCACTACATCACTGACCCCTCTATACCCGCCACTACATCACTGACCCCTCTATACCCGCCACTACATCACTGACCCCTCTATACCCGCCACTACAACACTGACCACTCTGTACCCTACTCTACATCACTGACCCCTCTGTACTCTACACTACATCACTGACCCCTCTATACCCACCACTACATCACTGACCCCTTTATACCCGCCACTACATCACTGACCCCTTTATACTCTGCCCTATATCACTGACCTCTCTATACCATACACTACATCACTGACCGCTCTATACCCGCCACTACATCACTGACCCCTCTGTACCCTACACTACATCACTGACCCCTCTATACCCGCCACTACATCACTGACCCCTCTATACCCGCCACTACATCACTGACCCCTCTATACCCGCCACTACATCACTGACCCCTCTATACCCGCCACTACAACACTGACCACTCTGTACCCTACTCTACATCACTGACCCCTCTATACTCTACACTACATCACTGACCCCTCTATACCCGCCACTACATCACTGACCCCTCTATACCCGCCACTACATCACTGACCCCTCTATACCTGCCACTACATCACTGACCCCTCTATACCCGCCACTACATCACTGACCCCTCTATACCCGCCACTACATCACTGACCCCTCTATACCCGCCACTACATCACTGACCCCTCTATACCCGCCACTACATCACTGACCCCTCTATACCCGCCACTACATCACTGACCCCTCTATACCCGCCACTACATCACTGACCCCTCTATACCCTACACTACATCACTGACCCCTCTATACCCACCACTACTTCACTGACCCCTCTATACCCTACACTACATCACTGACCCCTCTATGCCCGCCACTACATCACTGACCCCTCTATACCCGCCACTACATCACTGACCCCTCTATACCCGCCACTACATCACTGACCACTCTATACCCGCCACTACATTACTGACCCCTCTATACCCGCCACTACATCACTGACCACTCTATACCCGCCACTATATTACTGACCCCTCTATACCCGCCACTACATCACTGACCACTCTATACCCGCCACTACATCACTGACCCCTCTATACCCTACACTACATCACTGACCCCTCTATACCCTACACTACATCACTGACCCCTCTATACCCACCACTACTTCACTGACCCCTCTATACCCTACACTACATCACTGACCCCTCTATGCCCGCCACTACATCACTGACCCCTCTATACCCGCCACTACATCACTGACCCCTCTATACCCGCCACTACATCACTGACCACTCTATACCCGCCACTACATTACTGACCCCTCTATACCCGCCACTACATCACTGACCACTCTATACCCGCCACTATATTACTGACCCCTCTATACCCGCCACTACATCACTGACCACTCTATACCCGCCACTACATCACTGACCCCTCTATACCCTACACTACATCACTGACCCCTCTATACCCGCCACTACATCACTGACCCCTCTATACCCGCCACTACATCACTGACCCCTCTATACCCGCCACTACATCACTGACCCCTCTATACCCGCCACTACATCACTGACCCCTCTATACCCGCCACTACATCACTGACCCCTCTATACCCTACACTACATCACTGACCCCTCTATACCCACCACTACTTCACTGACCCCTCTATACCCTACACTACATCACTGACCCCTCTATGCCCGCCACTACATCACTGACCCCTCTATACCCGCCACTACATCACTGACCCCTCTATACCCGCCACTACATCACTGACCACTCTATACCCGCCACTACATTACTGACCCCTCTATACCCGCCACTACATCACTGACCACTCTATACCCGCCACTATATTACTGACCCCTCTATACCCGCCACTACATCACTGACCACTCTATACCCGCCACTACATCACTGACCCCTCTATACCCTACACTACATCACTGACCCCTCTATACCCTACACTACATCACTGACCCCTCTATACCCGCCACTACATCACTGACCCCTCTATACTCTACACTACATCACAGACCCCTCTATACCCGCCACTACATCACTGACCCCTCTATACCCGCCACTACATCACTGACCCCTCTATACCCTACACTACATCACTGACCCCTCTATACCCGCCACTACAACACTGACCACTCTGTATCCTACTCTACATCACTGACCCCTCTATACTCTACACTACATCACTGACCCCTCTATACCCGCCACTACATCACTGACCCCTCTATACCCGCCATTACATCACCGATCCCTCTACACCCGCCACTACATCACTGACCCATCTATACCCGCCACTATATCACTGACCCCTCTATACCCGCCACTATATCACTGACCCCTCTGTACCCGCCACTATATCACTGACCCCTCTATACCCGCCACTACATCACTGACCCATCTATACCCGCCACTATATCACTGACCCCTCTATACCCGCCACTACATCACTGACCCCTCTATACCCGCCACTACATCACTGACCCCTCTATACCCTACACTACATCACTGACCCCTCTATACCCGCCACTACAACACTGACCACTCTGTATCCTACTCTACATCACTGACCCCTCTATACTCTACACTACATCACTGACCCCTCTATACCCGCCACTACATCACTGACCCCTCTATACCCGCCATTACATCACCGATCCCTCTACACCCGCCACTACATCACTGACCCATCTATACCCGCCACTACACCACTGACCCCTCTATACCCGCCACTACATCCCTGACCCCTCTATACCCTACACTACATCACTGACCCCTCTATACCCGCCGCTACAACACTGACCACTCTGTACCCTACACTACATCACTGACCCCTTTATACTCTACACTACATCACTGACCCCTCTATACCCGCCACTACATCACTGACCCCTCTATACCCGCCATTACATCACCGATCCCTCTACACCCGCCACTACATCACTGACCCCTCTATACCCGCCACTACACCACTGACCCCTCTATACCCGCCACTACATCCCTGACCCCTCTATACCCTACACTACATCACTGACCCCTCTATACCCGCCGCTACAACACTGACCACTCTGTACCCTACACTACATCACTGACCCCTTTATACTCTACACTACATCACTGACCCCTCTATACCCTACACTACATCCCTGACCCCTCTATACCCTACACTACATCACTGACCCCTCTATACCCGCCACTACATCACGACCCCTCTATACCCTACACTACATCACTGACCCCTCTATACCCTACACTACATCACTGACCCCTCTATACCCTACACTACATCACTGACCCCTCTATACCCGCCACTACATCACCAACCCCTCTATACCCAACACTACATCACTGACCCCTCTATACCCGCCACTACATCACTGACCCCTCTATACCCGCCACTACATCACTGACCCCTCTATACCCGCCACTACATCACTGACCCCTCTATACCCGCCACTACAACACTGACCCCTCTATACCCGCCACTACATCACTGACCACTCTATACCCGCCACTACATCACTGACCCCTCTATACCCGCCACTACATCACTGACCCCTCTATACCCGCCACTACATCACTGACCACTCTATACCCGCCACTACATCACTGACCCCTCTATACCCGCCACTACATCACTGACCCCTCTATACCCTACACTACATCACTGACCCCTCTATACCCTACACTACATCACTGACCCCTCTATACCCTACACTACATCACTGACCCCTCTAAACCCACCACTACATCACTGACCCCTCTATACCCACCACTACATCACTGACCCCTCTATACTCTACACTACATCACTGACCCCTCTATACCCTACTCTACATCACTGACCCCTTTATACTCTGCCCTATATTACTGACCTCTCTATACCATACACTACATCACTGACCGCTCTATACCATACACTACATCACTGACCCCTCTATACCCTACACTACATCACTGACCCCTCTATACTCTACACTACATCACTGACCCCTCTATACCCTACACTACATCACTGACCGCTCTATACCATACACTACATCACTGACCCCTCTATACCCTACACTACATCACTGACCCCTCTATACCCGCCACTAAATCACTGACCTCTCTATACCCAGCACTACATCACTGACCCCTCTATACCCGCCACTACATCACTGACCCCTCTATACTCTACACTATATCACTGACCCCTCTATACTCTACACTACATCACTGACCCCTCTATACCCGCCACTACATCACTGACCCCTCTATACTCTACACTACATCACTGACCCCTCTATACTCTACACTACATCACTGCCCCCTATATACTCTACACTACATCACTGACCCCTCTATACCCGCCACTACATCACTAACCCCTCTATACTCTACACTACATCACTGACCCCTCTATACCCGCCACTACATCACTGACCCCTCTATACTCTACACTACATCACTGACCCCTCAATACTCTACACTACATCACTGACCCCTCTATACTCTACACTACATCACTGACCCCTCTATACTCTACACTACATCACTGACCCCTCTATACTCTACACTACATCACTGACCCCTCTATACCCGCCACTACATCACTGACCCCTCTATACTCTACACTACATCACTGACCCCTCTATACTCTACACTACATCACTGACCCCTCTATACCCGCCACTACATCCCTGACCCCTCTATACCCTACACTACATCACTGACCCCTCTATACTCTACACTACATCACTGACCCCTCTATACCCGCCACTATATCAGTGACCCCTCTATACCCGCCACTACATCACTGACCCCTCTATACTCTACACTACATCACTGACCCCTCTATACTCTACACTACATCACTGACCCCTCTATACCCGCCACTACATCCCTGACCCCTCTATACCCTTCACTACATCACTGACCCCTCTATACCCGCCACTATATCAGTGACCCCTCTATACCCGCCACTACATCACTGACCCCTCTATACTCTACACTACATCACTGACCCCTCTATACTCTACACTACATCACTGACCCCTCTATACTCTACACTACATCCCTGACCCCTCTATACCCACCACTACATTATTGACCCCTCTAAAAGCTACACTAATGAACTCTGTACACCCTTGTACATAATTGACCCTTCTACACCCACCACTACATTACATACCCATCTACACCCTATGCTACTGAACTTATATACTGTACATAGGTACACATAGTGTATATTAATATATATAGGTACGTATATAAACACACACAAACACTCATACTGTATATACAGATAAACCTTGGAATATACAGATTGTATAGACATATACAATTATCAGAAACACATACAGAAATGGTACATATACACACATAACTATACCAGATATATAGCTACAGACGCTACTGTCTATATACAGGTACCAGATACTGTAGCAACAGGAGAGAAGAGGAGGAGCCTGAGGTCAGGACACAGGAGGGGAGGGGCCAGCAAGCATGTAGCTCAGCTCATTGGTGGCTGTCCCAGGGAAAGAGGGACTGCACAGCTGTGTAGGCTCATGGCTTCGTTCAGTGCGCTGCGTCTTTGACCCGACTACTCCAGTCCTGAGAGGCTGTCAGAGCAGTCAGGAGAACACGCTGCAATGCCTCGAGGCCACAGGTATACGTATGCATGGCAGATCTGCGGCCCCAAACAGTTACATTGCACTGGCCTGGGGTGCAGCTGGCACCCTGTCCCCCTGCCCAGCCCGCCACTGCTCACTTCCTTCTACACTTTCCCTTGTCTGTTTTTTGTTGTTGTTTTCTGTAGAATTCTCAGGGGCAGATGTACTAAGCCTTGAAAAATGGAGAGTGATGAACTACCTGCCAACCTGTTCCTGTCATTTTTCAAACTCAGGGGTGAGCCAGAGAAGTGGTACATGGCAACCAATCAGCTGCTCTGTATAATGTAATATTATGCAAATTATAGATGTCACTTCAGTGCTGATTGGTTGCCATGGGCCTCTTATCTGGCTCACTTCTCCTCCCTTATCACTGCTACCCCTCAGCCTGTAACATGGCAGACTGGTTGGTTACTGTGGGCATATTAAAGATGATATTTCCTATATACGGTAACGTTATTGGTTATTCTGACGAACATGTTTTCCAATTTTCACACCTATTTTGACAAATTCTCCTGGCACTTAAAGAGTTAAGGTACCAGATTGTTTGTGTATTAAGAGACAGAAGAACATTCGGGAACTACAAAATGCTTTATTCCCAGGAACATTTGGAATGATTCCATTACACCCAGGGTTAAGTGGACACAATTAACATATATGCTAAACTGACCCATTAATAATCCATTTTGCAGATGGCAGTTATGTATATTTTGTGTTATAATAATGAAGCAGATTTGGGGAAGGTGTATCTAACCTTCTCTGGAGGACAAGGTTAGATACACAGAAGTTACCCTTATCATTAGATTCTAGCTATCATTTTCTAGAATGTACTAGATTATTGATAGGTAGAATCTAATTGGGTAGTTATAGGTTAGTTGGGCGCCCAATTAGCATACGGACGGTAACATAGAGAAATCGCATCGCATGTGCCATTTTAAGGGCATGCGATGCGATTTTTTCATGTATTTTTTTTATTAATTAACACCACAATATCGCATCGCACCTCCTGCAAAATCGCATGAGATCGCATGCGATTTTACATTAGGTATACCATAATATGATTGTATGTCCTAAAAATAGGTTTTACGCACCCCCCCACTATCCACGCCACCCCGAATGTCATGGCATCACACACCTTAAAAAATCGCATGCGATTTCATAGGATGTGTGATGACATGACATTAGGTATACAATAATATGATTGTATGACCCAAAAATAGGTTTAACGCACCCCCCCCCCCCACTATCCACGTCGGCGTGGAGTTGATTTTACATAGTGTGGCAAGCGCAGCAAGCCACCGAGCCTGAAGCGTGGCGAGGGGACGCAGAATACATGTAAAGTAATCCGCGTCCCATCGCGGGGCTCGCTCGATTTTGCGGCAGATACGATGGCCCGGGGCTGAGAGAGCAGTGAATAACTTACATAGGAAAATCGCATCGCATCGCACATCGCATGGCCCTAAAATGGCCCATGCGATGCGATGCGATTTCACTACGCAGAATAGCCCACTAAGCAAATTGCTTAGTGGGCGCCCAACTAACATATAAGTACCTCTTATTGGATACTTAGGAGCAACTTTTCCACTTGCCCTCCTAAATTTGATAAACCCTTAATCTGTTGAGACCATCTTTATAGGTAACATGACATATTCTGGAGATATTACCACCAGGGCCATCTTATCAACATTATGGGCCCCGGGGCAAAGCAGTGCATTAGCCGTGAACCTCGCCGTTTAAGGGAATCCTCACCGTCCTCTAACAGCGAGGATTCCCCCGGAACATTGAATAGGGTGAGTGGCCAGAACGTTGGATCTGACATAGGAGATTATAGATTTATCCAGCACATGGAGCGATGTAGGGGCCCCCCATACACCAGAACGACATTGGACACAAACGCACAATCTTGTTGTGTCATATGACGGATTGTGTGCACATCATCATAACACAATGCGCAATCCCGTGGGTTATGAGGTTGGCCCTTAGATATGCTGCACGTCTCATCTGCCGGCTCTCCTTGCGGTCGTAAGCAGATCATGTTTCTTTTTAAGCACATGCGATCGCTAGTTTGACCGCTCCACAACCTGCATACAATTCCAGGGCTGGCCATACATTAGAACAGGGGTCCTCAAACTATTTTGCTATGACCCCATTAGACAATAAAAATAATGACAGGACCCCAGCAAGTTACTGCAGAAGGTCATCAAGTCACATGTGTAGTCAGCAGCCAGCACATACATGGCAGCATTGTGGAGGCACAAAATAATGGGAGGAGTCTAACATAACAGACAACGCAACCGATTTTTCAGACTCCTTGAATCACTGACTGAGATTAGAAAAGTCATCAGCCTGATGGTCAGCAACATGGAGTCGCGACCCCATGCTGAGAAGGCCTTGACCCACTTTGGGGTCAGGGCACACAGTTTGAGAAACGCTGCATTACAACAATTTGGAATCAAGATTTCACACACAATTTCCCTTGACCTTGAGATCTACTGTAAGATCTACAACTCCAGCATACTGGTCATTAGTAGCATCTTCAGATCTATGTGCAGCAGGTAAGATCATACTGTAGGTTCCATCTCACGACCCACCGGTCCGTGCATCATTACCGAAACCCCTCACGATTTGCACTCAAATCTCACACAATGCATCTCAGTCGCGCATTGGTCCCTAAAATCGTTCTCATGTATGGCCAGCATTAGTGTTGCGTTGATGGCTCCTCTCGGCCTCCTCACTGCTAATTTCCAGCATGATGACATCACACCTGACATTCAGTGTGACCACTGGAGGAGGACAGGGGGAGAAGGGATGCCGGCCAAATATAACGTTGCTTACGACAATCCCATTAGCGCTGGCCAGCGCTAATGGGATTTCCGTAAGCAACATTTTATTTTTGATTTAACCCTGCCTCAGGCTGCTCTGGGGCCCCTAGACTTGTGGGGCCCAAAGCAGTAGCCAACCCAGTCCAGTGTAAAAGAAGGCCCTTATTATTTACCACCACATGTAGTTTTTTCTTTGGGAGCGCTCCCCACTGGGCAAGTTTTTTAAGGGGGGCGCTCCCTTAAAAAAAAAACACCACTACCTCCCTGGGTCCGGGCAGCGCCGCTGCACTGTCAATCAGCGGCTGCCCGGACCTGCGCCCCCACGCCGTGTCCCTGTCCCCGGCAGCCGGCTTGTCATAAGCCGGCACCGAGGACTTCAATAAGAAACCCGGAGGGGAGGGGGAAGGAGGCGGCGCCGCAGAGGGGAGGGAGCTGGGCAGCGCAAAGCTGCCTGAGATCAGTGAGTGAACTCAGCGGCACTGCCCGGCTCCAAACAGTGGCAATCCCGAGAATTTTCCGGGCTTGCCAGACTGGGCACTGAGGCACAGCCTGGAAAATTCTCGGGATTGCCACTGAAGGGGTTAAACACCAGTTTTCCTGGTGACGACAGCTGACATTTCTCCATTATGGCATATTTACTAACGAATCATATTGCTTTAAGAATTCACACTCAAGGGCCAATTCAGGCCCGCTCGGGTCCACATTTGGCTCCTTCCCCGATGTTTGGGGTCTGCACATGTGCATTGCACGAATATACACATGCTCAAACCCCTGGGAGTTTCACACTCACTCCGGACAGGTAGGGCCAGGGGCGGTAGCAACGGAACAGCCAGCATTTTAAGGGCTTCCCCAAAACAACCTCTGAGTGTTCGATGCCTGCGTGGGGTGGGTGGTTGACGTAAGCACCCGTCCCCTTTCTCGGCCATCTCCGTCCAGGCAGGGCCGGTGCCAGACACCGGAGCGCCCCAGGCAGGTGGGGGCGCTCCGGCGCTCACCGGGGGGGGCATGTGTGAGTTTGCCGGGTATTCAGACGCTCCACACGGGAAGGGGGGGGGGTGTCCTGGTATTGCGGGAGAGTCCCAGCAGAAGGAGAATGCTGCAGGTGCCAGCACAGAGCAGGGTGAGGGAGCAGCAGGGGTGAGTCCCAGCACAGCGCCGGAAGCAGTAACGGGAACACCGATCTTTGCGTGCACATTGATTACACCAGGAGGAGCAGGGCCCCGCCGCCCGGCTACCGCTCGCCTGAGCACCGAGACTGCCCGAACTTCTCCGCTCTAGCCTGCAGACTGCTGCCCTGTACTGTGCCCCGCCTGGCTTGTTTCCTGAGTCCGAGATAGCGATGGGTTCAGCCATATTGCCTCCCCCAGCGCCGGAGACCATTCCAGAACTGCAAGCAAGGTATTGCGGCGGCAGGCCGCCGCATCATTCCACGGGGGGAGGGGGGGTTGCCAGGGGCGGGGGGTGACAGGGGATGCAACACTCCATGGGTGGGGAGGGGAACGGCTGCCTAGTCGCTCAAGAGAGGGGTGGGGGGAGTTGCCACTGCCTGCTGCCACCACTCACCTCTATCCAGGGGGGGGACCTGCTCAAAATTGCTGCCCTCCACTGGCCGTCTGCGTCCAGGATAAGTAAGTATAGACTACTTTTATCCACGAACGGAGGAAAAAAATCAATCGTTAGTCAACGACCATCGATTTATTTTTTGTCTAGGTGGCCGTATGAGAGGGGATGTGTTCGCATACACATGCTAGCGAGAGGATTCGCGTGGCCGAGTACATACAGCCTAGCGTACGGGGCTGAATCAGGCCCACAGTAACCCGTGCATGCTCTTCCGGGAAAGCGTTCTGTATCTGTGTTTCCGTCTCCCATCATTTATAGAAATGTAATATTTATCAGTAACTAAACGATTTGAAATCAGATGAGCTCTGTACATATCCCGCAGCCTCTCCTATCTACCCCAAATGTCAGGGGAGATTGATTAATCCTCTGTCAAGTAGCGATTGTTTTATCTCTTCTCCAACATAAACCCTGGAACTTTGCTGGAGAGACGCCAGCAAGACAGAGGATAAGACGCTACGGCTGCCGGCCCCTCCGGTCGGTGACTTGGATTTCAGCAGCTGAAGTGGTTCCATTACTTTGTAAAAGTTACATTCGTACTTTGGTAATCACTGTGTTCCCATGGCAACCTCGATTCGCCATACTCTAATGTAATATTACCAAGATACAGAGAGAGCCATGAAACCGATCCCTGTATATCGGCACAAGGGTCTGATTCAGTTTGGTTAGCAAAGCAAAAAATTCAGTTTGGTTAGCAAAGCAAAAAATGCACGCAAGTTTTGAGTGGGATGTGTTCAAAATTGTTGTGTAAAAATAAAGCTAACATCTGTGGGCTACATGCAAAAGCAGCCTTGTATTTACCCTGCACAGAAACAGTATAAATGTATTTGCTGCACAGCAACATGTTTGTATAAATTCCAGACATTTGTATATTGAATGCAAATCAGACTGACGACCTATACACACTAGAGGATATATTTATATAGCTCAGAAAGGGCTTTCTGAACGTCATCTTTTAATATATCTTCTAGTGTGTACACTCAATATTGTTAACGATGCGTGCATTCGCACATCGTTAACCACCCCCTTCCTCACCCTGCTGCTACAGACAAGGACAGTCCTTTTTAATGTCTGCCATGATATGTAGATCGCTCAGCATGATCGCGTAGCACACAACGCTGCACAGCGATGCGTCAGAGCTGTGTGCTGAATGATTGGTCAGGGCCAGTGTTCTCCGGTGAGCACATTAGCCCTGACTGGCAATCTAACTAGATTTATTCTGCATGCATTGCTATTGCTATGGCCCCTACACATGAAGCGATGTAGGGTCATTTTCTTAGCGATCTAGTCAGATCGATTAGAAAATGGGATGAAATCGCCCCTTGTGTAAGCAAGTCATCAGTTAAAAAGTAAAACTTCCCATTACATTTTACAGAAAAGCAGTTTTTGATCACACATTCTCCCACCTCATGGTAAGGCTCCTGTCTCTTCTTCCTGGTAGCTGCTCTCTGGTCCAGTGCTCTGATTGAGCACACAGATCCACTCACAAAGCAAACTTGGTAGAAGAAGCTGTTACAGCTGCTCTGTCTCTTAAACCATACCTTCCAACTGTCCCGGTTACAGCTGGAGAGTCTCCCTAATTGCAGGCAGTCCCACTGCCCCTCCTGCGGGTCACAGTGTCCCGCGGACAGGGGGAGTGGCATTTGGAGGAAGCTGGAGATCTCCCCTGCTCTGATTGGTGATCAGAGAATGGATGCTACAGAGCAGGGAGGGAGCTGCTGGACATGCACCAAAAGTGACAATAACTGGGGTAGTGTAGTTAGGCCATGCCCCCTCTGTCGAGAGACCATGCCCATTGGGCTTCAAGCTCCATCCCCTTTTCAAGTAGGGTGCGTCAGGTCCGCTTAAACCAGATGTTCTGGTGGCAGCTGTGGATATTGTATTATGTACTATTGCTATTGTCATAATGTGAGCCACTGACCAAAAAAAAGGGGGGTTTCCAGGCAACCAGAAACTCCCCCTGCATTTGCCTATTATATTGATTGCAGTGTGAAAGGGGAATTACAGTGTGATTCCACAAGGCAGCCAGCCCACACCAGCCCATTAACTTTACTTTGGCAAATGTCACAGAACCATAGTCAACACAGAAAATATATTACACATAATTGATAATGATGGAGATTAACAATGATAACAATGGGTTTATTATATACTGCCTGTACATAATATATGCATCATTATCAGCTGCGGCATATTCCCATCTCCCACACTGGCTGATAATAGAACCACATCATGCCCTTCACACCAAATCTGAATTTCTGATGAGCTGCCCTTTCAGGGTATTTCCTAGGGGTGGGGGGGAGCGGTCTATAGAGATGTCAGCTCTTCTGTTCTGGCTCCGACACTGTACAGTCATTTACAATAACTGTCTGGAACATTTGACACTTCACAGACGGGATCTGGCGGACAGGCCTTAATTAGCCAACTTTGTTAGCGCTTCGTAGTAATGTTATTGTAGAAATAGCATATTTATTTGTAACGAGAGCTGGCAACCTAGTTCTCAGATGTAACCGAGATGAACAGTGTATTTCATTATAAGGATAAGTTTTATGACTTTCAGGGGGAGATGTATTAAGCACCCAATTAGCCTCTGTCATTATCTAGCACAGTCTATAAAATGGTAGAAGTTTGGGCAACTCCAAGACAAGATAAATCTCCCCTTCAGGGTCTTGTTCCCCTTTAATATCCTTAAAGGGAAGAGAAACGGTGGTCCGCAGAGAGTGGGCAGCCGTTCGCAGAAAGGATTCCTTTTTGGAGGCACACTTTTAATTTGTTAGAAATGATGTATAATGACTGAGTTAAAACTTAACTTTTAATTCCGATTAATTTAAAATAGTGGTAACTCTATAGAATCATATGAAGCATAGTTAGCCATGAAGAGTTGAACCACAATTTAAATATTTTAAATATTTAAGTATACTAGTACTTGATTCCTGGAGGCACCTCCAACGTTACAACTGTTGTATGTCATCAACTATACAGTCTTTCCAGTTGGTTCTTTAACTATTTTTAATTCTCTTATTGTCCTGTGCATGATACTATTCCTACTTGTCCCCTTTAATATCATATTATAGGAGGAGAGCTTGTAGTCACTGCAGTGATCAGCAATAGCAACAGCGACACCTAAAGGCAAGAGGAGGAATTTCATGACAATTGTCAACAGCAGTTGGTTGGACTATACTAAGGGATACCTAATGCATGGCTAATCATCATGACACCTATACACCTATAAATTGTCGACATACCCTAGGTTGACATTGACAGAAAGTCGACACAAGCAAAAGTTTGACATCAACATGGTCGACGCTGAAAAGGTCGACGCGGGTTTTTTCATGTTTAGACAACAAGCAGCTGAAAACATTTTGGCATATCTATAAATTATTTAACATTGACATTATTTATTTTATATTTATTAGATTATTTTAATATTATTTTATCGACAGCCTTTTAACCACAGCCCTTGTCCCAGTTCTTGATAAATGACCCTAGACATACTTGCCTACCCTCCCGACCCCCGTGAACGTGGGCAAGTCTCCTGCATCGCTGCCGCAGTCCCGGTCCCCCCTTCCCCCGCTGTATAAAATGCCAAATTTTGCCTGTCCGCGGGGAGGGGGCAGTACTAAAATGGCAGGAATTGCGGCACTTTGCATTATTTTAGCCCCTCTCCCAATCCGCTGCTGACTGACATAAGAGCGGGGCTTGGTGACGTCAGCCTCGTCCCGCCCCCGGCACGTAGCCTCGTCCTGTCCCCCTTTCACTTCTCCAGGAGTGAAAGGGATGGCCATTGTTGCCATTGCCATCAAAGGTTACCATCGATGGTAATCAAAGGTTACCTTTGATGGCAATCGATGGAGGGAAACTATCTGGTTCTCCCCCATTGATGGCCAAAGTATTTGACATCGGCCATAAACCATTGATGATTTTGAATCATCAATGGTCGATGGCCATCCCTAGAGAGGAGTTATAAAAAATAGACAGGTATGATAGAAACACATTCAAAGTTGCTGCAGTAGGCAATAATTAGGACAAATTTTCTAAAAATGTTCTAAATCCCAGTTACTGTTCTATGGCCCTTATTCAGATCTGATCGCAGTACAAATTTGTTCTCAAAATGGGCAAAACCATGTGCACTGCAGGTGGGGCAGATGTAACATGTGTAGAGAGTTAGATTTGGGTGAGTTATTTTGTTTCTGTGCAGGGTAAATACTGGCTGCATTATTTTTACACTGCAATTTAGATTTCAGTTTCAACACACCCCACCCAAATCTAATGGGCCCCATACATCAGCAATTAATTGTGACAATCCTCCGTTCTGGAGATGATTTTCACATTTAATCTTTAATGTGTGGGCTCCCCCTTTTGGCGATCCCAATCAAAAATTAATAGGGATCGCCAATCGATTGCTGAATCAGATTTTTAAACATGTTTAAAAATCTGGTTTTATTGGAGTTTCATTTTTGTATGTGTGGGCATTCTAACAGGAAAATTCTGCTGAAATCTGTAATGTGCGGGCAAGTCAAATAGATTGAAGAAACCATTTATCTGGCGGGGGGGGGGGGGGGGGGGAATCACTGGATCTTTGAAGCAATTAAATTGTGATTGCTGATGTATGGGGGCCATAACTCTCTCTGCACATGTTACATCTGCCCCACCACATGGTTTTGCCCATTTTGAGAACATATTTGTACTGCGATCAGATCTGAATAAGGGCCTATATCCGGTGACGTCAGTATGCAGTTATATTATATAGCCCTCCTACAGTATAAGAAGTCAGATTCTGGTACTAGGTGCAACCAGAGCTCTTTCCTGCCCCCGCTTGGTGTCTCTGCTCACTGAGCCATCTTCACCTCTGCCCCAGCCACCCAGCCAGCGATATGAAGTGTTTGTGCTGCAGGAGACTCCAGGATCTTCTGCCTTCATGGACTCTGAACATTGTCAGGCGAAGGGGAAAAGCAATTATCCTCCATGGTGAAGGAGCACTCACCTGTAGGATGTCTGTCAGTGAGGGGGACACCTCAGTGTAGAGCCCTGCAGTGTTCTTCACATGTGACATTTCCGTGACAGTATCAGGACCAGAGACAGTATCAGGACCAGAGCAGCCCTGTAAATCCAAACTCATATGCAGCTTTTGCTATGTACGAGTTCGCATGGGAATGAATCGCATAATAGAAAAGCAGCACTTACTGTACGGGAGTTATTTCAATTACGGCCCTCAAGCAACACTTACATTGCGTGTTCTCAGTATCTTCTGGTTGGAGCACAGGTGCATTCATTACTAACTGGCACATTGTGAGTGACACACTTATAGAACTAGTTCCGCGGAATGTGCCATGCGCTGCTGTACGGAGGGGGTGGAGGAAGGGCTGCGTTGGTGATACGGTAATTTGGTCCACAAGCATCTGGTCAATGTGCATTGGGTTGACACCAGTAGGTCGACATGCAGAAAGATCGACATGGTTCTAGGTCAACGTGTCATTAGGTCAACACAAGCATTCGGTCGACATGGGCAATGTAGACAGTCAAAAGGTCGACATGGGGTTTTTCACTGTTTTTTAGCCGACATGTGCCGACAGGCGGTATTTCATGCCCTACTATCCACTAGGGTGTGGTGGGAGAATAAAATAGTGCGCCGAGCGCAGCGAGCCATGCGAGGGGATGCGGTGCTACATTTCAGTGTCCATGTCGACAGTGTCGAAATTTGGGTAAAAAAACTGAAAAACCCCAATGTCGACCTTTTGACTGTCCACCTTGCCCATGTCAAGCTAATGCTTGTGTCGGCCTGATGATATGTCGACCTAGAACCATCTCGACCTTTGGGCATGTCGACCTAATGGTGTCGTCCCAATGCTTAGAGACCTAATGATCCATACTCCTGCGTTCCTAAAACGGGGACATGTGGGCCCCATTTTCTAGTTGGAGAGAGCCAAGGATCACTTCCTGGCCTTGGAGCCCCCATTTCCATTGGCAGGTAGGGTCAGGCCCTTGGTCAGGAACTGAATGTTACCGTAGGACTGTAAGGCAGCAAACGCTGCCACCCACTGTACAATAGGCAATGTAATCAATGTATTAAGGGGCAGACTAGATGGGCCAAATGGTTCTTATCTGCCGTCAAATTCTAGGTTTCTATGTTTCTATTGGTGCATAACTTCCTTTCCATTCACAACAGTAACACCCTTTGCCTGTGTAGTGACTTTTTCTGACTATTCCATTTTTCTATTTTCTTCCCAAACCAGACTGGATTTTTGGCTCCAGCCCAGATGCCACCGCAAACAAGGGCGAGATCAACCGTATCAGCCCCAGTGCAAACGAAACCAGCGAGAACCTAGAACTTTCTGTGTCCTCTAACCATCTGGAGCAAGCCCCCACCGGAGAGTTCTTCGTACGTATGGATGAGATCACCCACCTTCCCCAACAAACATGACACCCCAACCCCCTGTCAGCTCTCGTCTTGTTCTCTCAGGATGAAAACAGGATAGGTTTTAAGGCTGTGACTGCCGGAGTCCATCTGCTCAGTAATTACACTTTTATTGAGGTCTGATCGAGAGGACATTTCTCAAGGACTGGTTACATCATAAATGCAAACGTTGGGTGATAAATACCCAGATGTAATCCATAAATTGTTTTCTGTATTTATTCTGTGACGTCTGGACTAGTTTTTAAAGAAACATGCACAGCAAGGAGTGTTTAGTCCCCGCCCCAACATGTCATTGTTAGAGTTCATCGGGATGCAGTAAAAACCGGACCCGGACAAGTCCCCGGAACGCTGGACCGGACATCAAACTCTGCATTCCGGAGCTTGTAGTGTCCGTTCCGGGGGGGGGGGGTTGTCTTGTCCAGTGGTATCCCTGTTATAGCTTTCACCAGGGACATGGGGAAGGGGAACTTACAGCCTCCCCGTGTTGTGGTCTGGACCGTTCTGTTTTTATTACTTTCCTGGACCATGCAGGGAGGCTGTCATCTCCTCTCTCTGATGACAGGTATCACAGCAGCCCCCCCTCCCCCCCCCCGGACCGGACACTATAAGCACCAGAATGACATATATTTATGAAGCTTACACACACTGCAGCTTTTCCAAACATCGCATATTCCCTGCGCCCCTCAACGTGTTGTTAATTCATAAACTCACCATCGGGTATCCCCAGGTCCACACTTACAAGTTAACACACTAAACCAGGGCTGGCCAAACCGGTCCTCGAGATCTACTAACGGTCCACGTTTTCCAGGTTACCTAGCTGGTGCACAGCTGTAGCCATTACTGACTGTCACATTTTCAAACATGCTGCATTCATTCCTACTATAGATCCACAGGTGGCCTGGAAAACATGCACCGTTGGTAGATCTTGAGGACAGGTTTGGCCACCCCTGCACTAAACCGTAACTTAACCTTAACTTAACTAACTTATCCTAATAAAAAAGACACAGACAGAAAGTGCTGGCGTTTAAAAAATGAATGTCAAATTTATTTTTGACAATTAAACTATGACTTTAAATGGTGGCGGCACTAAAGAACGGTCACTATAGGAAAGTGGGGTTAAAGGTGGATACACATACACACCATCGCTGGTGATCACTCTCCCTGGTCATCCACCCAGGCAGGTGGTGTGGCCATCCCCCGTGCAGAAGCATGGCCCATGACAATCGATGTCAAGGGAGAGTGCACCCCACTATCTACACACACACAGAGTTCTTAAAAGTATGACCGTTCTTTACCGCCGCCGAAGAAGAGAAAATAGGAAAGGGTGGGTGAATCTTCGCAGGACAGAGGAAGTTCACATCTAACATGTGATTTTTCTTACCCTGTCTACATCCCTCCCCCTGCTCTGATAGGCCTTGTGCCCATCCTCATTACCATATCACATGACTAACTAACAGTGCAACCTGCAGGAACCCATCAGGGGTTTATGCTCCCTCTCTGCTTAATCAGCATTCGTGATTCTTTATCATCTCCTTTCCATATGAATGGAGCCTGTCTGGTCCAGCGTTCCGGGGTGCTGTTCCGGTTTTTACCCATACCCCAGTTCATCCAATGTGTATTTAAACTCCAATTGTGTTGTGTCTCCAGCAAACTGATGATAATCTGGGTATTTTCCTAAGCTTTTCTAACTCGGCTGATATTCTGATCACGTCGGCTGCTATTTTTGTATGTGTCCCACTTCAGCTTTGTGATTATATCATTTTGTTGCAGTTTCTGTATTTTTCAATGAAATGTATTCTGTCAGTGACTAATGAAACCGTCTTGATTTAATATTGGAGAATGCTGGTGTCACACCTGTCTCTCGGAATAATAGAGTTATTATTGGGGTGTTGGGGTGCGCAACCTAATCCTTACAGTGTACCTCCCAGTTTGTATTATAATAAAATCAGAAATACATTTTGGAGATTGTTTCCTTGTGTTTGGTGTTGAATATATTCACAATAATCATGCACAGTCCTTTTCAAGATGAATCGTCTTTTTATTGTGAAATTCCATTTCTGAATGTAGGATCAGGTGGCTGTCACTGAGAAAGTGTCCTGAAATTCACTTTCTTTTTTGGATGAAAAATTGATTATTTATCCTGGAAGTTCACCCTCAGTAAAAAAAAACAGAATTACACTAAATTGTTTGACCATTTCCAGAATACTATACTGATATGTTTTTAAATGTTGAATAAAAAACTACAGCGATCAGCAGAGACTCCCGCTAGGAGCGCTACTCATATAAGCTTTTGATTGGTTTTAACCCTGATGAAGTCTTAGGGACGAAACGCGTCGTTTTTTTTCACAATAAAAAGACGATTCATCTTGAAAAGGACTGTGCATGATTATTGCGCATATATTCAACACCAAACACAAGGAAACAATCTCCAGAATGGATTTCTGATTTTATTATAATACAAACTGGGAGGTACACTGTAAGGATTAGGTTGCACACCCCAATTGTTCCTTTGTATGTATATATATATATATATATATATATATATATATATATATATATATATATATATTATATGCATTTGGTGGGTTGGCATTAACCTACTCACTAGGATGGGGAAATGGACGGTACTGCATCTCAGGAGAGAGACTGAATTGAGACCAAATTCTGGGGCATTCACCAGAGCCAATTGCATACAGAATCCTGAATTGTGGATTGAATGTGAATCCTGAATTGATGCAGCTTTGTTAACAAAGCAAAAAGCACATACACGAGCAAAACCATGCTGCGCTGCAGGTGGGGCTGACATAACATGTGCAGAGGGAGTAAGATTTGGTTGGGTTATAATTTTTCTTTGCAGGCGGATAAATACTACCTGCATTGTTTTTACACAGAAGTTTAGATTTCAGTTTGAACACACCCCACCCAAATCTAACTCTCTCTCTGTACATGTTACATCTGCCCCACCTGCAGTGCAGTGTGGTTCTTTGTCTATTTTCATGCTTGTTTTTGCTATGCTGGGTACACACGCATATATATATAGCGATTGGTTGGTGTGTACATAAGGGATGCATTCAGTATACTGACGCTGGTATCCTAACTGCCATCAGAGGACCAGCACCAGAACTTCTAACAGATCAGGATCGATGTTGGGATATCAACAGCCGGCATCTTTGTTGGTAAGTGGGCATAGAAGTGAAAGGTGGGTGTTAGGTCTAGGCACTAGTTGTGTGTGGGGTGATAGGGACAGGCACTTAGAAAGTGGGGTTAGGATTAATCTGCCATGGAGTGGGGGGGGGGTAGGGTTAGGCAGTGAGGAGGGAGGGTTAGGTTTAGGTGGCAGGGTACAGAGGGGCTGGTTTAGGAACTAGCAAGAAGGGTTAGTGTCAGGATGCCAGGCGGATGGGAGGGTTATACTGCTTCAAGGGAGGGTAAGGGGATAGGGTTACAGTACTAATGAGCCCCTATCCGGATTCTCCACATCATCAGTGCTGGGATATCATATGTATCCCGTTCAAAAGATAAGTTTAAGTTACTAAATAAAATTAATTCATAATATGCAATATGACAGTGGGTGACAGGGAGATAAAGGGTGGAACAATGAGTGGCAGAGGAAGGTAGAGTGTGACAGGGAAAATAGTGGGTGACAGGGCGAGGCAGAGGGTGACAGGGAGAGGCAGTGGGAGGCAGAGTGTGACGGAAAACAGTGGGTGACAGGAAGAGGTAGAGGGGGACAGGGAAGGCAGAGTGTGACAGGGAAAACAGTGGGTGACAGGGCGAGGCAGAGGGGGACAGGGACAGGCAGGGGAAGGCAGAGTGTGAACAGATGGGGTTGTGGATTCTGCACTCAATTTATTCTATTCCTTGCCCTGTATTATCGGGTTTTTACCGCTGTTCTTATTTCATATAGCGGGGGTGCTATCCTGACCAACTGGGGGTCAGCGATCAAAAAATGCAATATGACAGTGGGTGACAAGGAGAGAAAGGGTGGAACAATGAGTGGCAGAGGAAGGCAGAGTGTGACAGGGAAAACAGTGGGTGACAGGGTGAGGCAGAGGGGAACAGGGAGAGGCAGGGGAGGCAGAGTGTGACAGGGAAAACAGTGGGTGACAGGGTGGGGCAGAGGGTGACAGGGAGAGGCAGGGGAAGGCAGAGTGTGACAAGGAAAACAGTGGGTGACAGGAAGAGGCAGAGGGGAACAGGGAGAGGCAGGGGAAGGCAGAGTGTGACAGGGAAAACAGTGGGTGATAGTAAGAGGTAGAGGGGGACAGGGAGAGGCAGGGGGAGGCAGAGTGTGACAGGGAAAACAGTGGGTGACAGGACGAGGCAGAGGGGGACAGGGAGAGGCAGGGGAAGGCAGAGTGTGACAGGGAAAACCATATATAACAGGAAGAGGGTAGCAGGCAGCTGTGGGCACCTTAATCATCACGAGCCCTGTGCACTGCACCTGACTTTTGAATAAGATCATAGGGATTACTTTCTTCATCAATCTGCATGTTGCATGCCCCGGTTTATATTAAGCCCTGGTCCGCTCCGCTTCACACCTCGGTTTCGTTTCTGAACATAAGCGGATTCCAGACAAAAGGATTTCAGCGACTGAAGTGTAAAATATGTTGCCATCAACCCCCTCAGGGGATAATATCTGTAGACAGTGTATATAGGATGTTATGCCAAAGATTCCGGATGACTGAAGGAAGGAGAGAGATTCTAAATCTGTCCTTCTGATCTCCCTTCTTCATGTGGCAATGACTCGGCTCCTGGATTAAAATTGACGTTACCAGAATATGTGGTTAAAGCCCCCAATGACAGAAGCCAGGTCTGATGCCTTCTAAAAATACATTTCCTAATTCATGTTTTTAGTTGGAAAGAAGTGAAATAAAGTTTAAAGTACAGACATACTTTCCTGTATATAACATTTCTACATAAATTACTATAAAACAATATTCTTATCATTTATCAACGATTGGGTTACGATATCACTTGTTGCAGATGCTAAATTGTGCTACAGCCAATCATCTCTCAACTGTCCTTTTTCAAACACATGACAGTTAGGGGCCGATGGGCTGTAATAGTATTTATCATAGGCACCGAGTTGTATCACTCATTGATAAATGAGCCCCTTAATTCATCCTATAAGGAACTCATGAAGAGGAAGATTGAAGACGTTGTTGGGGGCAGATTCAATTAGATTTAGCATTAGGTTTAACATCTGGAGCTATTCAATTAAACATCAATTTTCTCTATGCGGTAAGGCAGTGCACACGTTAACTCATAGATTCCGGGTAAGCCCCAGAGGGTGCACTTAAAGTAGCTTTTTCCTCGCAGAAAGTGCATCCTCTGGGGTTTGCTACACCACTGTGCGGCAGTTAGGGAATTGCACTTGGCAGAGCTTTAGCATGTGGCTAATTGAATCTGCCCTTAAGCTGCTCTGTTTAGAGTCAGGAGCTGTCCAAAGTCTGAATGCTCTGTTTAACCGACGTACAAAAATTAATAGCAGCCAGTGACCTGCGGTGTGGTTAGTGGATGGTGAGGCACTAGCTTGGTGGAGCCAGCGCCGACAAGCTCTGTTGGGAGCACCGGGTCTGCGTTGCTTCTGCGCTGACAGGCAAGTGCGGGAGCAGCCGCCTGCATAAGCATCTCCTACCCTGACCCAGCTCTCCCAGCAGACCCTGTCAGTGCTGGCTCCACCAAGCCGCCACAGAGTCTGCCCATTGTTCTACCAACCCTGCTGATGGGGGCACTGGGCTGTTGGTGGGGGATGGTTAGATGGGGGCTCTGGCCTGGGGATGGGGATGGCTAGTTAGATAGGTGGGCACTTGGCTGGGGTCAGGGATGGCTGGTTAGATAGTGGGGCACTGGGCTAGGGAAGGGGATAGCTGGTTAGATAGTGGGGCACTGGGCTAGGGAAGGGGATAGCTGGTTAGATAGGAAGCACTGGGCTGGGACGGGGATGGCTGGTTAGATAGTGGGGCACTGGGCTAGGGAAGGGGATAGCTGGTTAGATAGGGGGCACTGGGCTGGGGACGGGGATGGCTGGTTAGATAGTGGGGCACTGGGCTAGGGAAGGGGATAGCTGGTTAGATAGTGGGGCACTGGGCTAGGGAAGGGGATAGCTGGTTAGATAGGAAGCACTGGGCTGGGGACGGGGATGGCTGGTTAGATAGTGGGGCACTGGGCTGGGGAAGGGGATAGCTGGTTAGATAGTGGGCACTGGGCTGGGGAAGGGGATAGCTGGTTAGATAGTGGGGCACTGGGCTAGGGAAGGGGATAGCTGGTTAGATAGTGGGGCACTGGGCTAGGGAAGGGGATAGCTGGTTAGATAGGGGGCACTGGGCTGGGGACGGGGATGGCTGGTTAGATAGTGGGGCACTGGGCTAGGGAAGGGGATAGCTGGTTAGATAGGGGGCACTAGGCTGGGGAAGGGGATAGCTGGTTAGATAGTGGAGCACTGGGCTAGGGAAGAGGATAGCTGGTTAGATAGGGGGCACTAGGCTGGGGAAGGGGATAGCTGGTTAGATAGTGGGCACTGGGCTGGGGAAGGGGATAGCTGGTTAGATAGTGGGCACTGGGCTGGGGATGGGGATGGCTGGTTAGATAGTGGGGCACTGGGCTAGGGAAGGGGATAGCTGGTTAGATACTGGCACTGGGCTGGGGAAGGGGATAGCTGGTTAGATACTGGCACTGGGCTGGGGAAGGGGATAGCTGGTTAGATAGGGGGCACTAGGCTGGGGAAGGGGATAGCTGGTTAGATAGGGGGCACTAGGCTGGGGAAGGGGATAGCTGGTTAGATAGGGGCACTGGGCTGGGGAAGGGGATAGCTGGTTAGATAGGGGGCACTGGGCTGGGGACGGTGGTGGCTGGTTAGGGGGCACTGGCCTGGGGATGGGGGTTGGGGAATAGAAGCACTGACCTGGGGAATGGGGATTGCACTTCCTCAGCTCCAGCTGCGCTGCTGAGCAGTACTGGCGTCAGGCGAGGAGGGAGCCTTCAAGCCCCGCTGATCTCATCAGAAATGGAGCCTGGGCTGGGACCAGGCGGCAGCCACAAAGTCACTTCCCCCGCTGGTGTCATCTGGAGCCGCTGGGGCCAGCGCCGGGGGGAGAGGGGGAGACGCTGATGTCACAATCAGTGCTGATCAGTGCTGCTGAGCACATTCAGCTACTGATCAGTGCTGGAGCCACTGGAGCTGGGGCCAGCGCCCGGGGAGAGGGGGAGCGGGAGCCGCTGGTGTCAGTCAGCGCTTGGGACGGCACTGGGCGGCAGACAACCTTTTATCCCCCGCTGGACTAACACTCAGCTCTGGAGCTGGGACCAGCGCCCGGGGATAGGGGGAGCGGGAGCCGCTGGTGTCAGTCAGCGCTTGGGACGGCGCTGGGAGGCAGACAACCTTTTATCCCCCCGCTGGACTAAAGTTCAGCTCTGGAGCTGGGGACAGTGCCAGGGGAGAGAGGGATCCGCCAAATAATTCTCCCGCTGGTCTCTCTTGAGTAGCGCTGGAGCAGGGGCTGGGGCTTGGGGGGAGGGGTGGGGGGACGCACGGAACGGACGGACAGACAACGATACCTATAGTAGTGCCTCAGTGACAGTCAGGGACATGCTTTCTGTTTCTGGCTATATGAAAGCACTCCCCTGTCACTGAGGCAGCGCCACTGTGCCCAATCACATCTGCCTCAGTGACAGGGGTGTGCTTTCTTATAGCCAGAAACAGAAAGCATGTCCCTGACTGTCATTGAGGCATCGCTATAGGTGCCGCCTGTAATGCTTTTTTTAATGGGCATTGACAGCGTGCTAGTTGGCCCCGCCCCCCACCTGCCCCATAGTTCAGAAACTTTACCATTAACAACCCGAGGCACCGCTCTTGATGCCTCCGTAACCCATTCGAAAAAAAAGGGGGGTAAAATTATTATAATAATATAAAGCATATAGTTATGACACATAATATGTGTCATAAGTATTTTATTTGTATTATTTGATCAATCATTAATGACAGGGGAGGCACTGCCTCCCCTGCCTCCCCTGACTGCACGTCCCTGATAGCAGCAGTTTTGCTTCAGAGTGTGACCAGCTTTATGGGAAAAGTGGCTTGCTCTAGGTGGAACCTTGTCATGTGGTTCTAAAGGGGGGGGGGGGGGGGGGGCAGTGGTTTTGACAGTGGTGTGTTTGAATGGGGCTCCACACTATAGTCAGGTGAAAGATACTGCAGTAGGCTGCGATGAAGGGGTGACACTTTCCTCCCTTCTTCAGAATCCTATCGGTTTGTCAGTATTGATCCAAGATTTGGATCCAAAGTTGACACTCTGGAAGTCTTCAGTTCTTTGATCCATGAATGTAGCATTAATGACAATCAATCCTTATAATTTAATATAACAAAAAAAGTCACAATTTATATTGTAATGCCATATGTGCTAAGTGCTGGGGTAGCCTAAACTGCAATAACTGAACGAAGAGGCTTTTGTTTTTCAATTTAGAAGATTCGTTTTCGTAGCTGTCCACAAAGATCGTTGTTAAGGTAAGTGTGCTGATTGTGATATTGTTGTTGCTGTATTGATAGTAATACAGTAGGGATGTCATCCTCTCATTAGTAGCTGGTGAGGCAATAAGAACAAAATGTGTAGCATATCCACTGGGAACCTCTTTTTGAGGGGTCTGTGCGTACGTCGTTCCTAGATAGGCCTGTTGGGTGCATCCTTGGGCAATAAAGATGTCTATTGGTGCAGTTGTTTCCTGTCAAAACAACTTGAGTATGCCATACATTTCCCTGTGGGGATTGTGTGTATGCCCTCACCCCTTTGGCCTGTTTTTTAGGTTTGCATTCTGGTTGTTGTAGGTGGAATTCACCTGTTGGATACTTTTCACAGGTTGGTTATTCGGATCTGGTGAGTTATGTAAGGAGTAGCGGAGGAGTAGTGTGCGGTCAGGAATCGGTCCCTCTGTTTCCGGTTCCCACTAATGCCTTTAGGATTAATACAGCTGCTTCCTCCCCTCGTATCAGCGTGGGTCAGATGATCGCCGATGTCTGAGGGCAGCGAGGGTAGCTCACATGGATTGCTGGTCGAGCAAAAGCACAAGGAGACGCTGATGGTGCTGCAGACTGAACCGGAAGTGACGCAACATGGTTTATCCTCACCGTATCCGGAGACTTCTTCTGCCATTGGTAGACGTCTACTTTTTCCGTCATTACCAATATTATTTTCAAGTACCCTCAACTGGTGTGCAGAGTACCCCCAGGGGTACTAGTACTCCATGTTGGGAACCACGTTACTAGAGGAATTAAGGAATCTATAAATGGAAGTAAATGCTGCCACTTATGGATTATATTAAAGACATATGCACAACAGTTCCCCAGATTCATATAGAGAAGATTTATCTGAATCCATCTCGTCCTTCAGAAGCTGATGACACACAAGTGACAGGCGTGGAAAAGCAGATGGTCACCAAATTAGTCTATTAATCTAAATATGCTAATTTATGTGATGTGTCCTTGCCAAGCACAGGAAACTTTTCTCCTTTCTTAACTCTTTCCTGACAACAGATAGGTACAGTAAGGTTTAGCCATAGTAATTGGGGAGGACGGGAGGGGATAGAAATCATAGAAACACAGCAGTACCCGCTGGCTGATGTATCGGCTCCCAGTAATAGTTACATAGGGCCTCATTCTAGTTCACTCTTTCTGACAAAATCCTTCTTATGCTGCTTTCAGACCGCATAACTGGCTTTGACCCTGTATTTGGAAACGTTTCCAAAAACGGGTCTGCCAGATAAAACCCCTTTCACACCGCAGCTCTTAAACGGTATATTACCGTTCAAGTGCCGATTTTTTGACACTGGCAGACCCGTTTTTGGAAACTTTCCAAATACAGGGTCAAAGCCAGTGCAGTCTTCAGCCCTCCCCTCCCCTCCGTGCAGCTCCCCCCTCCCCCCGCGCGCGTGTCGACACCCCCCCGCGCGTATTGACGACCCCCCCGCGCGCGTGTCGACACCCCCCACGTGTGTCGACGCCCCCCGTGTCGACCTACCCCCGTGCAGCCGGTACCTCCATTGTGGATCCCGGCACTGCAGTTCTGTATGGTCGGAAGCACTTATGAAAAAAAGTGTCTTTCAGAAAATGGCTGCCCCATAGGAAAACCAGTTTAAAAAAACTGTCTTTCGTATGGGGGCAGCCATTTTCCAAAAGTCACTTTTCTTATAAGAAAAGTGACTTTTGGAAAACGGCTGCCCCCATACGAAAGACAGTTTTTTTTAAACAGGTTTTCCTATGGGGCAGCATAGTCTAGCAATCTCCCTCATGTCACCCAGCCCACATTACACTGTTACATCATAGTTACCTCCCCTCCTGCATTCTGCAGGAGACTCCCTGAAATAACAGAAATCTCCCTCTCTCCCTCATTAGTCTAGCAATCTCCCTGATGTCACCTAGCCCACATTACACTGTTACATTTTTGGGGATAAAAGGAATGAGAGATAGATACATTTACAGTGTATTGTCAGCACAATTCCCAGCACTTTACCAAGTATAGTATCTCTTACTAACTGCCTTGGGGCTCAACTACATTTGGATATAAGTCATTTTAAATTACACAGCAACGCTTCTAGGTGCCACGTTCACAATCTCTTTTCACAATCTCTCCATATATGGAACTAGACACGCCCTTTGGGTGGAGCATGACACGCCCCCTCAATTGGGCGCTTTGCAAAATTCTATTACCAACTATAATCTCCCTGAAACTAGTTTTCAAAAGTAGGCAAGTATGAGTTGTAGACACCTGAACACCTGAGTCTAAAAGGGCCCATGCCTTGCCACAGTTTTGCTATTAGGGAATGCTACAACTATGGCAAGGCATGCTGGGATGTGTAGTTTGACAACAGCTGGAGGGCCAGAGTTTGGATATGTCTGGTAAGGGGACCAGAACACAGAGACAGTAGGAGTTGAAGGATATAGCCGATAGATAGAGCGTGCTGCACGAAAGATCAGAAGATTTAGTAAAAGATCCATAGGAACGCACACGGGAGATGTGCTTGCCTGAAATCTTTTGTCCAGGACGGGCAAAAGATATCAAGGCTAATTTATGCGCACATCTTACGATCACAGATCTTTCTAGTGTGTGGGCACCTTTAGTAGAATGTAGTGTATCTTGATGAGATGCATCCTGTAAGGATATAGGGGTTAATGTGCCCTCTGCAGAAAGTGAAGCATGGAGGAGAGAGGAGCAGCTGGAGGTGCTGATAAGCCGCTGTCACACAATAACTCACTCAACAAAGACAGGTCAGGTACCAGCTGTAGATTACAGAACCTCATAGTGATGTCTGCCGGATTGTCAGCTGTCTCCTCATCAGGAGTCTTCCCCAACTCACTGTCTATTAATAAATGAATTCAGGTAGGGCGCTCGGTGAATCCGTGTCTGTGAGTATAGATTTAATTCAGTGGAAGAAATAGAAACAAAGATATGATATGGGGCAAACTTACCGATTCTCCCAACTTGTAAGGGGAGCTCCCTGAGATAGAAGCAATCTCCCTGACTCCCTCCTCCTTACCCCAAAGGCAGGTATTCAATGCTTCAAGGACTTCCTGCTCGCTGTCACCACTCACCCTGTCAGTATTCAACGCACCCCTCTCATATGCCAATTGCCCCCTCGCTCCATTTTTTTGGAGCGAGGGGGAATTGGCGTATGTGGCTCCAGAAGCAGCGAGACTCGCGGCTAAATACAGCGAGTTTTCTGCATTAGCCGCGGGTCTCGCTGTTTTGGGGATTTCCCCAGAACGTTGAATACAGCGAGTGGCCGGCACGGGGGTTAAACAGCGAGGATCGCTGGTTTTCTGCAATCCTCGCTGTTTAACCCCCTCGCTGGCCGTATTGAATACCTGCCATTGTGTAGCTGTCATATTCTTGGGGGAATGATAAATACATTCATATGGGATCATCAGTGGCGTTTCCCTGCATTGGTTATAACAGGGCTGGGCAACTCCGGCCCTCCAGATGTTGATGAACTACACATCCCAGCATGCCTTGCATCCGTTTCAGCATGGCCACATAGCAAAACTAATGCAAAGCATCCTGGGATGTGTAGTTCATTAACATCTGTAGGGCCGGTGTTGCCCAGCCCTGGGTTATAAAGTACAATTGGGCAGATGTATTAAGCCTGGTGAAGTGATAAAGCAGTGATAAAGTAGAAGGTGGTAACGCACCAGCAAGTCAACTCCTAACTGCCATTTTTCAAACACAGCTGATGCAAAACATCCATTCGCATGCATGCGGGGACATTTGCCATTCGTGCGGGCAGCGGGTTGGCTCCCAAAGCTTCAAAATCTGCAGCTTTGCAAGTCAACCAGAATTAGGGCCATACAGTGGATGTAATCACTTAGTGTGTCCTTTTTTAATCATATCAAAGAATATTAAAGGGACCTTGAAAGTGTGAGCAGGTCATATGATGTCATGGCATCACGTTGTACTCCCACAATGCTCCTCTGTGAATGTTTTGAATGGTCAGGATATCTTTATGGGCCCCTTGGGACCTACTGGGCCCTGAGCAGTTGCCTAGGATGCATTGTGGGAAATAAGCATCTGTGCATCGGAACATAATAAAATGAGGCACTTACTTATTGTTGGATGTTTTTAAGAGGGGGTTGTTGCTGATGTGTGTAATAGCCGGCCATAGGATTATTGAGACAGTACTGTTGCTGGTCCTCAGTAAGGGGATACGGTCGGTAGGTCATTAGGTTGACACAAGCATTAGGCTGACATGGTCTAGGTCAACAGTCCAAAGGTCGACATGGTTTTTTCTCTCTGTTTTGTGAGCCAACATGGGCCGACAGGCAGTAAGGCGTCTAATGCATTATTGAGATGAACCTTTTCTTTCAACTTAAACCTTGATTACCCCTAGCAGTAAATCACACGGACACATGACCTGAAATAACTCACACGGACACGTGACCTGAAATAACGACACGGACAACCACTGCATAAGTTTAAAAAGGTAAAGGGTATTTATTGTGGTATGACCCTATTGAAAGGGATGGCCTAGAGAGCGCTTGACGACCAGCCAGTCATAAACGTTAGCAATGGCGGCGACTACAACGCCCCAACTTGTAACTAGGGTGCGGAACCGCCCCCATTGAATTCAAAGCCAGCCTGCGCTGTGACTGTCTTGCCGCCCCTCCTAGGGCCTAATGAGGACAGTTCTAAAAGTGTCCTGCGTCCCCCCTCGGGGGCAGAACTCACCAGCCTTCCTGGCAGAGGGTGGCAATACCTCACAGTGACCACCTGTACTTCAAACTGGACTGCTGATCGAGAGCGCCCTCCCGCCACAGCTGGGTTCAAAAATTGCCACTTAAAGACAATTACTGAAGAACCCAAGCCCGCCAAACCAATCAATAACTAAGTCAACCAGAGTAACACAAACCTAATCCCCTATCTGCAACAACTGAACAAGTCCTGAAGTAGAACGGCCATGCCTGATTCCGACAAATGTACACCATCACTTCTGTAGAAGGATGGGGTCTCCAGTGCTAAAGAGGGGTGTCTAACCGCTGTGCCTCCCATGGACGTGACCGCTTTGGAGACCGCAAAGTTGACCTTGCGTCTGATCTTCTCTAATGACTTGGGGTTCCAGCAGCCCCTCCAGTTGAAACGAGGCACTATGTCGGACCAAACTATCTGCAATCCAGGCCAAAGGCCTACCAGAGTCTTAAGATCAGCCTCGATTCTCAAAATAAGGCCTATGCTGGTTCCCCGGCCTAAGTCGTTACCTCCTAGGTGTATCACCAAAACATCCGGGCGACCCCAGCGACGCTCTTTATCTTTACCCCCGGGACATGACGCGCCATGAAATGTATGTTGTGCTGCAGGCAGTGCAGTACTAAATGCCGCAACAGACGCAGGGCTTGGGGGGATGAGGTGCGCTGGTTGTTAATAGCGTGTACTACCCCCAGGTTATCGCACCAGAACACGATTGTCTGGTTCGCTAACCTCTGTGCCCATAACCCCACTGCCACTATTATGGGAAAGAGTTCCAATAAGAGTAAGTTGGCAGTGAAACCTCTGTCAACCCATGACTGAGGCCATGGCGCGGCGCACCACTCCCCCTGGAAAAACGCCCCGAAACCTGTGGACCCTGCAGCGTCTGTGAATAGCTGAAGCCTGGCATTTGGCGCCGGTTCAGAGGGCCAGAGCAATTCCCGGTTAAAGTTAACCAGGAATGATGCCCAGATGACATGTCGTCTCTGATTTCCCTGGACAACCTGACCATGTGGTGTGGGTCCCGTGTCCCTGCTGTGGCCCTCTCTAACTTGCGGCAAGTTATCATACATGGGGCGTCCTAACCCCCCCATGTATGATGGGCCAACCAGACCCTGAACCAGGAGTGGAGGGGTGGATGGAAGCCGCCGGAGTGAAGCTCCTGCGCGGCGTGACGTCACCCCCTGCCCCCGCTTGCGGCTCAGCACACGCCGCTAGGGGGTTTAGAAGGGAGGGGAACAATTCGGCGCTGCTCGCGCGAGGCGACGCTGGCGGAGGCACGGGGACCGGAGACTGTGCAACCATGTGCACACCCCGCGCTCCGCCCGGCGTCTGCGCCCTGTTGCTGGAGAGGTCCAGCGGCGAGTCAGGCGGGGAGCCGCCATAGACGCTCGCCGCTGGAGTGACTGATGGTGAGGCAGCCGCGGCTGCTGCTGCTGCCGGGGAGCGGGTAGTATAAATGAGGGATCCGGTGCTAGGCCGTGACTCCCGCGAGGAGACCCGTGCTGCTGCGGCAGACATGGGTCGGGCAGATTCACTCAGCCAGCGGGGAGGGGGGGCTTGCCTCTGAGAGCGGCGCATAGTAGATATAGCAGCAGGAAAAAATTACAAATACTGAGCAGAATACTTAGCTTCGTTTGTTCTGTCCCTGCAGCTCGACCTGTCCCTGACCTGAAATCCAGACTCAAGAGGAAGATGAATCACCTGACTACCTCTTATATACCTCCACCTAAGCTACCACCCCTTCTACACCTGATTGGCTACCCCATCTACACTGCACTTCTATGGGTAAGTGACACTCTGATATCTATCTTTGTCATACCATCCCAAACTGCACCGACTCTTATATTCCCTCATGCCTAGGCAGCCCTCGCTCTCTCTATTCCATGCCCTACCATCCACTAGGGCATGGTGGGAGAGTAAAATAGTGTGCCGAGCTCAGCGAGCCATACGAGGGGACGCGGTACACTTAATCCTGTGTCCATGTCGACTGTGTCGACATTCTGGTCAAAAACTTTGAAAAAAAAAACATGTCGACCTAGATCATGTCAACCTAATGCTTGTGTCAACCTAATGACCTTAAACAAATGTATATAGACCGCCTAAATGCGCCACCTTGTGGAATACAGCTCTAATGACACCAAAAAACTTTCACCAAAGTTTTAGAATAGGCAGGAAAAAAGGAAGGACCCTCCAGGTCTGAAAACGCGTTTAAGCTTCATTACACCATCTCATTTGGACTCCTTGGAATAGTCTTTGGACCCTGCTTGACCGCTATACCACCCGCTGTCTTTTGGAGGAACCGGTAACCCCATCTGGAACCAGCAGCAAGTATTGTCCTGGGCTATCACCCATCCTCTTTCACACCCGCTGTGGTGTTACATGCTTGGTTTTTTATTTTAAATGTGAGTGTACACTTGTAATAAAATTTATTACTTTATCTATACAGTGTTGCACTATATGCTTTTTCTAAGTTCTAGGGATCTCCCTGAACATTATCATCTGAGCCCAGAGTGATCTTTGCAGGACTTGAGTGTCCCCATTCTGCTGTATATTTAACATCGAATATGTGAGTGGGATATCAAGACATATCTATTTTCCTCTGGTGTTTAAATCACCTGCACTATGTCCGTCTTTTTTTGAGTTTTTCAGATTAATATCAGGACTCTGTGAACTGTTTCAGTTATCCAGAAATCTTCTCAGTAAGGACTTGTCAATTTTATGTATGTGGGATCGCTCCGTGTGACATGTGTCAACCTAATGACCTGTCAACCATGTGTCGACCTAGGCCCATGTCGACCTTGCAGTATGTGGACTTAATGACTGCTGACCATCTTTAGGTCGACCATACAATCCATCCCCTTAGTAAGGCTGCCTCTCCCTGTTATAGGAGTGGCGCCGTGATCGTTGTGACTGAGGGAATTGACTTTTGTTCTCTCCTGTCTCCCTGCTGCCTGCAGCCCAGTTCTGCTCCGCTGTGACAGATAGATTCAGGCTGCAGACACGTTAGGTGAGTGTCTCCCCAGGTGGCAGGCCAGATCTGGGACAGACATGACCAGCGGCATCCCTGTGACATCTACTCTCCTCCAGTGAAGTAGGATATAATTGGCAAGGACGGAGGAGGGAACCCTGTGGCAGGATCGTGTCTCCCCTTCGCGGGAAGATTATCACATTGTACAGACAATTCCAATTGTAGATTGTTCAAGCAAAATGAAAATACACAAAATATTCTGTAATCCCCACTGACATCTGGGTGATTCACTTATCCCCGTATTTCATCTGCTCATAGAGAGGAGAATATCTGCTGAGATTCAGTGTTCTGGTAAAATTGTCACATTATTCAGATTTCTCTGACCAGCGAAAGGTCACAAATGTGTAAATGTCAGTTAGGGGCCATATTTACCAAGCCAGTTTTCATCAAATGATGCCCAATATTTAATGCATCTTGGCCATGTGTCAATAGCCAATGGCAAATTAGTGCTGCAGACCACCGTCACCATTTGAACATTCAATTCGAGCATTTAGCTACATCCAATATGTTAATACCTGTTGGAGCATGGAAGCTAGAGGCTCCCTAATACGGTCCAGGTTTTAAGAATATCCATGCTTGGCCTCAGGTGACTTAATTAGTACATCTGTCCATTCCATGTAACCATCTGTGCTGAGCCATGGATTTACCTAGTTTGTAACATGGCAGTTAGGAGCTGATTGGCTGATTGTTTATCACTTTCCATTTTATCACTTTTTGAAGCTTGATACATCTAGCCCTGTAACTGTATTAGGTCTAACGCAACTAGGTCGACAAGTATAGAGAACTGTGTGCTATATGGGGGCGGCCATTTTGTGGTGGTCCTCAGCAGAAGAACGGAGCCGCCGGGACCAGCGAGATAGGTAAGTCTGCGGGGGATTGGGGGGGGTGTAACTATAGCACCGCAGCCCCCGGCGCGCCCACATGCGGTGGCGGGGGCTGCGGTGCTATAGTTACGCCGCTGCCGCCGCCCCTCGCGGGCTCGCTGTGCTCGCCACGCTTCGGGTTGGCGTTCATAGTGGGGTGGCGTTAACAATGGGGGGCATTTCACATACTCATGACCCATGAGGGTGGGTATACAATTGAAAATCGGGTCTGGGGGGGGGCATTTAACATGGTATAAGGCATCTGGGTGCCTGTACAATGAAAAATCGGGTGAAATCGCGTTGCATTGCATCGCATGCGATGCAACGCGATTTTTCATCGTACAATGCCCTACGATGGAAATCGGGGGCGCCGTGATAATACACAAGTACCTCATGTCTTTATGCAGGGGGAGCAGCCTGTTTTTTGTGTTATTATGCGGGGGGAGTAGCTTGTGGTGTCCTGATATTATGCAGGGGGAGTAGCCTGTGGTGTCCTGTTATTATGCAGGGGGAGCAGCTTGTGGCGTTGTGTTATTATGCAGGGGGAGCAGCCTGTGGTGTTGTGTTATTATGCAGGGGGAGTAGCCTGTGGTGTCGTTATTATGCAGGCGGAGCAGCCTGTGGTGCACAGCTATTATGCAGGGGGAGCAGCCTGTGGTTTCCAGTTATTATGCAGAGGGAGCAGTCTGTGGTGTCCAGTTATTATGCAGGGGAGCAGCCTGCAGTGTCTTGTTATTATGCAGGGGGAGCAGCCTGTGGTGTCGTTTTATTATGCAGGAGCAACAGCCTGTGGTGTCCTGTTATTATGCATGGAGAGAAGCCTGGCAGAGGGAGCAGCCTGTGTTGTCCTCCGGTTATTATGCAGGGGGAGCAGCCTGTGGTGTCCTCCATTTATTATTGAGGGAGCGCAGCCTGTAGTGTCCTAGGGGTTATTATGCAGGGGGAGCAGCCAGTGGTGTCCTATTCTTTTTATGCAGTTGGAGCAGCATGTGGTGTCCTGGTTTATTATTATAGTAGAGGAGCAACCTGCGGGGTCCTGCTGCTGCTGCTGCTGTTGTTGTTGTTACAAAGGTATAGCAGGGGGTTTTCTCAGCCAAATGCTGTTACTCATGGGCTAGTGCTCTGGACTTGCCCCTCAGGCCTAAAGTTGCCAGCCAGCACCTGCTGAGGGGCCAGCGGGTGATTACTACCTGTGGATGTTCCTATTTTTTATCCTGCCCCAGTGCAGTCCCTATATCTGCTGGTAATCCTGCAGCATCCTGCAAGTAAAACATACTACATGCATAGTTACCTCCCCTCCTGCATTCTGCAGGAGACTCCCTGAAATAACAGCAATCTCCCTCTCTCCCTCATTATTCTAGCAATCTCCCTCATTTCACCTAGCCCACGTTACACTGATACATTTTGAGGGAAAAAGGAAAGAGAAAACAGATACATTTATATTGAATCATCAGCACCATTTCCCAGCACTTTACCAAGTATAGTAGCTCTTACTAACTGCTTTGGGGCTCATCTACATTTGGATCTAAATCATTTAAAAAAAATCCTTTCAGGTGTAGCAGTACACACCCACGCTTCTAGTTGTCACGTTCACAATCTCTTTTCACCATCTCTAGACACGCCCTTTTGGTGGAGCATGACACGCCCACTCAATGCGGTGCTGCGTAATTTTTTTATAATCTTCCTGAAACTAGTTTTCAGAAGTAGGCAAGTATGACTACATGTAACATTGACATTGTCCCTCAGTAATGAAGAAAGCAGACAATAATGACCCAGTTTACAAGAGGAATATTATTTGCAGTCACTTCTCTGTTTCATCCTTATGAAATGTGAAAGAATAATTAAAATCGTATTAATTCAGATCACATTGAGAACATATTCATGCTTAGAAGCGTATTGTCCTGTCTCTTCCCTGGGTGAGTGTATAAGAACCATTAGAATGTTACCATTGCACCCTCTAGTGTTCATAGTGTAAACTGCAGCTTTGCTGAGGCGTGAGTGGGATTTGTAAGTGCAAAACCTTAAACACATCGTAAAGTCTATTGTGTCATTTACTAAAGCTTTTACAAATGAAAAACAGGTGATTTTGCCCATAGCAACCAAACAGATTCTGTATTATTTTCAGATTGCGTCCTAGAAAATGATAGACAGAATCGAATCGGTTGCTATCGGCAACATCAACTCTTTATTTTTGAGAAACTAGTCAATTTACTATTGGGTTGCACCACGTCCACTCACTGCTCTTGCCTTGCTTTGGGCACAGTGCCTTGCTACTCTCGGCACACTATTCTGCCACCTAGTGGATGGTAGGGCATAAAATATTGCCTGTTGGCACGTCGGCTCAAATAAAAAGTGAAAAACCCATGTCGACCTTCCCAATGTCGACCTAATGCATGTGTCGACCTTACGACCCTGTCGATCTTAGGCACGACAGCCTTTTGTCTGTGTCGACCTAAGGCCTGTCGACATTCAGTGGTCATCCAATGTATGTCGACATTCACTGTGTCCACCTAATGACCGTGTCCCGTTCACGTTTCCCAGGTTGTCACACAGAATCGCAAGTGAAATAATAATTATATTCACCTGTGTATTTTAAAATGTGTCAATGAATAACGAGCAGGGCTGCCATCAGAAATTGTGGGGCCCCGGACTGACAAAATAGGCAGGCCGCACCCCCTCTATAATCTCCCCTGCTGAATCAGGCCCAATATTCCAGTAGGAACAAAGCATTTAATACATGAAACAATAATAATAAAAAAAAAAATATTAAAAAACAAACAAACTAGATAGATATATCAGTGGCGGGCAGGGGGGTGGGGGGTGGGGGATACTAGGTCCTGGTCTCACAATAAATTATCAAGATAATTTTGTGTGTGCAAGCTCAAGCAGCAAGGCTTTAACAAATATTAAGTGACTATCTGAAAAAAAAGGATGAAACACTGTAGCCTTGCTGCTTGAATCTGCGCACACACACTCAAACGGGATGCTGTTTTTTGAGCCGACATGTGCCGACAGGCGGTATTTCATGCCCTACCATCCACTAGGGCGTGGTGGGAGAATAAAATAGTGTGCCCAAAGCATAGCGAGCGGCTACGGTTCACCCCCAACTGTGTCCATGTCGACTGTGTCGACATTCGGGTAAAAAAAACAGTGAAAAAACCCAGTCGACCTCGTGACCTGTCGACCCAAAGTCATGTTGACAGTTTCACCTGCACATTCTATATGTCGGTATTTTGACCATGTCGGGATTTCAAATGTTGGGATTTTGTCCTTGTCGGTATTTTAAATGTCGGTATTTTGACCTTGTCAGTATTATGACCCATTCGGGATTTTGACCCTGTTGGGATTTTGACCGTCGGGATTTCATACCGAATTCACTCAAACACAAAATCAGCAGCAGCCTGTCACAGATAGAAGCCCCGGCTTCCCTTCCCCTCCCCTCTCTCTGATGTGTTACAATTACAAGGCTTACCCCGATGAGCTCCTACTCAGTATGTGGGCACTGGCTCCACGGCCCCCTTCGTCTGGCGCGCTAGGTGTGACGTCATCAAGTCACGTCGAGCACAAGATGTAACACCGTGGGGGCTCCAGGCGTTCCCGCTGCCCAATGCACTGCCTGTTTAAACATCGTCAGGCAGCAGCCAGCAGGCGCTGTTAACTTAAGGTCACTCACAATGCCGGGCTGTGCGGCATGCTACAGATGACCCGCATCCCGCCGCTTATGAGAAGGGAAGGCAGACAGTTAACTCGGGGTACGGGCAGCTGTAGTGAAGGAGGGTGCTGCTGGCTGGGCCGGGGAGCAGGGTGACATGTGCCCCCCGAGCCGCTCTAAAAGGTACTTCTTCGGGCCGCCTTGTATTTAACATTGTGAACTCCTGTAGGCCGTGCCGTGGCTACAGAAACATGGCCGCCGGCCTCCTGCATGAGGACATGTTCACATGTCCCGGGCCGGCCGCCTGTTACATTAGCATTCCTGGCCTGATTCCTGGCCAACCACACTCGTGTGTCTATGGGGGACGACAGCTAATCGGAGATGGACGGAGCCGCAGCGTGGGAAAGTGATACCAAGGTAGTGCACAGAGAGATGGGAGCCGCAGCACGGACCCGGGCCTAAAATCAAGTATCAGTTACAGTAATACAGCACAGTACTGCCTGTGGTGTCCTAGTATAATTATACAGGGGGAGCAGCCTGTGGTGTCCTGACACCACAGGCTGCTTCCCCTGAATAATTATACCAGGACAGTCTTGGTAATATTATACCGGGGGGGGGGGGGGGGCGGCTGCCTGTGGTGTCCTGGTATAAATAACTAGGAGGAGCAGCCTGTGGTGTCCTGCCAGGACATCACAGGCTGCTCCCCCTGTATAATTATACCAGGACAGTCTTGGTATAATTATACAGGGGGAGCAGCCTATGGTGTCCTGGTATGATTATACAGAGGGAGCAGCCTGTGGTGTCCTGTTCTTATACAGGGAATATATGGGAGCAGCCTGTGGTGTCTTCTTGTTAGTATGCAGGGGAGCAGCCTGTGGTGTAAGGAATAATTATACAGGGGGAGCAGCCTGTGGTGTCCTGGTATAATTATACAGGGAGAACAGCCTGTGGTATACTGTTCTTTTAATATAGGGGGTTCATTTTATGCAGGGAAACAGCCTGTGGTGTCTTCTTGTTATTGTGCGGGGGGAGCAGCCTGTGGTGTAAGGTATAATTATACAGGGGGAGCAGCCTGTGGTGTCCTGGTATAATTATACAGAGGGAGCAGTCTGTGGTGTCCTATTCTGTTATTTTAATACTGGGGGGCAGCCTGTGGTGTCCTGATATTATACTGGGGAGCAGCCTGCGGTGTCCTGTTATTATACAGGGCAGCAGTCTGTAGTGTCCTGTTATTATACAGGGGGAGCAGTCTTTGGTGTGCTGTTATTATACAGGGGGAGCAGCCTGTGGTGTCGTTATTATCTTTTTTTTAGTAATACATATTTTTTTACCGAAAAACCGCAATTTAATGATGCGTTGTTACTTATGGGCCAGTGCTCTGGACTTGCCCCCCAGGCTAAAAGTTGCCAGCCAGCCCCTGGCTATATAAGACGATGTAACGGAATCTGCTGCGCTATATAAGACACTGTAACGGAACCTGCTGCGCTATATAAGACGCTGTAACGGAATCTGCTGAGCTATATAAGATGCTGTAACGGAATCTGCTGCGCTATATAAGACACTGTAACGGAATCTGCTGCGCTATATAAGACGCTGTAACGGAATCTGCTGCGCTATATAAGACGCTGTAATGGAATCTGCTGCGCTATATAAGACCCTGTAACGGAATCTGCTGCGCTATATAAGACGCTGTAACGGAATCTGCTGCGCTATATAAGACGCTGTAATGGAATCTGCTGCGCTATATAAGACACTGTAATGGAATCTGCTGCGCTATATAAGACACTGTAACGGAATCTGCTGCGCTATATAAGACCCTGTAACGGAATCTGCTGCGCTATATAAGACGCTGTAACGGAATCTGCTGCGCTATATAAGATGCTGTAACGGAATCTGCTGCGCTATATGAGACGCTGTAACGGAATCTGCTGCGCTATATAAGACACTGTAACGGAATCTGCTGCGTTATATAAGACACTGTAACGGAATCTGCTGCGCTATATAAGACACTGTAACGGAATCTGCTGCGCTATATAAGATGCTGTAACGGAATCTGCTGCTGCGCTATATAAGACACTGTAACGGAATCTGCTGCGCTATATAAGATGCTGTAACGGAATCTGCTGCGCTATATAAGACGCTGTAACGGAATCTGCTGCGCTATATAAGACACTGTAACGGAATCTGCTGCGCTATATAAGACACTGTAACGGAATCTGCTGCGCTATATAAGACACTGTAACGGAATCTGCTGCGCTATATAAGACACTGTAACGGAATCTGCTGCGCTATATAAGACACTGTAACGGAATCTGCTGCGCTATATAAGACACTGTAACGGAATCTGCTGCGCTATATAAGACACTAACGGAATCTGCTGCGCTATATAAGACACTGTAACGGAATCTGCTGCGCTATATAAGACACTGTAACAGAATCTGCTGCGCTATATAAGACACTGTAACGGAATCTGCTGCGCTATATAAGACGCTGTAACGGAATCTGCTGCGCTATATAAGACGCTGTAACGGAATCTGCTGCTCTATATAAGACACTGTAACGGAATCTGCTGCGCTATATAAGACACTGTAACGGAATCTGCTGCGCTATATAAGTCACTGTAACGGAATCTGCTGCGCTATATAAGACACTGTAACGGAATCTGCTGCGCTATATAAGACTCTGTAACGGAATCTGCTGCGCTCTATAAGACGCTGTAACGGAATCTGCTGCTCTATATAAGACGCTGTGACGGAATCTGCTGCGCTATATAAGACACTGTAACGGAATCTGCTGCGCTATATAAGGCACTGTAACGGAATCTGCTGCGCTATATAAGACACTGTAACGGAATCTGCTGCGCTATATAAGACACTGTAACGGAATCTGCTTCGCTATATAAGGCACTGTAACGGAATCTGCTGCGCTATATAAGACACTGTAACGGAATCTGCTGCGCTATATAAGACACTGTAACGGAATCTGCTGCGCTATATAAGACACTGTAACGGAATCTGCTGCGCTATATAAGACACTGTAACGGAATCTCCTTCGCTATATAAGACGCTGTAACGGAATCTGCTGCTCTATATAAGACACTGTAACGGAATCTGCTGCGCTATATAAGACACTGTAACGGAATCTGCTGCGCTATATAAGACACTGTAACGGAATCTGCTGCGCTATATAAGACACTGTAACGGAATCTGCTGCGCTATATAAGACACTGTAACGGAATCTGCTTCGCTATATAAGACGCTGTAACGGAATCTGCTGCGCTATATAAGAAACTGTAACGGAATCTGCTGCGCTATATAAGACACTGTAACGGAATCTGCTTCGCTATATAAGACACTGTAATGGAATCTGCTGCGCTATATACGACACTGTAACGGAATCTGCTGCGCTATATAAGACACTGTAACGGAATCTGCTGCGCTATATAAGACACTGTAACGGAATCTGCTTCGCTATATAAGACGCTGTAACGGAATCTGCTGCGCTATATAAGACGCTGTAACGGAATCTGCTGCTCTATATAAGACACTGTAACGGAATCTGCTGCGCTATATAAGACACTGTAACGGAATCTGCTGCGCTATATAAGACACTGTAACGGAATCTGCTGCGCTATATAAGGCACTGTAACGGAATCTGCTGCGCTATATAAGACACTGTAACGGAATCTGCTGCGCTATATAAGACACTGTAACGGAATCTGCTTCGCTATATAAGGCACTGTAACGGAATCTGCTGCGCTATATAAGACACTGTAACGGAATCTGCTGCGCTATATAAGACACTGTAACGGAATCTGCTGCGCTATATAAGACACTGTAACGGAATCTGCTGCGCTATATAAGACACTGTAACGGAATCTGCTTCCCTATATAAGACGCTGTAACAGAATCTGCTGCGCTATATAAGGCGCTGTAACGGAATCTGCTGCGCTATATAAGACGCTGCAACGGAATCTGCTGCGCTATATAAGACACTGTAACGGAATCTGCTGCGCTATATAAGACGCTGTAACGGAATCTGCTGCGCTATATAAGACACTGTAACGGAATCTGCTTCCCTATATAAGACGCTGTAACGGAATCTGCTGCACTATATAAGACACTGTAACGGAATCTGCTGCGCTATATAAGACACTGTAACGGAATCTGCTGCGCCATATAAGACGCTGTAACGGAATCTGCTGCGCTATATAAGACACTGTAACGGAATCTGCTGCGCTATATAAGAATCTGTAAATAAATAGAATAAATAAATGTTCGGCGTATGCTCATGCGCAGCCGCATTTCTGCGCATGTGCATACGCCGGGTGCGTGCGTCCACAGCGAACATTCTGTTGGCTGGGTGGACGCGCCCAAGGCTGCGGCCAGAGGTACTGGGGCAATGGCGGATAGTCGTGCCCATGGGAGCGCCCAGCGTTTCATGGGTGTTTCCAGCTAAACACTGGATGTTTCCATGGTAATTGGGCCGTGATGTCGGTGCCGGGCAGCTGACATTACCGGATGTCAGCTGCCCGCCCACTTCCTCCCGAGGGTGCACGCAAACCTAAGGGACGTGAGAGTCGCTTATATATTAGGTGCACGTTCCACATCATTCAATGGTCGGCGACCATCACCCATGTTAAAATCCCATTTGCAGGCCCTGCGTACGAACGCACGCTGCGAGGGGGGCGGGCGTACCACCATTCGCAGGGTGGGATCTGGTTCAATCGCAAGGGGGCGAATTTGCATCTCAGCGAATCAACCAGAATAACCCCCCAGGAGTGTAATGTGATGAGTGTGTGCAGCACTGCACAATGAGTGTGAGTACAACCCCCACCCCTAGGAATATAGGGGTGATGAGTGTGAGTGTGCCCCCATGAATGTAACATGCTGAGTATTGTAACATTCCTCCACAGGAATGTAACATAATGTGCATTATAAGTGTGAGTGCAACCCCCATCCCATCCCCACGAATGTATTGTGATAAGTGCGTGCAGCTGTAGCCCCCTAGGAGTGTTATATGGTCAGTGGAACCCCACTTCCATTAAATGTAATGTGAGTGTGGGTGTGACCCCCAGCAATGTTATATGATATGCGTGAGTCCTCTTAAGGAAGTAACATTATGAGTGTGAGTGTGCCCTTCCCTATGGATGTACTATGATTTGTATGTAAGCCCACACAGCAATGTGAGTGTGCCCAATGTAAAATACAATCAAATGAATGTGAGTGTGCCCCATGAGAATGTGAGATCATGAGTGTGCCCCATGGGAATGTCACAAAATGAGTGTGCCCCATGGGAATGTAACATAATAAATCTGAGTGTGCCCCATGGAAATGTAACATGATGAGTGTGAGAATGTCCAATGGGAATGTCACAAGATGAGTGTGAGACGAGTGTGCCCCCAAGCATCAATGTAATGTGATGAGTGCAGCCAGCAGGAATGTAACACAGGGTTTCCGACTTTCTTATTCTCCTCTCCAGGAGAAGCGCGGAGAGGAGAGTTTCAGTAGCCGCTCAGGGGGTGGGGCTTAAGCGTGACATCACTAAGCCCCGCCCCATGCTGGTAAACCAGCGAATTCAGGGATCTCCGTTAAGGGGGCAGGGCTAAAATGACGCGATTGTGTAATTTTAGCTCCGCCCCCTCCTCTGAGACTTGAGGATTGCGGCATTTTAATACCGCGATCCGGGGGTCAGCGGGGGCCTGCCCCTGAATCCGGGAGGGTTGTCCACCCTTCCGGGGGGCCGGGAGGGGGACCCGATTTTCGGTAGACTCCCGGAAATTCCGGGAGGGTCGGCAACCCTGATGTAACAATGAGTGTGAGTACAGCACCTCCCTGCTGAATGCAATGTAATAAGTGTGAGTACAGCACCTCCCTGCGGAATGCAATGTAATGAGTGTGAGTACATCACCTCCCTGCTGAATGCAATGTAATGAGTGTGAGTACAGCACCTCCCTGCTGAATGCAATGTAGTGAGAGTGAGTACAGCACCTCCCTGCTGAATGCAATGTAGTGAGTGTGAGTACAGCACCTCCCTGCTTAATGCAATGTAGTGAGTGCGAGTACAGCACCTCCCTTCTGAATGCAATGTAATGACTGAGTGTGAGTACGGCACCTCCCTGCTGAATGCAATGTAATAAGTGTGAGTTCAGCACTCTGAATGGAGTTCAGACTCTGTTACATGATTTCCTGCCACTCGAGAATTTCAGAGAAAACGTTCAGGATGGAAATTGGGATCCGGTTACATAAAGTCAGCCATCTGCAATTATAATAAGAGGATCTTTTTGATGTGCAAAATAAAATCCCTGATGGGGAATAGAGCTGGATGGGGAACATGGAGAGGATTTATCTTCTATAAACAGAAGATTTATAAGAAAATATGGCATTCTCTTTATGTATTCCCAAAGCACAATCGTCAGTATGACATGAACCATATGTATATGAAACCCACACTGCTGGCTACAGTCAGCCCATGGCAGGAGTTACTGTGGGTACGTGAGCACAGTGTTGGAGAGGTTGTAAAGTAAAGCTGAGTACACACTAGTGCAGGCATGGCCAAACCTGACCTCAAGATCTACCAACAGTTCATGTGTCCTCAAGTAGGAATGAATGCAGCATGGTGGAAAATGTGACAGTTAGTAATGACTACAGCTGTGCACCAGCTAGGTGATTTGGAAAATGTGACAGTTAGTAATGACTACAGCTGTGTACCAGCTAGGTGATATGAGGAATGTGGCAGTTAGTAATGACTACAGCTGTGCACCAGCTAGGTGATTTGGAAAATGTGAAAGTTAGTAATGACTACAGCTGTGCACCAGCTAGGTGATCTGGGGAATGTGACAGTTAGTAATGACTACAGCTGTGCACCAGCTAGGTGATCTGGGGAATGTGACAGTTAGTAATGACTACAGCTGTGCACCAGCTAGGGGATTTGGGTCATGTGACAGTTAGTAATGACTACAACTGTGCACCAGCTAGGTGATATGGGGAATGTGACAGTTAGTAATGACTACAGCTGTGCACCAGCTAGGTGATCTGGGGAATGTGACAGTTAGTAATGACTACAGCTGTGCACCAGCTAGGTGATATGGGGAATGTGACAGTTAGTAATGACTACAGCTGTGCACCAGCTAGGTGATCTGGGGAATGTGACAGTTAGTAATGACTACAGCTGTGCGCCAGCTAGGTAATTTGGGGAATGTGACAGTTAGTAATGACTACAGCTGTGCACCAGCTAGGTGATATGGGGAATGTGACAGTTAGTAATGACTACAGCTGTGTACCAGCTAGGTGATCTGGGGAATGTGACAGTTAGTAATGACTACAGCTGTGCACCAGCTAGGGGATTTGGGTCATGGGACAGTTAGTAATGACTACAACTGTGCACCAGCTAGGTGATATGGGGAATGTGACAGTTAGTAATGACTACAGCTGTGCACCAGCTAGGTGATCTGGGGAATGTGACCGTTAGTAATGACTACAGCTGTGCACCAGCTAGGTGATATGGGGAATGTGACAGTTAGTAATGACTACAGCTGTGCACCAGCTAGGTGATCTGGGAATGTGACAGTTAGTAATGACTACAGCTGTGCACCAGCTAGGTGATATGGGGAATGTGACATTTAGTAATGATTACAGCTGTGCACCAGCGAGTGTGCCAGAGTCAGTGCCTGTGTCTTCCGGCCCCTGAGGGTTACTCAGATGACCAGGGCCTAATTAAAGGTTCTAAGGACCTTATTCTGTTGCGGCGGCCAAACATACGTACGTTCCATATCAGCGTACGTTCCCCGTACGCGGCCGGTGAGCGAAAGTCCACCCACAAAACAGCCGCATACGGACGGACACAATCACCGACAAAGGGGAGTGGCGTACACTTGAGCGTACGCCAACGTACACGGACGGATCACCGCTTAGACTCCAACAACTGGCGTACAACAGAGCGTACGCCACCGTTTACGGACGTCTCACGTCCGTCTTCCCACCGACATCTTGCGGCTATCTGAGCGTACGCCTCCATGCACGGACGGGTCTCTATTGTTTTCAATGGAAAACTCAGCGTATGTCACCGCTCGTGAGAGTGAGCGTACGTCCGTGCACGCTGGCATACCCTTCACATTTTACATCCAGAGTGTAGTAAAATCCAATTCATAGCAGATCAGAAAGTGGTACAGTTATGTATTTTGGGTACTATACAAAGATTGTGTGCAAAATAGTGACCATGGGCTGAAACCATTGCTGAAACATCCTTTGTAGCTGTTAGATGTGGTTTATGTATTTGTATCATAAATACAAAACGGTACTTATGTAGTATCTGGGCTGCCGATTTTGTGATTGTATGCCTTACCTTAAGGCATACAATCAGATGCGATGCGATTCGATGCGATTTTGCATAGGATTCAATGTTAAGAAGGTCCTGTTCATTTCCCCACTATCCAAGTGGGCATAGAGTTGATTTTATATAGCGTGGCGAGCGCAGCGAGCCACCGAGCCACCGAGCCCGAAGCGTGGCGAGCGAAGCGAGCCCCGCGAGGGGACGCATATTTCTTAAAAAGTATTCTGTGTCCCCTCGCGGGGCTCGCTACGCTCGCCACGCTTCGGGCTCGGTGGCTCGCTACGCTCGCCACAGGTTTATATCCAACTCCATGCCCACTTGGATAGTGGGGAAAGGAAAAGGACCCCTTTTTCCCATTGAATTCTATGTTAAAATGGACTCAGACCATTTTAACATTGAATCCTATGGAAAAATCTTGACCATCGCATCGCATACGATTTGGTCGCATGCGATGCGATGAGATGCGATCCGATCCGATTTCTAAATCGGACGCTCAGATACTACATAAGTACCTACAAAACATATGTTTGTTTTAGAGTGAAAACGTTGACACATGTCGACTTGTGTAGATGGAGTGTGCTGCTGTGTAAAGTATATGAAAACACGTAGTGATTGTGTAAAAATGGTTTACAAATACCTACCTTAGCATATATAAGCAGGTCTTAAAATGATTCTTACCTTAAATTAAACCAACCTTTACATGTAGAGATGTGTATAAGGATATGCTTCCAATGTGTTTGAGTGCTGTGTGTGGCTTGCAGGTAGTGAAATAATGGTTTTGACTTAATAGGCTGCTGCATTGCTTATTACATTCAGGTGTATGTGTTTGAGTAGTAATCAGCGTTAATTAGCAGACCCAGGCGTCCGCTCTCATGCGGAATCTGTAGGGGTGGTCTGAGGTGGCGGTTGGCGGCCGCCTGTTTTGTGTCTGAAATGAATGGTGCTTTCGCCGATCGAAAGTAGTAGCACCGTACATTTTTTGTGCACACCCCCGTGTACGCCCATGTTTACGCCCAGTTCCCCTCATTATTTCGGCCGCTCCCCTCAACACGCCCCTATGCCGCCCACAATGACCGTACTCTTGCGGACAGGTTTTTTCGCACGGAAAGACCCGTCAGTCAGCGTTGTGGAGTCGTCGCGCCTGCGCATTGCGGAAGGTACGCATGCGCAGATCAAAAAAAAAAAACCCGGAACGTACGCTTACGGCCCAGCCGCCCGAACCAGAATAAGGTCCTAAGTGCCTAGGCTAATACATAAGTACCTTGTAATGTTGCTAACACACATTTGTATGGGTGCCCAGGGACTTGTCAGTCATACTGCCCATGTAATGAAGGTTATACAACTGGCATGTAGGTACTAATGCTTGTGGCATGTAAAGGAGACATTGGCATTGGGCTGCCCAGCTCGCGCTGTAGCACAACGTACATAATTCCTGCAGAGTGATCTTATGTTGGTCATCTGACGCAGCAGAGGGTGACATAACCGGGCATGACACCTTCTGTGAAATTAGCATATTAGAGTCAGGCCCTGGGTGACGATTTTGGAGATGTTTCTTACATTTATGATTTACGTATGTAACAGGATTCTCATACAGACCGGATGTTGGTAATATGGGACAGTTTGTAATACCCAGCACATCATCCTATTAGACTGATGCTAAATCAAATGGGGCTTATTCATAACAAGGCCATGTGAGCTTTGGGTAGCGATGGCAGTCGAGTAGAAATCATCGATGGTTTATGGCCAATGTCGAATAGTTTTGCCATCGATGGGGGATTACCAGATGGTTTCCCAACATCGCTGTCAAGCTTAAACGAATACCTTTGTTTTTGCTTTTTCCCCAAGGTGCTGGGACATGGAGTATAGCTCTACCCCCAACACTTGCAAAGCCCGACACCTGTATTTTGATTGGACCACATCAAAGAAAATTGATGACCATCGATGGTCATCCATTGAATAGTACTACACTATCGATGGTCAGTTGCACTTTTGCCATCGATGGAAAAGGCAACAATGGCCAACCCTAGCTTTGGGCGGCTGATGGAAGGTGCACACGTCCAAATAGATTATAACACTTAAGCCTGTTGGAGAAATAAAATTGCCATTACCGATCCGGAAGGAATTATATACACTATCATATATAGAGAGAGCGATAGAGAGAGATATGGCAATTCATTTGCCGATAGGTGATCTTGTACTGCAGTAGGCAAAAGTAGGGATAATGTCAGCAAGATATACAGTAGGTGGTTATGGGAGACTCAGTGTACAGTATACTGGGCAGAAAGCTGTTGTTCCCTAATAGTGCATCATAGCCTTCTGCTCTCTGTCTCCTCTGTTACTGACCAGGATGTGGATGGAGTTACAGTCTTAGTCTGTGTATATAATGTGACAGAAAGCATCTATTAATACATAGAAGCTGCTCATCTTCCCAGCGGAAATATTCTGCTTCTCGTGTGAATCTGGCTCATTGCCACGTGCTGCCCTGGACCTCTAATTGCTGACTGAGACATTCAGAAAGAATGGGGCTAGAGGAAATAGAGGGCGGTACAAGTGGAATTAGATGGATTTTATATATATATGTATCCAGTATATATGATATAGGTATAGAGGTTCAGCAACTAAATATACCTACATTAAAGACGGTGCTTTGTTTACATATAAAATTATTTATTACAGTGTTTACAAGATACAATATTTTAATGGAAAAAACTGTGAAAAAAAGACGGTTTTCACATAGAGAAAAGGGGAAGGATAAAAATAATGAACTTAAGAAACTAAGAGCTTGTAGTCCAACTAAGAATATCCGAGCACCATAAACAGCCCCCACGTATGAATACAAAGAAATGGCCGTTTTCCCTGTCTAAGAATACGAGATTCCCCAGCAAAATGGCCGCCGAAAGGAGACTAAACTGAATTAGTGTTCAGTAGAACAAACCACATAGCCGCGGGGACCAATGAACAGCATCCACAGAAACCACATCACAGATGGGCAGACCCGGCTATCCGAATATCGGAAGCGGGGCACAGTTAAATAAAGGACTTCTGCCCAAAGGCTTGCAACAAGCGCAGAGAACTGTGACACAGGTAGCGGGGCGGAAGTGACGCGCACCCCGCCGGAAGTGGGGAATAACTCCCCCGAAATGTACTAAATGAATTATCTGCTACTTTAACATGTGATTTCCATAAAAAATGTATATATTTAAAGCCCACAGAGGAAGTATTAACTGCCTCTTCAATTAAAATAGATGTTTGATGCTAATCTCGTGATTTTAGAATAATGGGCGCATCCCACAGGATGTGACATCATAATTAAGTCTAACAAGTATGTACAGTATAAATAGTAGTCCAGGCACACCTCTCCCTCACCCCTTGATGAAGTCTAAAGGACGAAACGCATTCGGTACTGCCTGCTGACTCCTCCACTAGATAAGTTATGCTTTTACTTTCAAAAATTTTTACAAAATAAAAATAATTTTTATATGGCGTTTATTCTTATGTAAAATAATTTTTATAGATCATTATTTTTATCCTTCCTCTTTTCTCTATGTGAAAACCGTCTTTTTTTCACTGTTTTTTTCCATTAAAATATTGTATCTTGTAAACACTGTAATAAATAATTTTATATGTAAACAAAGCACTGTCTTTAATGTAGGTATATTTAGTCGCTGAACCTCTATCCCTATATGCTATATCTTTCATTATACACCACTCACCAAGGTGTTAATTCTTAGAGGATAGCTGACACCTTATAAATAAAGGAATATATAATATATTTACTCCTTTGATGCAGGAGCCCAGCGGCTGCTGACTCCTTTGCGTCCCAGACTTCCCAGCCTCCGTTGCCTCCCAAACATCCGCACCTGATGGGCCTAGAGGAATTGGGTTGGATTAGATCATGTAGGAGTGGTCAATATGTGGCCCTCCAGCTGTTTTGGAACTACACATTTCAGCATGCCCTGTCATAGTTATGCTATTTAGCCATGCTCAATTGGTTGCAGGGCATTATTGGATGTGTAGTTGTACAACATCTGGAGGATGGTTTATTGCCAACCCCTGGAAGAGTGTAGGACTAGAGGAATTAGACAGTGGAATATGTAATATGAAATACTGGAGGTTTCCAAGGCGCAAAAGGAACAGAAAAGCAGCTCAATATAACCAAAAAAACTTGTTCAACCAAAACAAGTAAGACATTAGTAAATAAAACAGGGGTAAGGATATATTCAAGCGCTGTCTGTATGTGTTCTCTTCACTTCTCCAGTTCTCATGAGTCGATATGCGGAAATAAAGAAAAAAGAACACAATGTGTGGGACTTTTTTTTTTGGTGTATACTTAGTGTGAGTTCCATCCAAAATCTATCACCCACCTTTGGATATTTTTACAGTGTACCTATCGTCAAAGTGTATTTTAATAATTTTTGTGTTTTGGCAATAAAAATATTTTTTTCAAGCTAAAGAAACCCAGATGTGCTTTGAAAATTCCTGCCAATTGTGAGTTATTGGTACGCTTGCCTTGAAAAGAAACCTTTATATGTATTGTAACACCTTGATCGTGTGAGTGAAAACGTACGCCCAATCTAATCCTATTGGACACCAGGGTGGATTTGGTGAAGGCTATACTATCATCGAAAAAAGATACCTTTACATATTTGAAATACACACTCTCTCTGTGAGTGTGGTACGTTCTACTTCCATTCCCCCTATATGTTTTGAAAAGAAAAATACAGTCCCACACATTGTGTTCTTTTTTCTTTATTTCCGCATATCGACTCATGAGAACGGGAGAAGTGAATTAGACAGTGGGACTAGAGGAATAAAAGGGTGGGACTATAAGAATTAGAGGGTGGGGCTAGTAGAATTATAGGATGGGAATATAGGAATAAGAGGGTAGGACTAGAGGAATTAGAGAGTGAGGCTAGTAGAATTATAGGATGGGACTATAGGAATAAGAGGGTAGGACTAGAGGAATTAGAGAGTGAGGCTAGTAGAATTATAGGATGGGACTAGAGGAATTATAGGGTGGGATTAGTGGAATTATAGTGTGGGACTAGAGGAATTATAGGGTGGGATTAGTGGAATTATAGGGTGGGACTAGAGGAATTAGACGGTGGGATTAGTGGAATTATAGTGTGGGACTAGAGGAATTAGAAGTGAGACTACAGAAAAGGAGATAAAATAGGTAGTGGGACTGGAGGAAGAAGATGGAATTAAAGGAATAAGAGGGTTGGACTATAGGAATTAGAAGGTAGGACAAGAGGAATTAGACGGTGGGGCTAGTGGAATTATGGGGTGGGACTAGACAAATAAGAGGGTGGGACTATAGGAATTAGATGGTAGGACACGTGGAATTATAGGGCGGGACTAGAGGAAATAGACGTAAGAGTACAGAAATGAAGGGGAATAGATAAAGTAGGGGGTGGGACTGGAGGAAGAAGATGGAATTAGAGGAATTTGAGGGTGGGAATAAAGGATTTATAGCACAGGACACAGAACCTGCAGTTAACGGAACTGGACCCTACTCTGTTTATTAAAGACCAAAAGTTATACTAGAGAATAATTTTTTTCAGTTTAAATGATATGTTCTGTTGAATACAATCTCAGCAGTCATCGGCAATTTGTTTCTCCTACTTACCATAAATATCCATATTTTCAATATGGGCTGTGTGGGTGATTATTAATATAAGATTTGTAGGTATTGCACTGAGAACAATTCAGCCTCGCAATGGTCAAATACCTGCGCTTTGATCATAGTTGCCTCCCCTCCTGCATTCTGCAGGAGACTCCCTGAAATAGCAGTAATCTCCCTCTCTCCCTCATTAGTCTAGCAATCTCCCTCATTTCACCTAGCCCACATTATGTAGCTGTTACCCTATTGGGGGAAAAATTAATGAGAGATACATTTACATTGAATCATCAGTGCCATTTCCCAGCATTGTACTGTGTCAGGGCACCTTAAGTCATTTTAAAAGTTTCCTCTCATAATTAGCAGTACACATCTGCCCTGTAGGTGCCACGTTCACAATCTCTTTTCACAATCTCTCCATATATGGAACTAGACACGCCCATTGGGTGGAACATGACACGCCCGTTCATTGGGGTGCTTTGCAAAATTCTACTACAAACTATAATCTCCCTGAAACTAGTTTTTTTAAAATAGGCAAGTATGGCTTTGATACCTGCATCAGACTAAAGAGTTGGTGTTTTCCTGGCCATTACTTAAAAAACTATTTTTTCCCCATTTCCTTGCAGTATGTATATAGATAAAAGTTTCATAATTTTTAGTACAGAGGTTAAATGCCCCCCCCCCCCCCCCCGACTCTCACACACACACACACACACACACACACACATTGTTGGGTGGGATATGTAGATAATAGTGTCTGTCCCCAATACACCTCTGTTGTGCATTGTAGGTATACGTACAAAAGGCATCTATGGAAAAAGTACAAACCTAATCCTTCACCTATTTGCTAAACTATATAACCTTATCCCCTGAATGGGAAGTCTTAACAACTAACAACAGGTCAAGGGAAGACAAAAAAACGGTGCCCATATCAGTGTGACCTTCAAATGTGGACACAAGAACAACTTCCACCCATATCTGTGTTTAAAATAAATAGTTCTGGATAGAATGGATTGGGTGGAATCCCCACAGCACAAAGAAAAACACACAGACATTCTCTGGAAGCTCGGAAATCATATCTCCGGCGAGGTCATGGTTAGTACAGGCGTACCACAGGGTTGTGTCCTGAGCCCGTTGTTATATTCTTTGTTCACGCATGATTGCGTGTCAACTTCAGAATCCGTGCAGATGGTGAAGTTTGCGGACGACACCGCTGTGGTTGGCCTGATAACAAATGACGACGAGGCAGCGTATAGGTCTGAGGTTTGCAGACTGTTTGAATGGAGTAGGCAAAATTGTCTGCACCTTAACACAAATAAGACCAAGGAGATGAGAATAGATTTTAGGCGAGGCTGTGGTAGGCCAATACTTCCCATTTTTATTGAGAATAAGCCTATTGAGGAGGTGCAGGTTTTTAAATTTTTGGGGCTACTCATTTCAAATGATCTTACGTGGTCTCTAAACTCTACCACGGTGGTTAAGAAAGCTCAGCAACGGCTTTTCTTTTTGAGAAAACTTAAAGCTGTATGCTCCGACATCAACACACTAGCTAGATTCTATAGAGGCATTGTGGAGAGTGTCTTAACTTACGGAATCATAGTTTGGTTCGGGAGCTGCACCGTGGCTGAGAGGACCGCGTTAGATCGTGTGATTAAAATTGCAGGCAGAATTATAGGGGTGTCTTTACCATGCGCCCATGACTTATATAAAAATAGATTGCTAAAAAAGGCAAACTGTATTTTAGCAGATCCCAGCCATCCAGAATACAAGGCTTTTGAAGTTATGCCATTGCAAAAACGATATCGCAGTATTTCGGCACGCACAAAGCAAATGACAAATAGTTTCTTTCCCACTGCTGTTCGTATGCTAAATGCTGTTAAGTGACATGAGAAATTGCCCTAAATGTTTTTCCTTTGTGTAGGTTTTTTTGTATTTAAGTTTTGTTGACGGTGCATTGTTGTGATGTATTGTTAATAACAATAAAGTATTCTTATCTCTTATCTTATCTTTATTGACACTTGTGGATTAAAGCCACAAGGGCCTTTGGGCTGAAAATGATAAAGGCCTTTTGTAAGAAGTGGAGGCATGACCAGAGCCATGTTGTCTAATACCCCTTTCACACCAGAATATACAGGGACTGGTTGGCCCCTTTCACACCAGCCTAGTCCCTGCATTTTCTAGTGTGAGGGGGGAGAGTTGGTGCAGGTAATGGGAGGCAGGGTATGATGCTGGTGGGGCCGGCCGGAGATTGGCTTCGGGTAGAACTATACCCATTAGTCACCAGGTGGCTTCCCCCAGCAGCAGGAGGGGCGGGAGACCGAAGGAGATTCGTAACGTTACAGCAGGCAGCGGCTCAGTGCTCTCCACCAGCAGCTACACGCCACACCCCCTTGAACAGAACCATCCCTCCCCACAGGCCTGACCTCCCGAACCAGCACCACCCCCACACGGACGGGATTCCCCGGGTCTGGCACCCTGGCTGCCGCCGTCTCCCGGACTCCACAGACCAACTCCAGTGTGTAGATCCTGGGAAGCCAGGTCAGTAGCAGATTATACTGTACATGCAGCATTCCTTGCGAGGGCCATGCCTCAGCATGGTCAGCATCATCAAGTGTCTATGCACCATACCTCCCTACACAACCCATTCCAGGAGGGACAAAATGCTCTGTTCCTGGATTTCCTTGCCAGTGGCAGTTGCAGAGCTGGGGCTATGGCACAGTCCATAATTCAAATAGGGGAGCCACACCAGTTGCCAAGGAATCCTGGATGGCAATGTTTGTCAGTGTTTGGAGGGGCTCCACAATTTAATTTTAGACCGCAGCTACAGCTCTACAACTGCCACTGCCAAGTAAGTCCAGGACCAGAGCAATTTGTCCCTCCTGGAATGGGTCAAGCTGGGAGGTATGTATGCACTCACCAATGCCAGCTCCGCTGCCGTGTCCCATTGCCAGCCATCTTGCTAGGTACACATGTATTGTACCATTCGGCCAATAAAGGAGTCACCTGAGGGACTTATGTCATTGTATAGCCTTGCATATCTATAATGGGTGCAGTGTGTGTATGTGTTGCACAAACACCTCCGTGCCCCAGTGAGGCCGTCACTGCACACACAACAACCATTTTTCCAATACTTACCCTCCAGAGTCCAGTATGGCAATAACGCTGCAGAAACTACAGAGAAAATGGTGAAGACTTCATTCCAGTGCTAGAAAAATCACTGAGAAAATGGTGTGGCAGCCATTTTCCCGAAGTGCAGTTCAGTGCACTGGACTTTGGGACAGTGGTAGGGCCTGCTAGTGACCCCTAGTGCCCAGAGTCTATTGCTCTGTTGGCTAGAGAGGTGGAGGGCCTGAACAGAGACTGTACACTAGCCCCCTACTCACTTGAACAGAGGCAAATGTCTTTAGACAATGGGAATTCAATTTGTCGCTGAAGCATTGCAGCCATATTTCTTTGTTAATTGGTCTGAACCATTTAGAGACACGGGCAGTTATTATCTGTTTGAAATAATGGTGAATGAAACACTGTAATTGTTATTGTAAACCAGAAGACTGGGCTATCTGTAGCTTCCCAGAGAGACCATTATGCATCATTATAGTGTACGTGGGGGGCCTGTTTTGGGGCCCCTAAGATCAGTGGGCCTGGGTCGGCTGTCCTACTTGACCCCGCCCCTGTTGCCAGGCCTGTGTATAATATAAATATTCATCCATACATGACCAAACAGCATTGTGTCTAAACAAAGAGCTCTGAAATTGCCCTGGCCCAGTCATGTCCTGTGGGGGCTGAGGAGTTACTGGGTCATGTTTCTGGTTCCCGCACATCCAATCTCTCCTCCATGGCTGACGCAAGCCAAGATTCCTCTGCTGACCTCTGTCATCCAGGCAGGTCCAGAGTCCTCCTCATCATAATCATAGAGCTGGCAGGGAGGCGAGGGGGGGCGAGGGGGGGCACCACCATGAATAAATACAGTTTTATACAGTAAGCAAATGTTATCCGGCTGCTGAGAGCTCATTGTTCACCAGTCGCAGATGGAACCGATCATCTGGCTCCTAGATCTCATCAGCAGTGACACAAATACAGTATCTCATGAGTTGTCATTGCAGCAGGAATTATTTTATTCCCCCCCGAGTGCCACATTTTGCTGCCTGGGCTTACCCACAGGATGTTTTTCCCTGAGAAATGCACAATGGCACTTTTAATTCAGTCACATAAATATGACATTGTCTGTTTCCTACACACTGCAATATTAATGTGACTGAGAGACACTTTCAGTGCAGTCAGTATAGAACATATGCATAGTTGCAGAGCAGCACCAGCTGTCCCTAATCCCTTTCCTTCCATGCTGCTGGGAGAGGATCACTATGTGGAGCTAACCAAACTCCACTATGTGGCTGCTGACAACACAAAGGGCCTGAGTTATACATAAAGCAGCAGCATTTTCATACTCCAGGTGCTACAAATGTTATGCAAGTGGTGTAACCATATACAGCCAAACGTATGACTCTGCAGAGGCGTGTCCACATCCCCTCAGAGGCGTGTCCACATCCCCTCAGAGGCGTGTCCACATCCCCTCAGAGGCGTGTCCACATCCCCTCAGAGGCAGGTGCAGCATTATCCAGCACTGGGATGATGCAGCCCCTTTCAAAACATCCTTTCAATGCCATGGTCGTCTGTGGCACATAAACATTCTATACAGACTCTAGCAATGTATGGCATATACATCCACGATGGACAGGAGAGTCCTGAAATTGGAACAGTCTTGTGAAAATCAGGACAGCTGGGTGGTATGTAAAAGTGGTCGCACTGCCTCCCATCACAGACAGTTGTGGTATGACCATTGATTACACTATGGGCCTAATTCAAACCTGATAGCAGGACAATTTTGTTTTTAAAAATGGGCAAAACCATATTGGACTGCAGGTGGGGCATATGTAAAATGTTCAGAGTTAGATTTGGGTGAGTTATTCGGTTTCAGTGCAGGGTAACTACTAGTTACTTTATTCTTACACTGCAATTTAGATTTAATTTTGAACACAACTCACCCAAATTTAACTCTCTCTGCACATGTTACATCTGCCCCACCTGGAGTGCAGCACGATTTTGTCCATTTTGAAAAAAAATCTGTCCTAGGATCAAGTACAAATTAGAAAGAGCAGCTCATCGCTGATCACTATCAATTGCAGATTAAATCCTGGAACATTGAAAAGTTTTTGCCTCCCTGTCTGCCCCAGAATGTGGGGGAGAAGGAGGGCTCCCGGCGACACAGGCAGCAGAAGCTACCCCCCCCGGAGAGCTGGCAGGGGACGCGGGTAGGGAGCCGCTGCACTGGTCCCACTCGTGCATATGTAATGAGAGGGACCAGTGTGCAGTGAATATTTAATGAGTGGCTCCCCGCGCCCCTGCTGGCGAATGTGTAAAAAAAAAAACGGTACTCTTTACCTAGATGGGCGCCCGCGATTGAAATCGCGGGCGTCGGGGGTAAAAATCGCGGTCATCGCGGGCAAATCGCGGGTACATAAAAATCTGCTACCCGCGATGACCGCGATTTTCCCATAGGGAACAATGTTAAAAACGGTGATTGACCGCGATTTTAATGTTAAATGCCTCAATGCCCGCGATTTGCCCATAGGAATCAATGTTAAATGGGCCACAGAGCCCTAATAGTCACCGTGAACTCTGAAATGGCCCCCACAATTGTTAACGCCACCCTACGATCAACGTGAACCCGAAGCGTGGCGAGCGCAGCGGTACGCGTCCTCCGACCTTTTCATGCCCTACTATCCACTAGGGCGTGGAGTGAGAATAGAATAGTGTGGCGAGCGCAGCGAGCCACCGAGCCCGAAGCGTGGCGAGCGCAGCGAGCCCCGCGAGGGGACGCGGATACCTTCACAGGTAAACGCGTCCCTTCGCGGGCTTCACAGGTGTCCGCGTCGCCACAGACACCTGTGAAGCCCGCGAGGGGACGCGTATAACTGTGAAGGTATCCGCGTCCGCTCGCCACGCTTCGGGCTCGGTGGCTCGCTGCGCTCGCCACACTATTCTATTCTCACTCCACGCCCTAGTGGATAGTAGGGCATGAAAAGGTCGGAGGACGCGTACCGCCGCCCCTCGCGGGCTCGCTGCGCTCGCCACGCTTCGGGTTCACATTGATCGTGGGGTGGCGTTAAAAATTTGGGGGGACATTTAAGGGTTAATTGTGGTTATTTGGGCTCTGTGGCCCATTTAACATTGATTCCTATGGGCAAATCGGGTCCATTGAGGCATTTAACAGTAAAATCGTGTCCATCGGGCCTTTTAACATTGATTCCTATGGCAAATCGGGAGCATCGCGTCGCGGGCATCGCGGGTACATTTATGGCCGGCCGCGACGCGACCGACAAGATTTCCATGTTTAACATGGGTTTCAATGGGAAATCGCGGGCATCGCGTCGGTCGCGTCGCGGCCACACATAAATGTACCCGCGATGCCCGCGACGGGCGCCCATCTAGGTAAAGAGTACCAAAAAAACTAAATACATACACATGAATAAAAATAGCATGCCCCTCCACAAAATAAAATTACTGATTTTTTTTTTTTTTTTACACAAAAAGAAAAAATCCTTTATTTTAAAAGCTCACTTACCAGTTCACCTTAAAAAGATGTCGAATGCAAAACGGTGAATCACAGCGAAAATCATGGAGAAAGCAGTTCGCCATCCTAGCATTGAATACATGGCGAATCCCAGTGAAAACCCCATTGAAATACACCAACGAATTGCAGCGACCATGAAATGGAGAACGGGCCGGCATTCACTGTCCACTTTCGGCGAACAGTGAACATTGAAAACAGCCCCATTCGCCGGAAAAAAAATGTGAATTGGGAGCATTGAATACTGTCGCAAGAGTCTCATTGATTTGCTTATTGGTTTATGTACGTTTGAACTTTTATCGCACCATCGGATTCTGCAGCCTGATGACACCGGTGCTGTCTGGCTGACCTCTTGTCATTAAAGCTCTATCTATTGCACTCAGTCTATTACAAAGGTGTCATCCTTCTCATCCCCAGATACTAGGAGGCCCAATCCAACAGCAATGAAGGGAATCTGCAGAATGTGACTAATTCACGAATCGATTGTCATTACTCCTAATGTTGCCCAGATCAGTCACAGAAGGGTCATCAATGTAGACGTCTGGATTACAGTGCCAGGAAGACTCATTCGATAATTAATAGGGGGACAGGTCTGCATCCTGAACTCAATATTCCCTCCTCCCTCATACTAACAAAAGACAGAATTGATCCTTTGTCCGTCCAATTACGGCAGACAGATACCCATTGTCCTCCTTCCACGTCATTTTGCATGTTTAATTTCTCATTTATTTTTCAGAGAAATGCGAGAATGTGTCAGTCACTTCCCTGGTAGAGGAGCTTTCTGCGGGATACGGAGTCAGACAAGGTTACAGATAATGAAAAGTCTTTTATTTCATCTGAAAATTAACTGTGATCTATTCAACTAATAAAATGCTTTCAGGAATATGGGCTAATGCACTGGCAGGCGGTGGGTGGGTGGAAACTGTCTGTATTCAGAGGAATCACATTTGTAGTGTTTCTCTACAGACGACACAATGGATGTTATGAAGAGGAGTGTGGGTTGTTCGGCATATAAATATACATTTCAGTACTGCAGCCCTAATATATACTGTAGATCTGCACGCCACATCTGTATGCAGTTATAGTCACATAGTACACTTACAAAGATGCATCAAGCAGCATCCCGCAAATAATCACATGCGTACAGGCATTTATCGGCACGGATATGTCAAAGGACAGTTCTACCGATCAAAGCGGTTCTCTGCGGACTTCCGAGTCTGTGACCAGGAGTTATTTAGCGCATGCAATGTATGATACACAAGGGACACTGGGGAGGGATCCAACCGGAACCTTCTCCGCCCAAAAACACACAAAACAAAGGCCGTAGCCTTCTAGCGAGTCCACCACATCCAAGCTCCGGAAGGTATCGCTGTTGTGAAAATTGGTGCCAATGCAAAAAGCAACGAGACAGAAAGGGGTCAGAGAAAGTACCAAGCAACCAGCCAGCTCCTGTCAAGTCTCGCCAAGGATTAGTACATGGGGCCTAATTCAGACCTGATCGCAGGACAAAATTTGTTTTCAAAATTGGCAAAACCATGCAGGGCTGTAGGTGGGGCAGATGTCAAATATGCAGAGAGCGCGTTAGATTTGGGAGAGTCATTTTATTTCTGTGCAGGGTAAATACTGGATGCTTTATTTTTACACTGCAACACACCCCACCCGAATCTAACTTTCTGCTCATATTATACATGCCCCACCTGCAGTACAACATGGTTTTTCCCATTTTGAGAACAAATTTGTCCTGCGATCAGGTCTGAATTATGCCCATAGTCAGACATTGCAATGTAAAAAAAAAAAAAGATGCACAACCTCTCTCCCCAAAGTGAAATAAGCATTTTCGGAGGGGCTGTCCTTGTACTAGTAGGGACGGGTGGTTGCTGGGAGTGACGAACAATGACCAGTAAGAAGAGATGCGGGTATAGTCACTGAGGAGAGATCTGCAATTGAATTGCGAGAAAAGAGGGATGCAAGAACAGGAGGCAAAAACAGAAAACGGAGGAAAATGGCTGAAAGGGCGAGCGGACAGACATCAGGAGATATCTCCTGCCTTTTGTAGATGTACGTCTTAGGAATACTTAATTAGATGCTTAACAATGGAGGACACAGCAGATCCTGCATATTTTAACACCTGAACCGACAGAGAACCTCCGTATCCCCTCTGTTGATCGTGACTCCCCAAATTATAATTCTCTTTTGGGGGTGTCAGCGTCTATTCGTCTTTAAGCATAGAGTTACAAACACCATTATGCTGCAGGATGCATCACAAACAAAGGAGGTGTTTCCAGTTTGCTCAGAATGGGGTTTGTGCGCCTTTTGAGGTGCTGCTCCGTTTTCTGCGGGGCAGCACTTACCTACTCACTAGCCAACGAAAGAAAGCTGCTTAGCGAGCTTGTCTGAATTCCCCCCTCCGTCATTTCATAGAATGTTCTAGATCAATGATAGCTGATTGGTAATTAATATAAAAATGTATTGGCACCATAGAATATATCCTGCCTGCTAGTGATACGGGGGGGGGGGGGGGGGGGGGGGGGGGGGGGGGATAACAATGACCTCCCTTAGGATATACCAGTATTGTCCTTTACTAAAAAAAAGGTAGAATGCAATTTTCAGGTGAAATATAAGTATTTCTTTGTACCTAATACCATAGCTGGCTCTAGTATAAACGCAACCTGTAGACACAGTTAGTGTCAGTAGAATGATTCTGGATCATAATTATTTATATAAAATTGCATTTACAATCATGACCTACAATCAAACCAGCAACTTTCGAGTGAAAACAGACTCATGCAGTTATATTACATTAATGGGAAGATAAGAATAATCTAGGAGTAGCGGTTCAAGCTCCACGTGCAAAATGAATATTAAAACATAAAATCGGGGGTGCCTGACAGAGCTATCAAATTGCTCTGCTATTCGGACGCTTCTGCATCAACTATCTCGACTTTTGCGTCAAGATGCACTGGGGTTTAGATGTGTACAGTGCCTAAATTGGTGCAAAGTACGGGTTAGCGTGCCCAAACCTCCATCTTTTTGCTGGTGGAGGCTGCAGGCAGAAGTCGTACAAACTGAGAAAACAGCTAAACATTAGAATAGCTCCATCAGGCGCGCTAAAAAACAATCAAATTCACCCCTTAGTGTTTCTTAATTGGAAACTTTCTGTAAATGTTTTGTTCTGCAACCCTGGTATAACCCAGGTGATTGAGAAAAGTATTTTCCAAAGATATTGGCATGAACCTTCAGGTTTAGAAGATTGTGTAACAGATTGATCTAGTCAAAGCATACATCAAATCCACTTTACAAACTTATTAATAAACACATTCTAATTAATTTACTTCAGGAAAGTTTCACATGGCAACCATGGCCAACTGTTGTGAAACTACACATCCCATCATGCCCTGCCACAGCTTTAGCATTTCCTAATACCTTGACACTCCAGCAATTGTTGAACTACACATCCCAGCATGCTCTGCATCAGATTTAGCATGGCCAAATAGCAAAACTGTTGCAGGGCATAATGGGACTTTTTCAAAATCTGGATTGGCCAGGACTGCCATAGGGTAAACCATTTTATCAGTGTCACATTAGTTCTGTCAAAATAATTATTCTCACAATAATACAGTAATTGAGGCAAAGTTGTCAGCAACCAATAAAGTTTTTTTTTTTTTTTAAGATCTGTCCATATAAATTTCTGGATTCCCAGTAGACAGTAGAAGTTTAATCCGTTTGCAGCAAAATTTGATGCATGTGATATAGGTTATATAATTTTCTTCTGCCTGTAAAAATGTACATATATTAATATCACTTCATAACAAACAAAAAATATCATAAGATAAAATCTTTGAATAATGTTAGTGGACCTTATAGAAAAGAGAATATATTTCTAGCTTTAAAACCTGTTCATAGTTTTTACACATCAGCATCATACAAGAACTAAACAAATAAAAAAAACACAGAAGTTCTGCTGCTAGTGTTCAACCCCGTCGTCCGGTGACGATTAGCACAAGTACTCGGTTGCCAAGAACACAGCACATACCCGCCCCTGAGATCACATGGTCTGCGGCTTGTTACAGCCGCCAGTTATAAAAAGGTCACATCGTCCTGAGATTGCACCCAGCGCCAGTGAGCGTCGTACTCCAGGTGGACCTTGCTGGGCAACTTTCCCTTGTCCAAGTCCACCCTCCCATTCTGGCAAGACTTCATTTTAGGCTTTGTCTCTGAAGGTCTGACCTCATTGCAAGCCTCTGGGCCATGTTTTAAAGACCCGTTCGGAGTTGGACCTTGCAGAAGGCCATGATGTCTGGACAACTTACTTTTGTCTGTGTTGCTAACGCCCATTGGGGTCATGGCCATATAATCTACTTGCTCCATTCTTGAAAATGCATCTTTGTCACCATCCGGGTCAGCAACGCTCAGCGGCAGCCCATGACGATGCGGGGTGGAGGTCACAACAGGCTCACTGGTACTTAGACTGTACTCATCCATGTCGTCAGCCAGCGTGTCTAGGTAACTGCCGATGGAGATACTGTCCAATTTATCGGTGGGATCCTGCAGACTGTTCCAGCTTCCGCGGCGCGAGGTCTCCTGACTCTCAGCCAAACTGTACTGACTGCTGGTCAAACTGCTGCAACGACTGGTCAAGGTTCCCTTCTCCTCCAGGATCCATTTCACAGCCTCAATCCCCTCGTTAACAGCCAGGAGCTGTTGAAGGATCTGGACATCGATGGCCCTCAGACAAGCCTGCAAACGGAAATTTAACATGTGAGCGGAAATCGCAAACAACATGCTGCAGAGATTGGTTGACGTTTTTTATATTACGGTCAACTTTAGGCCAAGGTCATGCCTTATATTTGTATATAAAATAACCAGTATGCAGGATGGAAATAACAGTTCTCTTATTAATCATTAATATATGAAAGAACATTAAAGTTTTGTTATATTGCAGTATACAAAATGCACCAAATTTAATGTTTTATAGGTTGGGGTCATTCTTTATTGAACGCCCCAAAACTAAATGCATAATCTGGTTTTATGGCACCAAGGAAGTTACGTTTTTACGGGTCACTGTGGTAGTGGTTCAAGTAAATTGGTCACAAATAAATGCAGATAAATCCAAAGAGACTCCAGTACTGGGGAATCTATTTTTAGGTTCTTTTAGAACTTCTGGTATCTGCATTCCGACAAATACTGCATCAGATCAAGGGTAAGTCATTGTCTGACCACACATAGGGGTGTAGTCAATGCCACCGGCAAGGTGGTTTTATTGGCGAGGATGGCTTGTTTTCATCGAGGATCGATGAAAACAAGCTGTCCTCGCCCGTTTAACCATCTCGCCGGTCGCTCGCCCTATTCTATGTTCCAGGGCATGGGTGGCCAAACCGGTCCGCGAGATCTACCAACGGTCCACGTTTTCCAGGTTACCTAGCTGGTGCACAGCTGTAGTCATTACTAACTGTCAAATTTTAAAACCTGCTGCATTCATTCCTACTATAGATCCACAGGTTGCCTTGAAAACATGCACCGTTGGTAGATCTTGAGGACAGGTTTGGCCACCCCTGTTCCAGGAGAATCCTCGATATCAGAGGATGGCAAGTATTCCCCGGAATGGTGAGAGTGCAGGGGGTCAGTTGAATACTAGCTCACCTGATCAGCATTGAATATACCCCATAGTGTGCACCACAGGTCCCAGCTGTTGGATCAGAGTACTGGACAACCATTCGCTACAATGTTTATGGCCAAAGTTAGGAGCTCCATAGACCCCAGTAGCTGTTATAGCGAAGATCTCCCATACATATGTAAATTATAAGCACCCTACCGGCTGGGTTTAAATCTCCCAAAAAGCCAAACGTATATTAATATATTCACATTGGAAATTTTAATTCTCTGTACAACAAATCAAGCCCAATTCTTTATTCAACCAACCAGCAGAAATCAATGATCTTTTTATTATCGGGTAATCATAAAAACTCTGCCTGCCCAAGTGTGGTGCGAGACTGGCGGATGCAGGATGACCTCCAAATTGTTGAATTTTGCCATTCCCCTGACACATGCATTGGCGGAAGGAAGAATTGCACCAATACTGGACAGATGTGTGGGTGCCTTATGTTAAATACAACAATTAAATGGATAAAAAAAAATATTATTATAAATATATATATTTATTTATTATCTAAAGAGCTAAAAATCACTATAAAAGTAACAATAAGGGACCACCATGCTGTTATACCGGGATCCGGAGGGTGATTTTCCAGGTATGTGGATCAACAATAAACCTACATTTGTCCAGCATTAGAATCACTATACGGAGGTTGGAATTTTATTCCTCTCCAGCAATAAATTAGATCTGGGGTCCTCAAACTATTCCTCTGGGACCCAATCAGACAATAAAATTAATGACAGGACCCCAGTAAGTTACTGCAGAAGGGCATCACGTCACATGTGTAGTCAGCAGACAGCACATACATGGCAGCATTGTGGAAGCACAGAGTGATGGGAGGAGTCTGAAGTAACAGACAACTCAACAGATTTTTCAGACTCCTTGAATCACTGACTGAGATTAGAACAGTCATCAGCCTGATGGTGAGCAATATGGAGTTACGACCCCATGCTGAGAAGGTCGGGACACACTTTGGGGTCAGGACCCACAGTTTGAGAACCGTTGAATTAGATAAATGCAACTGTACTGTTATTTCTGATATAGGATGAGACATATCACCATTTAGGCCCATTAATACATATAGATTATGGGATTAATCCTATTGTGCGCAAAGGGTGAGATGTGTTGTTGCCGTCGTGTTTTAAACACCAGCAACGACTCCCGAAACTCGCAATATTCGCAGGCTGAAATGAGTCCAACCGCACAAAAGGGGTCAGAGCACAATGGCGCAACAAGCCCTTCTGTCCGAATGTCCGCCGTACACTTATACTGTAAGCACTCAGACTCCACATAGGAGAAAAACCTTCACATTTCTCTGGAAATCCTGGAAGGAATGACGGCGACACGTGGGCAACGCTGTGTAATATGATAGATAGCACTGTGTACATAAATATTCTAGTCATGAGGAACCGGTGTCACATTCACACACGAGTGAGGTTTTATGAGATATCAGCATTACACCCAACTAGAGACGTGCTGTATAACAGGAGACTTCGCTCCAATGAACCAGCAGAGAACACAGTTCACACCTGTGGGCCCCCTCCCCAGTCGGTAACAAGCTTTTCACTCCACAGCCTCCACGGCCTTGTGTCACTTGGATTAAAGGGTCAAGTTGGGAAGAAATAATCTCAGAATTGTTCTAGGTAACGGTATGTGACCTGAGGAAACGTACGCAGGATCTCACATACCCACAGTTAAGGGACCTACACACTGGGAGATTTTGCTGAGTGATGCTAGATGGCTCAGCACACATTGTTGCACAGCGCTGTGTGCTAAGCAATCTGTCAGTGTTCTCTGGTGAGAACACTGGCCCTGACCAGCGATCTATCTAGATTTATCCAGCATGCTGGATATTAATCGCCAGACAATAGCGAAATGCGGGGAAGCACATCGCTATCGCTATGTCCCCCACACACAGTGCTTCAAAGGCTGCTTTTGTATATCCAGAGAACGCTGCTCTACATTATCAATCTGGGGGCTCCTCTTAGAGACCCCAGGAAAAATCCCTGGTGCTACGGTATGTGGGGGATTTTTACACCTGATGAGTCAGGCAATAAGCTGGTTGCTGGTGTGTGTCCACTTTCCAGCATGAAATCCAGTGATGCTCTTTGGCCCTGCAGATCCCCCTTTTGAAGGATAAAGGAAAATTGCACTAATTCTAGAGCAGTCATTGGGTGATGGGGAAACTAATGAAAATAGAGGGACCACAAGAGAAACCATTGACAAAAAAAACCCAGAGCAGGTGGCTATTTATAAAGCAGTGATAACTCTAAGGGTGAGATTTAATAGGATGAGAGATTCGGAAAGTGAGAGATTTATAGCGGCAATCATTTGCACTGCAAAACCAGTTTGATTTTGCAGTGTAAATGATTGCCGCTTTAAAAAAACCTGGAGAGTTCTAACCAAATCTCTCACTTTCTAAAGATCTCATCCTATTAAATAGTTTGTTTTTTCAAACACACACACAGAAATTGCCGAAATGCCACCCATAGACGCCAGCTTTCTGCGACTACTACACAAATGGAAATTCAGCAAATTGCATACACGCACGCGCATTCCTTCGATAATTCTCTAAATGGCGATCCAAGCTGAATTAGGCCGGATGTGATCATCATTATTAGCATTTGTTCATTTGACCTGGGAAAGAAAATAAAGGCTCCTGGATTCATCAGGCACTATGGGAACATTTCATTCAGGGGATGAGATATTTGGGAAGAAATCTCCATATTTTTTTAAGGCGGCAATCATTTACACTGCAAAACCAGTTTGATTTTGCCGTGTAAATGATTGCCGCTTTAAAAAAAACTGGAGACTTCTTCCCAAATCTCTCATCCTATTAAATCTCACCCAGGGTGTCTGGTGAAACAATTCAATTGTTGGTGATGACGGGAGCTCATATTCCAGTAGTGAGCAGAAATGAGTGAAAAGTGGTTTATTTAGCGCATAAGCACAGCAAGTGTGATAAGCAATGGGCACCCAATGACAAGTAAATAGCTAGACAGTCAAAAGGTTGGCGTAAGTTTTTCACATTTTTTTGTCCAGAATTTACCGTGTCCCGCTGAACTCGTCATGCTTTGGGCACTGTTATATTCTCCTGCCATGCCCTAGTGGATGGCAAGGTTTAAAATGCCACCTCTTTTGGAAGAAAAAAAAAACATGAAAGATGCATGTCAACCTTTTGACTGTCAACCTTTCCATTGTCGACATAATGCTTGCTTTGACCTTTTGACTGTCAACCTAAGCTATGTAGACCTTTAGTGGTTGACCTTCATAGTGTCAACCTTAGTGACCGTATCCCCTCCAACTGTAGTCTTACTAATCAATAATATTGTTATGGCCAAAGGTAGATAGTTGTGCTCATCGGCGACAGCTCGCAGTGGTGGGCAGCGGGGTCCATCCAAGCAGCGGCTGGGAGCTTGTAGTGTCATTTTGCCGGGTGGGATGCGGCTGCTGAATATTTTGAAATGACTGGCCGGACGTTGATTGGCTGAGAGAATTCTCAATCAGGGTCCGGCCAGTCATTTCAAAGTATTCAGTAGCTGCATCCCGGCAAAATGCCACTACAAGCTCCCAGCCACCACCGCTGCTCGGATGGACCCCACTGCCCCCCCACCACCGCAGCTCTCCGGGAGTATTACATGCAATAAAGCGTATGCCATTTTTTGCATGTAAAAATGGCACATCATATGCCAGATTGCAAGTGAGCAGGGCTCCGGGCAAACTGGTCCGACCTGTCCTTAGGACAAATCAGCCCAGTGTACAGAGTAAGGGCCTTATTCTAGTTCACTCTTTCTGACAAAATCCTTCTTAGATGGACAAAACCATGTGCACTGCAGGGGGGCAGATGTAACATGTGCAGAGGGAATTAGATTTGGGTGAGTTATTTAGTTTCTGTGCAGGGTAAATACTGGCTGCTTTACTTTTACACTGCAATATAGATCTCACTTTGAAGTAAAACCCCACCCCAATCTAACTCTCTCTGCACATGTAACATCTGCCCCACCTGCAGTGCACATGGTTTTGTCCATCTAAGAAGGATTTGGTCAGAAAGAGTGAACTAGAATAAGGCCCTAAATGCGATCCAACTGTCATACAGTATCAACATTGCACTATATAAAGCCATCCATCGGTTGATAACAGACAAAAAAAAACAGAATCCAGAGGAAACGAGTCGTGGTAGAACTATTCTGACTCTTCTGCTGTCGATTAATATCTGGAAACGATCTTCCTTTCATGACAGAGATGCCCTGACACTTGCTCTCCAAGGATGGGATAAATATAGCTGTCTGGGAACCCCGCCTGGGACGCAGCAGCATCTTCAGCGATATTACAGAGATAAAGCATCTAAGCAGATTACAGAGACATAGGGCTAAGGGAGAAAAGAAATCTCTAGGGAAGAAGAACAGACGCAGACTCTGGTGAGAGAGTAAAGCATGGAAACATTAGAGAGAAGCGGAAACATCCTCCGGTCACCGATGCGGTAGCACGTAGTGGCAGGTGGGCAGGACATTTGAAATCTTCCATTAAAAAAAAAAATGGGGGCCGACAATTTATCCCATGTAAAAAAAAAATCAAATGCCAAATCGCATGAAAAAAAAAAAAACACACCCAAAAATCGCATGTCGACCTTTAGTTGTGTCAACTACTGCCACATTGACCTATTTTTGTGTCGACCAATTGACTGTCGATTTAGACATGGTCTGTCCTCTTAGATTTACCCTAAAAACGTATCTAGGACATGCCAACACTCGGGGATTATTAGACAAGTCTGACAATCTGGTGGGAAAGCTGGCATTATCCTATTAGTCTTACACCAGGGACCAGCGGACAGCAGGCACCTTCCCCACAGTTTCAGCCAAGAATAGAAGGTAAGAACCTAATATGCGAGATGATCAAGTGAGGCGGCTTCTCCTGTTACCTGACGTACGAGTCTGTGATCCCTCTCCAGGACTAATGATAGAGCAGACACTAAACAGCCGTGTATATAAACCTGCATTCATTACATGTGGAAATTATGTGTGTAATACCGTACGACGCTCTGTAATTAGCAGGATATTAGAGGTAACACAGTATCGCTTTCAAAACATCTGCTTGTGGACGAAGGGGTATTCAAGGTGACTTTCGAGGTCTATGTCCTAAGCTTCTAACTACCATGTTACAGGCTGTGTTCGAAAAGAGGACAGGAGTGGTTTGGTTGGTACTTTATATCTCTCTAAGGGCCAGATTCTCTAAGCTTCAAAAGTGATAAAATGGAGAGTGATAAACAGCCAGCCAATCAGCTCCTACCTGCCATGTCATAGACTGTGTTTGAAAAATGTCAGACAGGAGCTGATTGGCTGGCTGTTTATCACTCTCCATTTTATCACTTTTGAAGCTTAGAGAATCTGACCCTATAAGGCTTAGTACATAACCCAATAATCCATAGTAGTTTACAGTAAATAACACTTCAGGGTTGCCGACTTTAGTGCTGCCCTCTCCAGCCAGCTCCAAGAGTTAAGGCCCCCTTACATTTGTCCGACTTGTCATAACGACAAGTCGGACCCGATTGTCCCAGCAGCTCCCCGGGAGGGATCACATGCAATGGCACTTCATGTGCCAAGTTTTGCATGTGATAAATCGCATGCGATTTATCACATGCCACTCCCGGGGAGCTGCAGGGACAATGGGAGCGGGGGACAGCAGCAGGAATATGCCCGCAAACAGAGAGTGGGCAGGGGGGGGTCGGGGTGCAGGGAGCCGGGCAGGAAGCCGCTGGGCAGGGAGCAGGGGGGGCGGCGGCGCAGAGTACCAGGGAGCCGGGCAGGAGAACACGATGCAGCAGCAGCACTTCCAAAAAAAAAGAAAAACCCCATACAAACGAACAGGAAGCCATTGATTGGCTGAGACCTCTCTCAGCCAATGAGCGATTGGCTGAGAGAGGTCTCAGCCAATGAATGGCTTCCTATGCGTTTGTATGGCCCTTTTTTTTTTTTTTGAAGTGCTGCTGCGTCTTCTCCTGCCCGGCTCCCTGGTACTCTGCGCCGCCCCCCCTGCTCCCGCTGATGCTGCCCGGCTCCCTGCGCCTGACTCTGGTAGGTCCCCTGTTGCAGGGAAAGCACGGCTCCGGGCAGCACATAAGAATTAGCAAATCTTATGTGCAGCCCGTCCGACCTCCCATCTCCGATCCGATGCGCACGGGGCCACGCATCGGGTCGGAGGGGATGTCACCATATGCGATTTGGGACGATTTCACGGCCCGATTCATCCGAATCGGGCAAAATCGTGCCCAAATCGCATAATGTAAGGGGGCCTTTAGAGAGTGGGGCTGGCGGCCGTGGCGCGAAATGGGGCTGAGCCGGGGGGCGGGGCTACCAAAGAAAACACGTGAGGGGGAGTGATCATCGTGATTGCATCATCGTGACCACACCCCTCGCTGTGTAATGCTGGTATTAGAGGCGGGCGGTGGACTTCATTTTCGGGAGCCTCCCAGCTATTTAGGGAAAGTAGGGAACCCTGTATCACTTATAATGCACTTATGCCTAATTTTAATAAATCAATCCAAAGAGGACAAGTGGCCTCACAGCATCCACATTCTAGCTATCTATTTCTAGAATATACCTGATAAATGAAATCAGAACAGGAGTTTATACATTATAAATCTACGGTCAAGAACAACAACTACTGTCTATTCAATGTCAGCAACAAAATAGGCCCCTGCTGAGCATTATGGGAAATACAGTCCATCTCCACTCAGGCAGCACTCCGCATCGGGTTACAGGTTACCAATCAGCGAGTGATGTACTATACTGCAACGATTACTATTTCCACCACTAGGAATCAGAACCAGTTCATGGAGCGGAGTTTCATCCTTTCTATGTAACTATCGCGGACGCAAAGATTGCGTCACCCGCAATTTCTATTGTGAACTATCATCTGTCACCATGTGTTTCTGTGGGATAATGCTGGTAGTTATTATAGGGTGTAACTGTCGGTTCCCTTCTTGCATTAATTATATAACCACAATTCAAGAACTAATGAGGCACAAAATGCTAATTCTCTAAAAATTCATCACTGCATCTGGAGAGTACACACGTTACAGACCGGGCCATCAGCTCTGACCACGCTCCATGTTACAGCATTACCTGCTCCTCTGGCCATTATCCACAACACCCCATTCAGGGGAGCGGGAGCCAGAGCCACCGTGCACAGTGGCCATGCAGTCTAGGCTTGTGCCTACATTTGCCCTAGGTGTAAAGGCTTGCAGCTATATTCCAGCACCTACCAGGTGGCAATAAAGCATGGCACAATGTGCACCCGGGTGGTTATTGTAGCATGGCACAAGGTTTGTGGGGGGGGGGGAACCTACACCACATCTCATACCCAGGTGGTTATTGTAGCCTGGCCCAAAGTGCATGGGGGGCACAGCAGCATGGCACAATGTGTATACTGGTAGAAGTACAAGGTGGAATAGGAGGCAATGTGTGGTATAGTATGAACGGTATTCTGGGGCATAAAAAGGTACTAGGGCACTAACATGGATCATAAAACGGCTCAGAGTTTGCTCTAGTTCTGGCTTCCTCCCTGGCGGCACTAGCACTGATGTGGGTGAAAGACTAGGGGCGCTCAGATCAAAGATTTCCAACACAAGCTGTGGTATGGACGGTGTAATGGTTAGTTTTACTGTAATACAGCACTTGGGTCATGGGTTCCGTTCCCAGCATGATCCATGTGCGGAGTTTGTATATTACCACCCTGCTTTTGTGGGTTTCCTCCGGGTACTCCGGTTTACTCCCACAATTTAAAAATATAATGGTAGGTTAATTGGCTGCTGACAACTAAAGAACATACATGTGTTTAGACAAGCGGTTCTAATCTGCCATCAATTCTATGATTCTTTGCCCTTTCATTTTGTACTGTAAACTGCACAGAGGGCAGCAGTAATGGTGTACCACGTGGCACTTTTCTGAGGTCTAGGGGAGGTGGCCTTGTGCCTCCCACCTCTCTGGCTCTAAGAGTGGACATTTAAGCCCATGAGTTGAGCTCTGGCACATGGCAGAGTAAAAGGACGCACTTTGCCATGCTAAACGTGGAATCTAATACAGCCCAGGCAAAGTATTAGGGATCTGAAATAAGGCGTTGCGGGGGTGTGGTCCGGCCAATGCGGCGGGACATGGCAGCTGTGTGACATCACATGCAACCCTAAACATGGCGGCCCGACAACTGGCTCCATACTTAGGAGGTTATTCTGGTTGCGAGTCCACCAAAACCCACCTTGCAAATGGGTGGCGGCAGCCACCCATTCGCAAGAGCGATTCACAGGACTACCCTTATTATGAAAGTGCTATGCAACCCCAGCATGCTGGCACCAGGAGTTTTAATTTTGAGATTACTTGCATAGTGTATATGGAAATTAACATCCAAGGGTGAGTACAGAACAACGTCACTGCACAGTGCTGCCTGTTACAGGCACAATCATTCCACATGCCGGATCTGTTATGGGGGAGGATCTGCAGCGTTGTGCGGGAGGAACTGGGAAATGCTACAATCATCAGCAAACTGCAGGCAGGCAATATTACGGTGAGACGCCATGGGTGATCATAATGACTGTTATTTCCCTGTACTGGAGAGTACGCAGGAGTTATTGCACACCACAGGCACTGTACATACCACAGACTGCCTGTCCACGGGAGTCACCTGCACATAATGTACCACAGACTGTATGGCCACCGTACACATCAGTCACCCGCATCCTACAGACAAGGCCACCGTACACATCGGTCACCCGCATCCTACAGACAAGGCCACCGTACACATTAGTCACCCGCATCCTGCAGACAAGGCCAGTGTACACATCAGTCACCCGCATCCTGCAGACAAGGCCAGTGTACACATCAGTCACCCGCATCCTGCAGACAAGGCCAGTGTACACATCAGTCACCCGCATCGTACAGACAAGGCCAGTGTACACATCAGTCACCCGCATCGTACAGACAAGGCCACCGTACACATCAGTCACGCGCATCCTACAGACAAGGCCACTGTACACATCAGTCACCCGCATACTACAGACAAGGCCACTGTACACATCAGTCACCCGCATCGTACAGACAAGGCCACTGTACACATCAGTCACCAGCATACTACAGACAAGGCCACTGTACACATCGGTCACCCGCATCGTACAGACAAGGCCGCCGTACACATCGGTCACCCGCATCGTACAGACAAGGCCGCCGTACACATCGGTCACCCGCATCGTACAGACAAGGCCGCCGTACACATCGGTCACCCGCATCGTACAGACAAGGCCGCCGTACACATCGGTCACCCGCATCGTACAGACAAGGTCACTGTACACATCAGTCACCCGCATCCTACAGACAAGGCCAGTGAACACAGGAGTCACCTACATACTACAGACAAGGCCAGTGACGTGTGGTGAGGTCAGTGGCTGGCGAGGCAAATATCGCAGCTGAAGTCGATTCACCACCACGATCTCCCTCTTGGCCTGTACAGCACTGACAGAACCGCTGGTCGGTGAGCTGCTGCAGCAGGTACCCCTGCCCCTTGCACAGCCAGTGCGGTGCCATTCATTACTATGTGCAGCACAGTTGGACTATGTGATGGGGTATCACGGGGGGGGTGGGGTTTGACCAAGCAGATTGTTTTTTGCTCAGTTGCAAGAAGCAGAATGTCACTGTCAGGATACAGTGTGTATATCTGCTACTGTTGATGCAAAGTATAGTATGTGTTGGTTGTTAAGTCTTTTAGTCTGCATCCCATGTGCTGTAACTTTATTTATTTATTAACAGTTTCTTATATAGCGCACACAGATTCCGCAGCGCTTTACAGAGCATAGTTATAATCAAAAACACATAACAAATTACAGTACAAGACAGTTTAGGACAAGTACATGGTTAATATGGATAGCTGCACCAGGGGACAGGACACTGAGGGGGAGATTCTCTAAGAATCTCCGCCCCCTTCGCCGCTCATCGCATTTATAATTATCGCATATGTTCTAACATATGCGATAATGATAGCAAAGGACAGCTCTTGCGTTAAGAGCTGTCCTTTGCGGTGAGAGTCGCCGGGTCCCAGCAGGTCCCGGCGGCTCCCCTGTCCCTTCCCACACCCGGCGCTGCTGCTGCTGCGCCGGGCTCTCCTTCTCCCTGCACCCGGAAGAGGATCAGTGCAGGGAGGAGGTCAAAGGTCCGGGCAGCACTGCGCTGTGCTGCCCGGACACAGGTAAGGGAGGAGGGGGCGATGCGGGGCGGCGGGGGTCCGTGCGGGGGTCGTTGCGGGGCGATGGTGGGATGCGGTAGAAGCCCATTGGCTTCTATGGGGCATCGCCAGATTTTTCTGGCGATGCCCCCCGCAGCGTTAACCCGGCGGGGATCCTTACAGCATCCCAAAATGCGGTAAAAACCCGATAACGGGGTTTTTACCGCATTTCTTGCATAGAGAATCTCCCCCTGAAGCAATTATCAGGGTGGCAAAGGTTTATATATTCTAAGAAAGGCACATGAGGAGAGAGGGCCCTGCCCGTGAGAGCTTACATTCTAAAGTTGTAGATTAGATGTGTCCCTGGTGCCCTTGCTGCAGAGGGGAGAGAAGACAAGAAATGGTATCTTGTGTGTGTGTGTGTGGGGGGGGTGGTTCGTGGGTGCTGCGAATTGTGGGGGAGGGACTGGGGGGGGGGGGGTCGAGGGTGCTGCAAATGGGGGGGGGGGCAGGGTGGTCGCGGGTGCCGTGATTAGGGGTTTTGCGAGTGCCGTGAATGGGGGAGGGGGGCATGGGGGGGTCGAGGGTGCCACGAATGGGAGGGGGCAGGGTGGTCACGGGTGCCGCGAATGGGGGAGGAGGCATGGGGGAGTCGAGGGTGCCTTGAATTTGGGCAGGGACTGGGGGGGTTGAGGGTGCCGTGAATTGGGGGGGCAGGGTGGTCGTGGGTGCCGCGAATGGGGATTTTGCGGTGCCGCAAATGAAGGGGGGGGGGGTTAGAGTTGGAGCTTTGAGGGGAATTTGTGTGAGGAGGTGCAGGAGGCTGTGTTGCAGGGCATTTAGCGCTGTGAGAGAGAGGGGAGACAGCAGGACAGAAAAGGAAAGGACTAGAGAAGCCACTCACTGTGCGCCACTTCAATGCTGCCGCTGTGCTGTTCTGTCGGGACAGGTGACAGGTGCCGGCGGCTCTTCTCTTAAACTCTGCACACAGCACTGAAGTCAGTGGGCAGAGGCTGACTACTACATTACCATACGCACTCTAAAGGAACGCCATACCCAGGTACCTGCACCACTGCTACTTCCCCTATTTACATGGTGCTTGAGTGGCCCAATCACATCGGCTTCAGTGACAGGGGCGTGCTTTCATATTGGCTGAAAGCACGCTCCTGTCACTGAGGCACTTGTAATGGTGCCGCTTCTAGTAGTTTTTTTAATGGGCATTTTGCAGCCCTCTGCTTGTCCTCACCCACTGCCCGCCCCCTGAGGTTTTTGTTATGGGAAGCTGGAGGCACTGCTTTCGTTGCCTCCTAAATTAAAAACTGTGCAGCAATATAAATGATGACAGTAATATAAAGAAGATAATTATGACACAGAATATGTGTCATAAGTAATTTCTTTGCATTATTTTGATTGCACGTCCCTGGACAAGGCCACTGTACACATCAGTCACCTACATACTACAGACAAGGCCACTGTACACACAAACCAGGCAGGAAGGAGACTGTACACAGATGTGTCTTGCACAGATAGCATGACCACATTGCACAGTTACCTGCATACTACAGACAAGGCCACAGATGTACCTTGCACACATTACAGCAGGGATGGGAAGCCTTCGGCCCTCCAGCTGTTGTTGTTGAACTACACATCGCAGCATGCCCTGCAACAGTTTTAGTATGGCCAAATAGCAAAACTGTAGCAGGGCATGGAGCAGGGCAAAAGCTGGAGAGCTGAAGGTTCCCTATCCTTGAATTACAGTAAGCCAAACTTTTTTTGAATCATGGCGCTCTAGAGTATCAGAATTTATTCCCCTAGGCCAAAAGTTTCCTATTGTGAAAAATTATTGAGTAAATTGTGTTTATATGTTCACTTATGTGGTGAGGGACAGGATTCGCTTCTGTTTACCTGTCCAGGGAGGGGGGGGGGGGGGGGGGGGGAGGTGGTTTCCCTTCCGGGGTGCCTCTTACAGCTGTCATCAGGGAGAGGGGGGAAGGAGATATTACAGCCTTCCCATATGGTTCGGACCGTTCTGTTTTTTACTACATTACTGGACCATACAGGGAGGCTGTAATCCACACTTGCCTACCTGACCCTCTCCATGTGGGAGAAAATGCTCTGTTTCTGGACTTCCCTGGTAATGTATGATTACCAGCACCTGTGGTGAGCTAGGTAATTGATAAGAAAGGTGTTTCACCACAGGTGATGGCAATCATATATTACCAGGGAAGTCCAGGAACAGAGCATTTTCTCCCGCATGGAGAGGGTGGGTGTGGTATAGGGTTCCGACAGTCATTAGCCCGACGTTGGGATCCCGGCTGCCCAAACTCAGACAGCATGGTGAGCGCAACAAAGCCCCTTGCGGGCACGGTGGCTCGCTACCTATTCTATTCTCCCTCTATGGGGGTCATGGACCCCCACAAGGGAAAATAGCAGGTTGCCGTCGGGCACCTGTCTGTCGATGTCGGGTAAATGACTGTCGGGATCCCGACTGTCGGGACCACATCCGGCACCCGGAGAGGGTCAGGTAGGCAAGTATGCTGTAATCTCTCCTTCTGGAGCCGCTCCAGTGTTCCAGGGTCGAGGCCGGTTCCGGTTTTTACCAAGTCCCTAGAACATATTTTCTCAGCCATTATGGATGCAATAGGAACTTTACCTCAGATTGACAGGGACTCCATATTTCCTGGATCAATCACTGCTGTAAAGAAGCTGGGGCTCAAAGCCAATCACACTATAGGACAGCAGTTCCCAAACTGTGTGCCTAGGCATCCTAGGGTGCCTTGAGACTCTTGCAAGGGTGCCTCAGGTCAGTGGTCCAATTATTTATGGGCAAAGGGATAGGCAAAGCCACTGCTGGTGGCTGCCAATCATAGTACATGTAGCGGTTCTCAAACTCTGTCCTCAGGGCTCCACACAGTTCACGTTTTACAGGCCACCTGGCAGGTGCACAGGTGCATTCATTACTCATTCACACATTTTAAATAAGAAGCAATATTGATGGCTTTCATTAATGTATTTAAACTTGCAGGGAAGGAGAGGTGCCCCCTTGGGAGCCGGAGCCCAGCGGCAGATGACTCCATTGCCTCCCAGAGTTACGCCTCTGAGAATATACAGGGTCAAGCCTTTATGCACAGAGACGGTGCAGGTGCAAACCTTTGGCCATAGAGGACAGACACACAGACGCTACCCTATATAATACAGCCTGCATATGAAGTGTGGACTCACCAGTTCTAATTTTAACGCCTCGATCTTGTCTCCAAGCCCCTGGTTCCCCATCAGCAGCTGCCCCGCACTCTGCCCCACCCGCAGGACAGGATCCTCTCTCATCCATCTCAGCAGGCCCTCGGGGGTCTTCCTGCCCACTTTGGTTTCCAGGTCCCTCAGGTCCGGGGGTGCTTCTCCCTTGGCAGCTGCAGGCGGATCCATCGCCTGTAAATGTGATAAGCCGTGGTCGCAGGAGCTGGCACTAGGGCGATGTGCAGGGCCCCCGAATCCCTGCTCTCCCCCACTCCCATGCAGGCTGCGGGCGGCTCTGGGGGTCTCAGCTGTCGCCTCCACCTGCATGAATGAGAACAGACTGCGGAAGGACAGGCTGCTCCAGCCCCCAGCTCGCCCACCGTATTGCCTGCAATAGACGCGCACACACAGCAATTCCCTGTACACGCCGGAGAGGGAGTTCCACGTCTATTACCTACAGGGGGCGTGCGTGGGAATAAACCTGTCCCTGGGAGATAATGTATCACATCCACAATATCTATAACCACAGCAGTCTCTCCTCATTGGCTGCAGCAGAGGGGACAGTAACATTGCTACTCTGGGATGACTATTACCCCCTGTGTGCTATGGAGAGGGAGCTGTTTGGTCTTATCAATGATGCCATCACAATGTAATTGCAGTCGCATTTGTAGGGTAGCCCACTGTCTGCGCAGCCTGGGTGCAAGGCCGCCATGGTTTGGCTCGCAGTGGCCTGTGTTGTCCGGACCGCGCCATCCAAAAGCCGCTTTGACGCAAACCACCATCTCTCTAAAAGTGATTTTAGATATCCTTCCCAGGATTGGACCACAGGTGCATGCGCAGAAATGCAACAATCGCCTTATAGCGATTTTTTCACACTTTCACAATTCATACTGAATCAGGCCCATTGTCATTTGCTTTTCAGTGGGAACTATTATATGATATATATTAGGGATGTCCATCGTTGCAATCGCCATCAACTATTATATGATATATATTAGGGATGTCCATCGTTGCAATCGCCATCATGCAACCGGTCATCAATGGTAGCATACTATGCAATGGATGATCATCAATGGCTTCACCTATCAATGGTATAAATTTTTTTTTATCCAGAACCTAGAGACAGTGTTTCACGGATGTCAAAGCGGAGCTATGCTCTTTGTCCCGGCCCCTCGTGGGGGGACTATCAATGCATGCTGTGCGATTGATGGAGGGAAAATATCTGTTTCTCCCCCATTGATGTCAAAACTATTTTACATAGGCCACAAACCATCCATGACTATGGATCATCGATGGTCAATGGCCATATATGGGAAAGGATCATTTGATATTCAAAGTGAATCTAACGAAGGGCATAATTGAACCCAATATGTACGCCCAGGGTCATAACTAGACATTTTGGTGCCCAGTGACAGAAAGAGAATATGTGCCCCCCCCCCCCCCTTCCCATGTTCAAATCAGGGATAGACCACAGAATAGTACCAGAGAATTTTGAGTCTAGATCCAAATCAGATAAAGGCCTTTGCTCCTTCTCTTACCCTAATTTTCCCAGGTCCGGATTAAGGGCCTAATGGGCCTGGAGCTGAAAATATTCTAGGGCCTATTATGAGAATTGGAGGAGGTGATGTCGATGCCATGTAGAACCATTCACTATTAGCCTCTAAATATATAAAAATTGCAGAAATGTGTCTGTCTGGTGATCATCATGCTGCCGTGGTGATGGGACTTTTTTATGTGCAGCTCCATCCGCCCCATTGTTAATCTGGTCCTGAAGCTTTCACACCCACGGCCTTAACCTAACTGTCCCCTCCCCCAGCATAATCCCCCACCCACCTTCCTGCAGCCTAACCTTAATTGCCCCTACATATTTTCCACCTGCAGCCTAGCCTTAAAATATCCTCCAGAGCACTCAATTCTTCCACTTGTGCTCTCAATCCTCCATCTCATGAGGGGGAGGGTTATGGATCGCCTCTTACACACATTATGCCAGACAGCAAAGCCCCTTATACACATTCTGCAACAGTTAAGCCCCTTCTCATTCCTCCTCCTCATGCCTCCTCTTCATCATTATCTCCATCTCCCCATCTTTATTGCGCCTCCTTCTCACCCTACCTATGGAGCTGAGGTGCTGCTAATCTCATTCATCTTCCTCCTCTCTCATTTGCCTTGCCACCTCATTTCTTGACAGACTCCTGCCCAGTGTGCTGAGCCTGTCAATGTGCCCTGCTACCCACCCCAGCACCGCAAACATCCTAACAACTCTTCGGCACATACAGGGGCAATATAAGAGAGGAGGACGCCCACGTGCAGCTCCTCTCTGCCTGGAGCAGCACTCGCCACTGTGTGCAGTAGAGTATGAGCACTAGAGCTCTCAGACTCTACTTCACTTGCGCAAACCGCAACACAAATGGGCGGCAAGCTGCTGTCCAGAGGGTAAGTATTAAACAATGGTTGCAGTGTGTGTGCAGTATGGGCTCCCCTGGGACTCAGAGGTTTGGCATGGGGGACTCTCAACTGCCCCCCCCCCATCCAATGCAGAACAATGCCAACCTCTGTTGGGATGCAGGACAGTTGTTTCAGATGTAATAAATGAGGACAGACACTGAATGCTAGTTTCAAGTAGCCATGTTAAACCAGAACAACAGTAACAGGAAACCGCACCCCCAACTCCCATGGCAACACTGGGTGTGGCCAACTACATAAGATTGACATTACACAAACATCTCCCTTTTTTAAATATACTTAAGGTATAACATAACTGACAATGCTAACAATGTCCTTCATTAGTTGTTTCTTAAACTATAAATCAAGTCTGTCAGGTGGCCGTGACTGACGTCCACTGCGAGTATAGACAGGTTGAGCCAGAGGTGAATTCTGTTGGGCCGGAGTCCTTAGAACTCTAGCGGGTGATAATGATGGACTGCCATCTGGTATGCTTGCGTATTCCATGTTCTTATTTTCCCCATCACCTGGTAGAATGACCTGGGGCCTTTCAAATTCTTGATTTGCCATTGGCACAGCTGGCTCCATAATTAGACCAGGAACGGAATGCCCTACAGTCTCCTGTAGAATTGGCCGCTCAGCTACTCGCAAATCCACACGATTGCGTCTGTACAAATTACCTTCCACATCCACAAGATATGAGCGCGGTGCAACTTTGCGCACACAGGTACCACGTCTCCAACGGCCTGTGCGATCTCCAGGAAGTGGCTTCATACGAATTGGCTCACCAATAGCAAGTTCAGGCAACTCCTTAGTAAATCTATCATACCCCAACTTGGAAATCTGCTTCCTCTGCTGTAGCATTGTACTACACTTGGATAGAGTAAAGTACTTGCTACTGGCAAAAATGTCTTAAGCCTCCTTGACATTAGACGCTGTGCAGGACTGGTCCCCATGCCCTCGGTTGGTGTATTCCTCCAATGTAATATGGCTTTCCATGCATCTGTATTATCACTGCTAGCCTTTTTGCACAGATTCTTCACAATCTTAACTGCTGACTCAGCTTTACCGTTGGATTTTGGATAACGTGGTGAAGAGGTAACATGCTCAAACTTCCATTCAGAAGCAAATCGTCTAAACTGCTCACAAGCAAACTGCGGACCGTTGTCCGAAATCACTCTTTCAGGCTGGCCATACCGTGCGAATTGTGCCTTGCAGCGCTTTATTGTAGTCTCTGAGGATAAATCTGGGAGAAGCTCAATTTCCCAAAAATCAGAATAATGGTCCACTATTAACAGAAAGTCCTTGCCTGCTTGAGTGAATAAATCCATGCTGACAATCTGCCATGGACGGATTGGTATCTCATGTGACATCATAGGCTCTTTCTGTTGTGCATATGCATATTCATTACATGCTGGGCAGTTACCAACATAGTTCTTAATGTCACTTTGCATGTTAGGCCAGTACAATGTATCCCTTGCTTGTCTGTAACATGCATCACCTCCAAGATGGCTGGAATGTATGCGTGCCAGCATTTCGGATCGCAATGATTTTGGAATGATAACTCTTGGACCCTTGTACAAAATGCCATTCTGTACACTGATCTCATCTCTAAATGACCAATAGTCTCTCACGATAAGTGGTGTCTCTTCTTTCGAATCTGGCCATCCAGTCAGTACAATAGACTTCAAAGTCTGCAGGCTCTCATCAGTCATGGTGTGCTGCTGAACCTGATGCAGTCGCTGGTCAGTGACATTCAGATAATCTGCCTGGTTAATCTGTTCAAATTCAGTCATCACCTGCTGCATGGCGCACACTGTGTGATAACTCTGGGCTGCTCCGGAGCTTCCACCCACAGGTACTGCTCTACTAAGAGTGTCACTGATATACATCTCAGGGCCTGGCTTGTAAGTAACACAGAGATTGTAATGCTGTAATGTTAACATCATACTCTGAAGTCTTTTAGGTGCACAAAGAAGAGGCTTTTTAAAGATGGCAATCAGCGGTTTATGATCAGTCTCCACTGTGATCACATCACGGCCATATAGAAAGTAATGAAAACGGGAACAAGCAAACACGATGCTCAAGCACTCCTTTTCAATTTGTGCATAATTCTGCTCAGTTGGAGTCAAAGCCCTTGAAGCAAATGCAACTGGTTGTCCTTCTTGCATCAGGCAACATCCGAGTCCAGTTTTACTTGAATCACTCTGGACAGTGACTGGCTTGGTGACATCATAATATTTCAGCACAGGTGTAACTGTGACCAAATGCTTTATTTCCTCCACTGCCTTGTCATGCTTCGGAAGCCAGTGCCATATTGTATCTCTGTCCAGAAGTCTGCGCAGGGGTTCACATACCTCTGAGAGGCGAGGCATAAATTTGGCTAAATATGTCACAAACCCAATCAGGCGTTGCACGGATTTTACATCAGTGGGCTTTGGCATTTCTAAGACCGCTGTTACTTTTTCAGGATCAACTTTCAAACCTTCAGAGGACAGAATATGACCATGAAAATGGACCTCTTTCAACTTAAATTGTAGCTTCTTCACACTAAGTCTTAATTTCACTTGTCGGCAACGATCCAAAAGTGCTAGCAATTTGCGGTCATGATCAGCCTCTGCTTCCTTTTCAGTCTCACCACAGCCAACTACAAGGATATCATCTGCTATCGGCTCAATGCCGCTCAGTCCAATCAGCAATTCGTGTTGTTTTCGTTGGTAAACTTCAGGTGCTACAGAAACTCCAAAAGGGAGTTTAAGCCATCTTTTCCTGCCCCATGGGGTCCAAAAGGTGGTCATATAGCTGCTTTTTTCATCCAGCTTGCATTGCAGAAATGCATCACGTGCATCCACCAGTGTGAAGATCTTTGCTTTGGGCAGCTTATATAACACATCCTCCAATGTCGGCATTATGTAATGAGACCTCCGCAGTGCTTGATTTAAAAATTTAGGATCAATACAGATTCTTAGCTTGTCAGGCTTTGCCACAATGACCATATTGCTAATCCAGTCAGTCGGTTCAGTCACAGGTGCAATATGTCCATCTACTTCATACTGATCTAGTAAAGCTTTTACTCTTGGCTTAAGGGCTATAGGCACATTGCGTGGAGCACATTGGAATGGTGGAACACTTGGATCAAGTTCAAAATGTACTTCCCCAGGAACAGATTTCACTGGTCCCTTAAACACATCATCATAGGCATCTATTAATTGCTCTTTCTTCAATGCTCCAGACAAGTCATGTTCCATCTTATGTAGCTCAGCAGGAATAGTAAACTGCATCAACCCCAAGCGCTCACAGGTGGAACCTGATAATAATGGATTCTGATTGGCCTCCACAATTTCAAAAGTAAGCATGTGGGTGCATCCACTAACAACACATTCTGTTCTGAACCGTCCCAATGATCTCATCAGCTCTCCAGAATACAGCTTCAGTTTAGTGTCACTTGGCAGTAATGGATCTCTAGGAGCCAATTTCATCTTATCTTCCAGACTCATAACATCACATGTTGCCCCTGAGTCTAACTGACATGGTTGCCTCTTATTATTAATAGTCAGATGTGCAAACCACTTCTGGCCTGCTGATCTTACAGTCCCAATGCATTCTGTAGTGTAAATGCCCTCAGCACTCTGTGTCTCAGCTCCAGGTGTGTCTTCTACTGTGTGCACTCTTCCTGCTGTATTCCAGCCCTTGCTTGACAGACACACTTTAGCAAAGTGATTGGTAACACCACATGAGCTGCAGGTTTTCCCAAATGCTGGACACTGCTCTTTCCCTTGCCTGTGCCTATTTCCACAGTATTTACAGGCTGTGTATCTGGCTGCTGGTGAGCTCTGCTGCTGATTTCTATACTTTGGGGTATCCAGTGCATTCCCCCTGCTGTGCTGCTGTCTGTCTGCTGCATTTATATTATCAGTCTGTCTGTCCAACAACAGTCCCCAAAAAACTGCAAATGTCAGGACAATATGCTGTTGTGTTCCAGAAAACTGAGGGCATGTCGGATCCATTTCCTGGCAGTGCTGAAGCTAGTGGCTTTGTCCTTGGATGCAGCTTTACTGGGCTCCAGCAATATCAAGGGTGGAACTTCAATTGGTGCTGTAGGTGCAGTACACCGGGGCCTCTGAGGTCTGAGGGGCCCACTGTTGCCCCTGTCACCCACTGTTTTTCATTGTTATATTCTTCCTCCCCCTGCCTCTCCCTGTCACCCTCTGCCATGTTGCATATTGTGAATCTGGGTTGGGTGGAGGAGGGGGCCAAGATTATATTTTTGCGCACCCACAAGTTCTGCCACTGAGAAGCATGATCCTGAGGGCTATCTGATTTGAGGGTCACGCAGAGGGATCCAATGCTGCATATATGACACAGCAGCGGATCACAGAATGCGGCAGTGTGCGTCTATCTACAAGAGATGCCTCCTGTGGCTTTTGCATATTTTAGCACAACCGGTGTGTACAAAGTTTATTCAATTTGGCGAATTTTCGATGGCGGGGGCAGTTCAATAAGAGGACATAGGTTCATGCAACCTATAGGATTGTAAAGGTGTTCAACAAGAATAGTCCTAAGCCTACAAGGCACTCCTCTTGTTCCTCCTCATAATTGACTGCCACTTCCCACCACCTAAATTTCCATAACAAATCCCTATGGGAGACCCTAGGACCTACCAATAGGACCTACGGAAGCTTAAAGACGTCTAGTACAGACCCCCTTAACCCCGTTCGGGAATCTCCCATAGTGACACTTGTTTTGGTAAATTCCCTGCATTGGGGACCCCATATAGGTGTATTGAAACACCAATTAAACCGCATAAGGTATACAACATAGAGCCCACACATTCAAAAGAACGTGCACCACCCCTTCAACATTGCTATTATTATATTACTAATAAATACAAGCAAACTTTCACCCATATCTCCGTATGCTTAATCATTTTTTCCACAAACAGATTTCATCTTCATCATCTTTACGCTCCATTTTTATCACTCCCCACTCTACAAACATTACCGGCAAGGCAGCGCTTACTCACTAGCTACAGTATTTAATTAATATGATCGAAAAAGGCTTGGGAAACCCTTACTAGAAAAGCAGCGCCTGCGACCAAACATTATACATACAAGGTAAGAGCAGTGTACATCATCAACTCTACCACATGTGTATTAGCCTAGGGCACCTAGAACCTTTAATCAGGCCCTGCTGGTTGTGTATATTAACCCCTTCAGTGGCAATCCCGAGAATTTTCTGGGCTGTGCCTCAGTGCCCAGTCTGGCAAGCCTTGAAAATTCTCGGGATTGCCACTGTTTACAGCCGGGCAGCGCTTCTGAGTTCAATCACTGAACTCAGGCAGCTTCGCGCGGCCCGGCTCCATCCCCTCTGCGGCGCCGCCTCCTCCCTCCTCCTCCCCCCTCCCCTCCGGGTTTTGTATTGAACTCGCTGGCGCCGGCTTATGACAAGACGGCTGCCGGGGACAGGTACGCAGTGTGGGGGAGCAGGTCCGGGCAGCCGCTGATTGACAGTTCAGCGGCGCTGCCCGGACCCAGGGGGTAGTGGTGTTTTTTTTTTTAAGGGAGCGCTCCCCATAATAAACTCGCCCAGTGGGGAGCGCTCTCCCCCCCAAAAAACCCACCACTGAAGGGGTGGGGTACATCAAATACCCCATTGTATAATTACTGACTAGTATAAAACACAGAGGCTATGCTAAAAATAATGTGTAATACAGAATTCTCTGAGGCTAGCGTACATAACAGGAACTGTATCCTGGTGGATAATATTGTAGTATAATACTGAGCATTCTGGTATATCACTGTCACTCTGCACAACTCTTCCCTGCAGCAACTGCAAACTCAGTGAAAATTAAATATAGGTTAAAGTAAATTGGTTTACTGCCAAAGATGTTCTTCGGTTCCTCAAATGTATTATATGGGAGATATAACAAAAAGCCGTGTTCATCAATTAAGATAAACCAATAAAAAAACACATTGCAATATGTTTATTTAACAAATAGTCATAAAATCCAATTTGATATCCAGGAATATTGTAATATAAGATCTATTTAATCCACAATCATTTGTCCCATATATTTAACAAAACGTGTTCATTTCAGGATTTTGAATCCCAAATAAAAATATAACATATAGTAACATTATTCGAAAATGTTTTTTTATTGAGGTACTGTGAGTTAAACAATAAAATACAACTTATACATATGCAGGTTGTACAGCGTCGTCATTTCAGTGGAACAAAACTGATGTCAAAGATATATGCATAGGTATAATTAAGTGTTAAACTTGATATTATGGTATTATTAGTAATATTATTAATTGTAGCAAGGGAAACTAATAAAGACAGTTTTATAGACAAAGATCTATATCATTAAAAAACGTAATAGTCCAAATTCAAAAGAAAGACCCTAGAACACAGACAATTTCCATCGAACGGTATATTGACATTTCTCTGAAGAAACTGTGGTGCAGGGAAACGCGTCAACCTCTCTATGATCTCTTGTTGGTATTTGTGGTGTAACTCTATATCTGCAACACTTACTGGCATATAATGGAGGTCATACTATGACTGCACATGGGTCCCGATGGTACTTCCGATGGTTGTGAATGCGTCAGACACACAGCAGTGTACCAGAGAAGGGTTGATCCTCTCCATTCTGTGCACGCCCATTCGCATTCAGATGCACTGCAGTATATAACAAAGAAGGGCTGATATCATCAGGAGCATAAACTTGTGGATATGACAGGGGCAAGAAACACTAACGCAGTTGCAGCGGAGTATGACTCTGAATCAGAATCCATATGGTCTGAGACATGGACTCTGCAAGTCAGTTAAAGGTGTATCCTGGGGATGCAGTCAGCATTCTGGTGTTCACTAAACCATCGCTGGCATCCGGACTGCTTTCAGGTGACCAGAACCTCAAATAGATCAGGATCCCGACAGCTAGGATCCCGATCAGCGAATATGCAGGAAGTGGACGTCCAGGGAAAGAGAGGGTTAGGCACCCAAAAGGGGGGGTTATGGTCAGGCTGCGGGGTGGGGTTAGGATTAGGCAGTGGGGGTGCGGGGTTAGGCACTGACGGGGAGGTTTAGGCTCAGGCTGCGAGGGGGGGGGGGTTAGGGTTAGGTTGCTACAAGGAGGGTTAGGGGGTAAGTGTAGAGCAGGGGTGGGGAACCTTTTTTGTGCCAAGGGCCGTTTGTATGGGGAAAAAATCTTTCGGGGGCCATACAGTATGTAAAAATTTATCTTACAAATTGTCCTGCTGCAGCCATCCCACGCTCCGGCGGCTGCCGCTAAATAGGACTGACAGTCTCCAGTTGCTGTTAATTAAGAGGAATCTTGCAAGAACTACCGACCTCTCACAAGAAGTCCCCTGTACTTGACTCCCGGCAAAGCCGCCGGGTGGGTAGGAGGGCCACTCAGACCGGCTACGGGTGCTGCATACGGCCCCCGGGCCTGAGGTTCCCCACCACTGGTGTAGAGGGTAATAGCCTGACTTTAGAGCCAGGCTCTAACACCCCCCCCCCCCCACCCTGGGAACAAATGGGATGCCATTGTAGGGATGGCTATCAATGATTTAAAAACCATTGATTGTTTATGATCAGTGCTGACTACTTTTACCATTGATTGGGGAGAACCAGATGGTATCCCACCATTGATGATACTGTATAGAGCAGTGGTAGCCAACTCCAGTCCTTGAGAGCTGTCAACATTTCACATTTTCCAGCTCACCTCACAGGTGCACTCATTGCTGACTGACACATTTTAAAAGATCCACAGGTGGAACTAATTAATTCACTTGTGATTCTGTGAGGAGATCTGGAAAACATTAACTGTTGGTAGCTCTCGAGGACTGTAGTTGGCTACCCCAGATATAGAGGTACCAAATTTGTCTTTTTCCTCCATGGTGCCAGGACAGAGTCTAGCTCTGCCTCTGACACCCGTGAAGCCCCGTCCCAGGACTGTTATTGGCCCGCTGCTCACTGAAATTGGGGTGAAGGTTCTTCAGATGGTTTTGCACCATCATGGTTATTTATCAATGGTGACGCAGCCTTGCGTGCAGGGGCGAAACCACCACGCCCACTCGCACAAAAAGCGGCTGCATATGCGCATAAAAGTTTATTTGCATGTGCAGTTGGTAAACATCGCGAACACACAGGGGAGCAAAGCGACCAGAAATACCACCTTAATGTGGATTTCCCCACCTAGAAATTTTCTGCAAAATGAGAGCGGGGTTCAAACGAGAGATCAGTGAAAAAGATTCGGTTCTTTTGGGTGACTCCCCCCCATATCCCCACACCGTTAACAGGAGACTACATACGGTTTATGGCAAAAAGTGTCCGTTGATACCCTCATCCCCCTACCCCAGGGGCTCTACACTGACACTGATACCCACCATTGACTTTAACCCCTTCCCGACATTTGACGTACATTTACGTCATGGTCGGGAAGCACTTCCCGACACATGGCGTAAATGTACGTCATGGATTTAAACTGTCACCGCGTCTATAGACGCGGTGACAGTTTCAACATGTCTGCTGTCCCTGACAGCAGACATGTCCGTGCATGCCCAGGGGGGGCTGCGATGCCGCCCCCCCGTCGGCGATCGCTGTGATTGGCTGTTCAGTGTGAACAGCCATTCACAGCGTTTTCCTGTGTCACCGGCGAATAACGTTCGCCGGTGACACGGGATCGGAGGTGATTGGTGCTGTAAAGTACAGCACCAATCACCGCGGGGTGTAAGGGTGACACTGGTGTCACCCCACCTCACCCCGCCCGCCCCCAAAGGCCGTGATTGGTCCGTCGGACCGACGGACCAATCACAGCCATGGAGGGGGGTTTAAACTAACGGTGACTGCACTGCAGACGCCATTCCGGTCTGGAATTGCGTGCAGTGCGGTCACCGTGCCTAGCTGCCGCGATATACTGACCAGAACCTTGCTCCATACTTACCTGATCACTGCTTCATCACTGCTTGATCACTGCTTGATCTGTGCTTGTAGTGTGCTGGATGCTTCCTGGATCCTGTTGCTACTTGTGCCTTCCTGTGCTGTGAAATTGTGCTGCTGCAGTGTAATAGCTAGATAGAGAGATAGATAGAGAGAGATAGAGAGAGATAGAGAGAGATAGAGAGAGATACTGTGCTGTGAAATTGTGCTGCTGCAGTGTAATAGCTAGATAGAGAGATAGATAGAGAGAGATAGAGAGAGATAGAGAGAGATAGAGAGAGATACTGTGCTGTGAAATTGTGCTGCTGCAGTGTAATAGCTAGATAGAGAGATAGATAGAGAGAGATAGAGAGAGATAGAGAGAGAGATAGTGTCAGAGAGTGCTATATTTTGTGCTGCTGCAGTGTGATATAGTTATAGATAGAGAGAGAGAGATAGAGAGAGATATAGAGAGAGAGATAGATAGAGAGGCCTAGTGACAGAGTGCTATATTTTGTGCTGCTGCAGTGTGATAGTTATAGAGAGAGAGAGATAGAGAGAGATAGTGACAGATTGTGCTATATATTTTTTATATAACTGACTGCTGCCCCCTCCTTTTGTGCTGATCAGTATAAATTAACTGATCAGCAACTTTTTGGGGGCGCAGGTTTTTTTTTATATATAGATATACCTGTCAGTGCTGCTGCTGCAGTGTCATAGAGTGATAGATAGTGAGAGATAGAGAGATAGAGAGAGATAGTGACAGAGAGTGATAGAGAGTGCTAAATTTTGTGTCTGCTGCCCCCGCCTTTTGTGCTGATCACTATATCTGAGGTGATCAGCAACTTTTTTGGGGGTACAGAGGTTTTTTTTTTTTTATATATACCTGTCAGTTGCACCAAAGGTTGTGCACCTGCTGCCCCTCACTGGTAATCAGTGTCGCATCACTGATCACCTTTTTTTTTTTTTGTGGGTGCTGTGTGGTCTTTTTTAATTTTTTTTTTACACACACTGTGATTTTGTGGGTGTCCTGTGGCCACTGTGCGCTGATCAGTGACGTACATCACTGATCAGCTTTTTCGGCACAGGGTTGATCTATTTTTTTTTTTTTATCAAATTCCTGTTGCCTTTGAGCGCTGTTCAGTGACAGACGTTACTGACCAACATCTGTGCTCAATTTTTGGCGCAGGACCTTTTTTTTTTTTAACCCCTTCAATTTTTTTTTTTTAACCCCTTCAATTTAATTTTTTTTTTAACCCCTTCAATTTTCTTTTTTGGTATAAAGTATTTTTTTTTCTGCACTACATACACATTACACACTACATTCCCCCCAGGTTGAAATAAAGTTTGTACCCCCCCCTACACTATACACGTGTTGAAACATTTCACTACCAGTAACACAAAAATAAAAATGGCATCCCAAATGTCCTCCCAAATGTCCTCCCAAATGTCCTCCCAGTCATCCAGGAGAATGTATTCAGTGGAGGAGGCATATGCCATGCTTGCTTCTGACTCTGACACAGCCAGTGATGCAAGCGGGGAATTTGAAGGATTCGTCTTAAGCTCCTCTTCCTCCTCTGGTGATGAGGGACCCCCTCAAAGACGCCCCCGTAGAGCAGCTGAGACCCCCCCCCCCCCAACAATTGATCTCGTATGGACCCCACCACCAGACAATTTTGAGCCCCAGGTTCCTGAGTTTTTGGCCATGCCAGGAATCCAATTTGATTCCACAGGTCTCAGAGAAATTGACTTTTTCAAATTATTTTTCTCTGATGATTTTATAAATTTAATGGTGGACCAAACTAATTTATATGCCCAGCAGTTTATTGCTCAAAACCCCACGTCATCATTTGCTAGGTGGACCCCTGTAGATGCAGTAGAGATGATGACGTTTTGGGGTCTGGTGTTTCATATGGGCATAGTAAAAAAGCCAGAAATTAGGCAATATTGGAGTACAGATGTTCTGTACAGTACTCCATTTTACCGTATGGCCATGACCCGGACTCGATTTGAGACAATTCTTAAATTTATACATTACACCGATAATGCACAGTGCCCACCCAGAGATGATCCCACCTTTGACCGGCTATTCAAAGTCAGGCCGGTCATTGATCATTTCAGTGCCAAATTTGAAGAGGTGTACATCCCTGAAAAATTTATTTGTATCGACGAGTCCCTTATACATTTTAAAGGAAGGGTTAAATTCCGCCAGTACCTTCCCAGTAAGAGGGCAAGGTATGGCATAAAAATGTATAAACTGTGTGAAAGCACCTCAGGGTACACCCACAGGTTTAGGGTTTATGAAGGGAAGGATTCAAGAATTGAACCGCCAGAATGCCCCCCCTCCCTCGTAGGTGTTAGTGGGAAAATTGTCTGGGATTTAGTGCACCCCTTCCTGGATAAAGGTTATCACCTCTATGTGGATAACTTTTACACTAGCATCCCCCTGTTTAAGGCCCTTGGTTCAAGAGGTACAGCAGCTTGCGGTACTGTGCGCAAGAACCAAAGAGGCCTCCCAAAAACGCACATTGCCCAAGTAATGAGAAGGGGTGAAAGCAGGGGAATATGCAACGAAAATATGTTGTTGGTCAAATATAAGGACAAGAGGGATGTCCTTATATTGACAACAATTCACGGAGACAGTACCACCTCCGTCCCTGTACGAGGTACCAGTACCCACACCTCAAAACCTAATTGTATCCTGGATTACAATAGGTACATGGGCGGAGTGGATCTTTCAGATCAGGTACTGAAGCCGTACAGTGCCCTGCGGAAAACAAAAATCTGGTACAAGAAGGTGGCCGTGTATATCATCCAGATGGCACTGTATAACGCTTACGTGCTATTCCGTTCTACCGGCCAGAGGGGGACATTTATGCACTTTCAAGAGGAAGTCATAAAGGGCCTAATATTTGGGAACCAGCAGGCAGAGGGCCCCAGTACTTCTAGTACTGGCCCCCGTATTGTACCAGGGCAGCATTTTCCTGATGAAATCCCCTCCACTGGAAAAAAGGGCAGGACACAAAAAAGGTGCAAAGTTTGCTATAAAAAGGGAATAAGAAAGCAAACTATTTTCCAGTGTGACACTTGCCCCGACAAACCCGGCCTATGTATAAAGGAGTGTTTTAAAATATACCACACATCTATGGAATATTAGGTTCATAATTTCACCGTGCTTTGGGGGTCTTGCTAATGCCACATAGCACCCACCATTCATTCCACCAGAATCTGAGCCGCAAAATCCAAAAATCACTCCTTCCCTTCTGAGTCCTGCCATGCACCCAACTGGTATTTTTTGGTCACATGTGAGGCATTGCCGTACTCGGGAGAAATTGGGGCACAGATTTTGGGGTGCTTTTTCTCCTTCATTCCTTGTGAAAATGAAAAATTTTGAGCCAGAACTGCATTTTTGTGTAAAAAAATGTAATTTTTCATGTTCACTGCCCAGTTTTATCAAAATTGGTGAAACCCTTGGGGGTTTGAAATGTACACTATACCCCTAGATGAATTCCCTGAGGGGTGTAGTTTGCAAAATGGGGTCACTTGTGGGGGGGTTCCACTGTATTGGTGCTTTGGGGGTCTTGCTAATGCGACATAGCACCCACCATCATTCCACCAGAATTTGTGCTGCAAACTCCAAATATCACTCCTTCCCTTCTGAGTCCTGCCACTTTTTGGTCACACATGAGGCATTGCCGTACTTGGGAGAAATTGGGGCACAGATTTTGGGGTGCTTTGTCTCCTTCATTCCTTCTGAAAATGAAAAATTTTGAGCCAGAACTGCATTTTTGTGTAAAAAAATGTAATTTTTCATTTTCACTGCCCACTTGTATCAAAATTGGTGAAACCCCTGGGGGTTTGAAATGTACACTATACCCCTAGATGAATTCCCTGAGGGGTGTACTTCGCAAAATGGGGTGACTTGTGGGGGGGTTCCACTGTATTGGTGCAACATAGCACCCACCATTCATTCCACCAAAATCTGTGCTGCAAAATCCAAAAATCACTCCTTCCCTTCTGAGTCCTGCCATGCACCCAACTGGTATTTTTTGTTCACATGTGAGGCATTGCCGTACTCTGGAGAAATTGGGGCACAGATTTTGGGGTGCTTTTTCTCCTTCATACCTTCTGAAAATGAAAAATTTTGAGCCAGAACTGCATTTTTTTGTAAAAAAATGTAATTTTTCATGTTCACTGCCCACTTGTATCAAAATTGGTGAAACCCCTGGGGGTTTGAAATGTACACTATACCCCTAGATGAATTCCCTGAGGGGTGTAGTTTGCAAAATGGGGTCACTTGTGGGGGGGTTCCACTGTCTTGGTGCTTGGGGGGTCTTGCTAATGCGACATAGCACCCACCAAAATTCCACCAGAATCTGAGCTGCAAAATCCAAAAATCACTCCTTCCCTTCTGAGTCCTGCCATGCACCCAACTGGTATTTTTTGGTCACATGTGAGGCATTGCCGTACTCGGGAGAAATTGGGGCACAGATTTTGGGGTGCTTTTTCTCCTTCATACCTTCTGAAAATGAAAAATTTTGAGCCAGAACTGCATTTTTTTGTAAAAAAAATGTAATTTTTCATGTTCACTGCCCACTTGTATCAAAATTGGTGAAACCCCTGGGGGTTTGAAATGTACACTATACCCCTAGATGAATTCCCTGAGGGGTGTAGTTTGCAAAATGGGGTCACTTGTGGGGGGGTTCCACTGTCTTGGTGCTTGGGGGGTCTTGCTAATGCGACATAGCACCCACCAAAATTCCACCAGAATCTGAGCTGCAAAATCCAAAAATCACTCCTTCCCTTCTGAGTCCTGCCATGCACCCAACTGGTATTTTTTGTTCACATGTGAGGCATTGCCGTACTCGGGTGAAATTGGGGCACAGATTATGGGGTGCTTTTTCTCCTTCATACCTTCTGAAAATGAAAAATTTTGAGCCAGAACTGCATTTTTTTGTAAAAAAATGTAATTTTTCATGTTCACTGCCCACTTGTATCAAAATTGGTGAAACCCCTGGGGGTTTGAAATGTACACTATACCCCTAGATGAATTCCCTGAGGGGTGTAGTTTGCAAAATGGGGTCACTTGTGGGGGGGTTCCACTGTCTTGGTGCTTGGGGGGTCTTGCTAATGCGACATAGCACCCACCAAAATTCCACCAGAATCTGAGCTGCAAAATCCAAAAATCACTCCTTCCCTTCTGAGTCCTGCCATGCACCCAACTGGTATTTTTTGTTCACATGTGAGGCATTGCCGTACTCGGGTGAAATTGGGGCACAGATTATGGGGTGCTTTTTCTCCTTCATACCTTCTGAAAATGAAAAATTTTGAGCCAGAACTGCATTTTTTTGTAAAAAAATGTAATTTTTCATGTTCACTGCCCACTTGTATCAAAATTGGTGAAACCCCTGGGGGTTTGAAATGTACACTATACCCCTAGATGAATTCCCTGAGGGGTGTAGTTTGCAAAATGGGGTCACTTGTGGGGGGGTTCCACTGTATTGGTGCTTTGGGGGTCTTGCTAATGCGACATAGCACCCACCATCATTCCACCAGAATTTGTGCTGCAAACTCCAAATATCACTCCTTCCCTTCTGAGTCCTGCCATGCACCCAACTGGTATTTTTTGGTCACATGTGAGGCATTGCCGTACTCGGGAGAAATTGGGGCACAGATTTTGGGGTGCTTTTTCTCCTTCATACCTTCTGAAAATGAAAAATTTTGAGCCAGAACTGCATTTTTGTGTAAAAAAATGTAATTTTTCATTTTCACTGCCCACTTGTATCAAAATTGGTGAAACCCCTGGGGGTTTGAAATGTACACTATACCCCTAGATGAATTCCCTGAGGGGTGTACTTTGCAAAATGGGGTGACTTGTGGGGGGGTTCCACTGTATTGGTGCAACATAGCACCCACCATTCATTCCACCAAAATCTGTGCTGCAAAATCCAAAAATCACTCCTTCCCTTCTGAGTCCTGCCATGCACCCAACTGGTATTTTTTGTTCACATGTGAGGCATTGCCGTACTCGGGAGAAATTGGGGCACAGATTTTGGGGTGCTTTTTCTCCTTCATACCTTCTGAAAATGAAAAATTTTGAGCCAGAACTGCATTTTTGTGTAAAAAAATGTAATTTTTCATTTTCACTGCCCACTTGTATCAAAATTGGTGAAACCCCTGGGGGTTTGAAATGTACACTATACCCCTAGATGAATTCCCTGAGGGGTGTAGTTTGCAAAATGGGGTCACTTGTGGGGGGGTTCCACTGTATTGGTGCTTGGGGGGTCTTGCTAATGCGACATAGCACCCACCAAAATTCCACCAGAATCTGAGCTGCAAAATCCAAAAATCACTCCTTCCCTTCTGAGTCCTGCCATGCACCCAACTGGTATTTTTTGGTCACATGTGAGGCATTGCGGTACTCGGGAGAAATTGGGGCACAGATTTTGGGGTGCTTTGTCTCCTTCATTCCTTGTGAAAATGAAAAATTTTGAGCCAGAACTGCATTTTTGTGTAAAAAAATGTAATTTTTCATTTTCACTGCCCACTTGTATCAAAATTGGTGAAACCCCTGGGGGTTTGAAATGTACACTATACCCCTAGATGAATTCCCTGAGGGGTGTACTTTGCAAAATGGGGTGACTTGTGGGGGGGTTCCACTGTATTGGTGCAACATAGCACCCACCATTCATTCCACCAAAATCTGTGCTGCAAAATCCAAAAATCACTCCTTCCCTTCTGAGTCCTGCCATGCACCCAACTGGTATTTTTTGTTCACATGTGAGGCATTGCCGTACTCGGGAGAAATTGGGGCACAGATTTTGGGGTGCTTTTTCTCCTTCATACCTTCTGAAAATGAAAAATTTTGAGCCAGAACTGCATTTTTGTGTAAAAAAATGTAATTTTTCATTTTCACTGCCCACTTGTATCAAAATTGGTGAAACCCCTGGGGGTTTGAAATGTACACTATACCCCTAGATGAATTCCCTGAGGGGTGTAGTTTGCAAAATGGGGTCACTTGTGGGGGGGTTCCACTGTATTGGTGCTTGGGGGGTCTTGCTAATGCGACATAGCACCCACCAAAATTCCACCAGAATCTGAGCTGCAAAATCCAAAAATCACTCCTTCCCTTCTGAGTCCTGCCATGCACCCAACTGGTATTTTTTGGTCACATGTGAGGCATTGCGGTACTCGGGAGAAATTGGGGCACAGATTTTGGGGTGCTTTGTCTCCTTCATTCCTTGTGAAAATGAAAAATTTTGAGCCAGAACTGCATTTTTGTGTAAAAAATGTAATTTTTCATTTTCACTGCCCAGTTGTACCACAATTGGTGAAACCCCTGGGGGTTTGAAATGTACACTATACCCCTAGATGAATTCCCTGAGGGGTGTAGTTTGCAAAATGGGGTAACTTGTGGGGGGGTTCCTAAATTTTAGCATCTTATGGTGCCTAGAAACCTACATGGTGCCTAAAAAATAATCTCATAAAAAGGAGGCTCCAAAATCAAGTAGGTGCTCCTTCTATTATGAAGCCTGTGGTTTGGTCAACGTGCACACTAGGGCCACATATAGGATATTTTTGAAAACAAAAGAATTGGGGGAATCAATTTTTAGTCACATTTCTCTAGTAAAATGTACTGTGTTCCTTAGAAAAATGTATTAAAATTGCAAATCTGCAAAAAAAATGAAATTTTGAAATTTCACCTACACTTTGTTTTAATTCCTGTGAAACACCTAAAGGGTTAACAAACTTCCAAAATGCTGTTTTGAATACTGTGAGGGGTGCAGTTTTTGAAATGGCATCATTTATGGGGGTGTCTCACATACAAGTCCCTCAAAGTCATATCAGAACTGAACTGGTCCCTAAAAAAATCAGTGTTTGAAATTTTCTTAAAAATTTGAGAATTTGCTATTCATATTGTAAGCCTCCTAGTGTCCAAAAAAATTAAAAGAAAGTTGAAATAATGATGGAAACATAAAGTATACATATGGTCTATGTTAGTTATTAACTATTTTGAGTGGTATGATTATTTGTCTCACAAGCAGAAAATTTAACATTTTGCAAATCGCTAAATTTTCCATTTTTTCACGACATTTTGGTATTTTTCACAAAAAAACACAGACTGTATCGACCCAAATTTACCACTAATTTGAAGTACAATGTGTCACGAAAAAACAATCTCAAAATCACTGGGATAAGTAAAAGCAAAAAAAAGTTATCCCCACTTAAGTGAGACATGTCAGATTTGAAAAAAATGGCTCTGTCAGGAACGCAAAAACTAGCTCTGTCAGGAAGGGGTTAAGGCTGAGCGACCATATTGCCCGCGATGGGAGTGTGCACCGGAGATATATCGCCGGGTGCGCGCTCCCGTTTTCTCCCGCGTAGTGATCGCTGGTCGCAGGAACATGCTCCTGTGACCAGCTGACTTCCACTGCCGGGCTCCCTCTGCAGTTTCTTTTTCATCAGCGACCATCTCTGGGACACTGAGAGATATATCGCTCAGTGATATATCCCCCCCTCGTGTGTACGGGGCTTAAGACTTTTATAAAATTGTAACTTTATAGTGTAATAGACACCTTGTTTTCATATCACTGACCTCATACTCCCTTATTTCGATACATATACTTACACATTGTAACCAAATCAAGACAGCGCAGTACTTTATCTTATTTTTTACTATTTACCATTATCTGGGGGTGGTCTCCCCTCAAGGTACTGCAGCTAGTCGAGCCACACAGGCTGTGTGCAAGTAGTCTATATATAGTGATAAAATGGAGAGTGATAAACCACCAGCCAATCAGCTCCTAACTGACATGACACAGACTGTGTTTGAAAAATGTCAGGCAGGAGCTGATTAGCTGGAGGTTTATCACTCTCCATTTTATCACGTTTGAAGCTTAGTGCATCTGGCCCATGATCTTTACTTAATGAATCTGGTGCTGTCAAATGAAAGTTAAAAGTACTACACAGCCCAGCAAACACAGATCTAATAAATGAAAAAAAAAAAAACATATGCTCTGCCTGGCCAAAGTGTGTGTGTCTGTGAGTGAGAATGTGTGGTCATACTACACACCTTTCTGTGATACTAGGCTGCTTCTTAACTGGGTACACTCCTGCTTTCAGAATTCAGATTGTTCTGCAACAGCCCTGCCCCTGCAATGTGAAAGGTCTCAAGGCTCAGACCCGTTTTAAAGTCCCATTTAAGAATACCGTGTCATTACCCATGTCTGCAATGTGAAAGCAGTATGACTTAGCTTCATCCTCACAGACCCCCCCCCCCCCACACACACAGGACTTGGCAGCACATCAGAGAGTCTGCCAGCACATTCTTACACAGCAGCCAATCCCACTCCGACACAGCAGCTAGGGCCAACCTAAAGGGTCACAAATTTACAATTAAAGAGTACCTAACAATGGTGGACCATGAAGTGGGACGCACAGTACACTCCTGAAAGGGGTCTGGCCTCGCAGTTATGGGGTGTGAGTGTGACTGTGGACTGCATCGCCCGTTTCGCACTCCCAGAGATGCTGAGCTGCCCCCCCCCCCCCCCCCAGAGACTCCACATTGGGTAGATGCCTAGGGGCAGCCCAGCATCTCTAAGAGTGCTGGGCATGCCCCCACAGTGATGTAAATGGGGATTACATGAGGCTCCGCCGCCTTACTGTGAAGCCTGTGGTGGACTCCAGTCTAGCATGGCTCTAGTCTACTTGTGCCCGGAGCCGAACACTAACTAAGCTGCTGAGGTACCGTCTCTAGAGAGTGAATGGAGGGAGCCATGTAATACGGCCTACACACATGCCGATATTAAGGCATTTTCTAAGCGATTTTGCTTAGTTTGGCAAAGTCGCTTAGCAAATGCCCTCACATCGGTGTGTGTGTGGGGGCTGTATCGGCAACCGTGCACGTCCCCGCGTGTCTTTATCGCTGGCCGAGATTGATGGACAGTGTCCATCAATCTTGGCATCGGCAGGGTTCTCCCACAGGAGAACACTGGCGCTGTCTGCTCGCTTAGCACACAGAGCTGACAGCTCGCTCTGTGTGTGGGCTGTCAGCTCTGTGTGCTATGCGATAGTGGCGCAGCACAGCCCGACCTAGCATAGCTAGGTAGCCCTGCACACATCGCAATGTGTGTAGGGCCCATTTGAGACTGCACATGGGCCCCCGCCTCTCCTAGGGCCTGATTGTAGTTTACATGCCTCTGCTGCAGGAGAAATCCTTCGATGGTTGCTTACAATTTAATTATTTCTCCTGGCTTCGCAAATAGAAGTCAGTGGGAGTGCAAAGCATTCCCATGGGCGACCCCTGTCCACGCCCGCCCCGATCCTTGCAAATGGCTCAGAGACTATGCAAGTCCCCCAAAGCCGTTCATAAAGAGAAGCTGCAAAAAGATCTGAACGGGGCTGAATTTGCCCCGTTCCGAATGAATTCGAATGAGGGCTTTACAATCACAAGAGGGGACAGTTTGTTGCCTTCCCAGAAGATCTGCACAGTAATCATCATCGTTATTAATATTACGTGCTGCTGCGGTGTGGCCTGATTGGTCAATTTGAATGATCCTTGAAGCTAGGGGATAACTTATTGCTTCCTAGCTCCTATGCTGCCCTTGTACTTCAATGTCTACATTCCCAACACATTTGATGCACTATAGGTGATACTGCTCTCCAATCACTAAATATATGTTCCCCGTGTCCGTGTCCCTCATCAGGATACATTTAGTACAGGTGATATATATCTGTACTGTCACTGTTTTACTTACCCTGGCTGTTGCACAGCAATCCAAATCTAATTCCTAGTATACACAAGTATACACGGCCAATAAAGTGGATTCTGATCCTCACCATCTTCTGACCGATAAAGGGGCAGATTTATTAAGCTCAGTGAAGTGATAAAGAGTCTTTATCACCAGCCAATCAGCTACTACCTGTCATTTTTCAAACCAAGCCTGTAACTACACAGTTAGGAGCTGATCGGAAGGTGATAAAAACCAGACACTTTATCACTTCACCAAGCTTAATACATCTACCCCAAAGTCACATAATAAAGTGCGGTTAGAAAACAAGTTTCCATCCAATGTCACACTTCAATGATTCCAGCCCATTAAACATCACACTGGGATGTTTTTCATGTGTTTACCGATACTAAAGAAGAGACATTCCAATGGAGGAAGGACAGAAACTAGGACTAGGTACCAGCATAATGTAGAGCTGGGGTAGCCAACCCTAGTCCTCGAGAGCTACCAACAGTGCATGTTTTGCAGGTCTCCTCACAGAATCACAAGTGAGCTAATTAGCTCCATCTGTGTATCTTTTAAAATGTGTCAGTGATTAATGAGTGCCGCAGCTAGGTTGTCTGGAAAATGTGAACTGTTGGTAGCTTTCGAGGGCTAGGGTTGGCTACCACTGATGTAGGGTATACACCAGAACGATCATGATCGTGAGCAGATCATGAGACGATCATACGATGGTCGCTCGATCTGCTGGAGCATACAATATGCATGTGATCCAATCACGATCTGTACCCAGTTGAAGGGATCGTTTTCAAATCCTGACTGCAGAAGGTAGGATCTGCGAAATGACCAAACGGAAAGCTAAAACATGCTAAATCATGCCCAATTTATATACAATAATCGTCCTGTGTGTACCCAGCATAAATGGCAGGTTACTCGGAATTCGAAGGGGGAGGGTGAATGTTTCCCACAGTATAGGAGCTGGAGGACACTGGCAGGGGAAGGGTGAATGTTCCCAGCACTATAGGAGCTGGAGGACATTGGCAGGGGAAGGGTGAATGTTCCCAGCACTATAGGAGCTGGAGTACACTGGCAGGGGAAGGGTGAATGAATGTCACCAGCGCTATAGGAGCTTAAGGACACAGGCAGGGGAAGGGTGAATGTTCCAAGCGCTATAGGAGCTGGAGGACACTGGCAGGGGAACGGTGAATGTTCCAAGCGCTATAGGAGCTGATGGACACTGGCAGGGGAAGGGTGATGTCTGCAGCGCTATAGGAGCTGGAGGTCACTGGCAGGGGAAGGATGAATGTCACCAGCACTATAGGAGCTGGAGGACACTGGCAGGGGAAGGGTGAATGTTCCAAGCGCTATAGGAGCTGGAGGACACTGGCAGGGGAACGGTGAATGTTCCAAGCGCTATAGGAGCTGGAGGACACTGGCAGGGGAAGGGTGAATGTTCCCAGCGCTATAGAAGCTGGAGGTCACTGGCAGGGGAAGGGTGAATGTCCCCAGCGCTATAGGAGATAGAGGACACTGGCAGGGGAAGGGTGAATGTCCCCAGCGCTATAGGAGCTGGATGACACTGGCAGGGGAAGGGTGAATGTTGCCAGCGCTATAGGAGCTGGAGGACACTGGCAGGGGAAGGGTGAATGTTCCCAATGCTATAGGAGCTGGAGGTCACTGGCAGGGGAAGGGTGAATGTTCCCAGCGCTATAGGAGCTGGAGGACACTGGCAGGGGAAGGGTGAATGTTGCCAGCGCTATAGGAGCTGGAGGACACTGGCAGGGGAAGGGTGAATGTTGCCAGCGCTATAGGAGCTGGAGGACACTGGCAGGGGAAGGGTGAATGTTGCCAGCGCTATAGAAGCTGGAGGACACTGGCAGGGGAAGGGTGAATGTCCCCAGCGCTATAGGAGCTGGAGGACACTGGCAGGGGAAGGGTGAATGTCCGCAGCGCTATAGGAGCTGGAGGACACTGGCAGGGGAAGGGTGAATGTTCCCAGCACTATAGGAGCTGGAGGACACTGGCAGGGGAAGGGTGAATGTCCCCAGCGGTATAGGAGCTGGAGGACACAGGCAGGGGAAGGGTGAATGTTCCCAGCGCTATAGGAGCTGGAGGACGCTGGCAGGGGAAGGGTGAATGTCCCCAGCACTATAGGAGCTGAAGGTCACTGGCAGGGGAAGGGTGAATGTCACCAGCACTATAGGAGCTGGAGGACACTGGCAGGGGAAGGGTGAATGTTCCAAGCGCTATAGGAGCTGGAGGACACTGGCAGGGGAACGGTGAATGTTCCAAGCGCTATAGGAGCTGGAGGACACTGGCAGGGGAAGGGTGAATGTTCACAGCGCTATAGGAGATAGAGGACACTGGCAGGGGAAGGGTGAATGTCCCCAGCGCTATAGGAGCTGGATGACACTGGCAGGGGAAGGGTGAATGTTGCCAGCGCTATAGGAGCTGGAGGACACTGGCAGGGGAAGGGTGAATGTTCCAAGCGCTATAGGAGCTGGAGGACACTGGCAGGGGAACGGTGAATGTTCCAAGCGCTATAGGAGCTGGAGGACACTGGCAGGGGAAGGGTGAATGTTCACAGCGCTATAGGAGATAGAGGACACTGGCAGGGGAAGGGTGAATGTCCCCAGCGCTATAGGAGCTGGATGACACTGGCAGGGGAAGGGTGAATGTTGCCAGCGCTATAGGAGCTGGAGGACACTGGCAGGGGAAGGGTGAATGTTCCCAGCACTATAGGAGCTGGAGGACACTGGCAGGGGAAGGGTGAATGTTCCCAGCGGTATAGGAGCTGGAGGACACTGGCAGGAGAAGGGTGAATGTTCCCAGCAGTATAGGAGCTGGAGGACACTGGCAGGGGAAGGGTGAATGTCCCCAGCGCTATAGGAGCTGGAGGACACTGGCAGGGAAGGGTGAATGTTCCCAGCGCTATAGGAGCTGAAGGACACTGGCAGGGGAAGGGTGAATGTTCCCAGCACTATAGGAGCTGGAGGACACTGGCAGGGGAAGGGTGAATGTTCCCAGCACTATAGGAGCTGGAGGACACAGGCAGGGGAAGGGTGAATGTTCCCAGCGCTATAGGAGCTGGAGGACGCTGGCAGGGGAAGGGTGAATGTTCCCAGCGCTATAGGAGCTGGAGGACGCTGGCAGGGGAAGGGTGAATGTCCCCAGTGCTGTAGAAGCTGGAGGACACTGGCAGGGGAAGGGTGAATGTCCGCAGCGCTATAGGAATTGGAGGACACTGGCAGAGGAAGGGTGAATGTCAACAGCACTACAGGAGCTGGAGGACACTGGCCGGGGAAGGGTGAATGTTCCCAGCACTATAGGAGCTGGAGGACACTGGCAGGGAAGGGTGAATGTTCCCAGCACTATAGGAGCTGGAGGACACTGGCAGGGGAAGGGTGAATGTTCCCAGCACTATAGGAGCTGGAGGACACTGGCAGGGGAAGGGTGAATGTTCCCAGCGCTATAGGAGCTGGAGGACACTGGCAGGGGAAGGGTGAATGTTCCCAGCACTATAGGAGCTGGAGGACACTGGCAGGGGAAGGGTGAATGTCCCCAGCGCTATAGGAGCTGGAGGACACTGGCAGGGGAAGGGTGAATGTTCCCAGCACTATAGGAGCTGGAGGACACTGGCAGGGGAAGGGTGAATGTTCCCAGCACTATAGGAGCTGGAGGACACTGGCAGGGGAAGGGTGAATGTTCCCAGCACTATAGGAGCTGGAGGACACTGGCAGGGGAAGGGTGAATGTTCCCAGCGCTATAGGAGCTGGAGGACGCTGGCAGGGGAAGGATGAATGTCCGCAGCGCTATAGGAGCTGGAGGACGCTGGCAGGGGAAGGGTGAATGTCCCCAGTGCTGTAGAGGCTGGAGGACACTGGCAGGGGAAGGGTGAATGTCCGCAGCGCTATAGGAATTGGAGGACACTGGCAGAGGAAGGGTGAATGTCAACAGCACTATAGGAGCTGGAGGTCACTGGCAGGGAAGGGTGAATGTTCCCAGCGGTATAGGAGCTGGAGGACACTGGCAGGGAAGGGTGAACGTCACCAGCGCTATAGGAGCTATAGGAGCTGGAGGACACTGGCAGGGGAAGGGTGAATGTACCCAGTGCTATAGGAGCTGGAGGACACTAGGCCGGGGAAGGGTGAATGTACCCAGCACTATAGGAGCTGGAGGACACTGGCAGGGGAAGGGTGAACGTCACCAGCACTATAGGAGCTGGAGGACACTGGCAGGGAAGGGTGAACGTCACCAGCGCTATAGGAGCTATAGGAGCTGGAGGACACTGGCAGGGGAAAGGTGAATGTTCCCAGCGGTATAGGAGCTGGAGGACCCTGGCAGGGGAAGGGTGAATGTTCCCAGTGCTGTCAGTGTGCTCTTCATTGGGAAGGGCAGTGAGATAATGACAGGGGAGTAAGGAGAAGCCCTGTTTGGGGGCAGCAATGACCTTTAAGGCTCAGTGATGCGAGGGAGAAATAGTCTGGATCAGTCTGCCAATAATTTGCAATGCAAATGAAACTCTGTTTCTCCCAGGCCCCAGTTCCCTGAGCTGACAGAAATCTCCCCAGTGCAGAGAGATAGAGAAGTAGGTCAGCGTTCCCTGGGACTTATATAACACCGCAACGCTTCCTATAGGCAGTGGTGTAACGCCTGTCATCTTGGTGGAAATTTACTAAAAGAAATTTGTAAAAAATAGGTGTATTTGTATCCAGAAATACACTTATTTTTTACATTTACTATCCCGAAAATATGGCAATTCATAGTTGTATTGATGTGCTATCAATACGAATACGAATTGCCGTATTTTCGGGATAGTAAATGTCAAAAATAAGTGTATTTCTGGATACAAATACACCTATTTTTTACAAATTTCCTTTAGTAAATTTCCCCCCTTGTCTCTTTCAGTGTGACACAATCAGGCTGCTTGTCTCCTCACAAACAACATCACTGGAAATAGGACAGACTCTCATTACACCTCTTATTAAATCCAATTTTTAAATTCAATGCGGTGAAGCATAGGGCAAAGGAGATATAGGGGCCCATTTATTAAGGTTCGCATTTACAATGTGATCTGGGTGGAATACTACCACCCAGGATCGCATTGTAATATGCGATCCTATCGGTGGTATGTATCATCCCACACACGAAGGGGGGGGGGGTCGGTAGCGCTAATCCCCCACAACCGCGCTTATCGCACTGCCCTGGCCTGGCGATAGCCCAGGGACGTGAAGTGATGCTGCCCGATGTTGATACATCATGCATCTCCGCATCTCCCATAGAAACCGGCCATTCCTTCTGCGGTCCCTCCTACATACATTCAAGTGGTACTTATTATCTGCGGCTAACTAATTTATAAATGGGCCCGAAAGAGAGAGGGAGAGACAATACTGGGCCTCCTCCTCTCTTAAACCACCCCTGGTACTGCACCCAAGGCTTGACATCCTGGGTGACACCGCTCGCACACCCCTCCGCTGCCCTATGTCATTATCCAGGCTTAGGCACAGGTGATAATGTATACCTCAGTCAGCTTGAATATACCATCTTTGAGTACACAGGGTTAGCCATAAAACCTGTACTGTTGCGGGTTATTTGCAAATTCTATTGAATATGAGATGTTGCCCAAAGCAACCAAACAGAATCTACTTCGTATTTATTTAGCACCCTTTAGACTCTAGAAGATAATAGATAGAATCTTATTGGTTGCCCATAGCAACAGCTTATCTTCAATACAACTCCCATCTTAGTAAATAAACCCCTCGGTGTGCCTTGAGGACTCAGGTTAAGGACCATTGCCCCAAGTGATACTGGGGCAGATGTATTATGCCTTAACAAGAGATAAATGCAAGGGTGATAAAGAGAGATAAATATACAGCCAATCACCTGCTAACTACCATGTTAAGGCCCCCATACATTAGGCCGACTTGTTCTAGGGACAAGTCGGACCGAATTCTCCTGCGAGCCGCCCGGGAGGCTCACATACAATTTGGCACTTGATGTGCCTTTTTTACATGTGATAAATCGCATGCAATTTATCACATATAAAATAAACCAGGGAGATGCCGGGCGGTGAGGAGCAGTTTGGGGGCGGGCATCAGCGGTGTCGGTGAGCAGCGGCGGTAGTGGGGGTTGGCAGCAGCATCTCTGGGTGCAGCGGGGGATGCCGGTGACAGTGGGGTGGGCGGCGGTGATAATCAGCATGCTGTCACTGTGCAGTGGGCTGGCAGCAGCGTCTCTGGGTGCAGCGGGGTATGCCGGTGACAGTGGGGGGGGCGGTGGTGATAATCAGCGTGCTGTCACTGTGCAGTGGGCTGGCAGCAGCGTCTCTGGGTGCAGCGGGGTATGCCGGTGACAGTGGGGCGGGCGGTGGTGATAATCAGCATGCTGTCACTGTGCAGTGGGCTGGCAGCAGCATCTCTGGGTGCAGCGGGGGATGCCGGTGACAGTGGGGTGGGCGGTGGTGATAATCAGCATGCTGTCACTGTGCAGTGGGCTGGCAGCAGCGTCTCTGGGTGCAGCAGGGGATGCCGGTGACAGTGGGGCGGGCGGTGGTGATAATCAGCGTGCTGTCACTGTGCAGCAGGCTGGCAGCAGCGTATCTGGGTGCAGCGGGGGATGCCGGTGACAGTGGGGCGGGCAGCATTGATAATCAGCATGCTGTCACTCAGCGGGCGGGCAGCGGCGGCTATTATATCTTTAAAATAACGTCAAATGACTATCCGGCTTCTGATTGGCTGAGATAGAGCACTCTCAGCCAATCAGTGGCTCCTTCCTAGCGGCCGCTGATTGGCTGAGAGTGCTCTATCTCAGCCATTCAGAAGCCGGATAGTCATTTCACGTTATTTTAAAGATGTAGTAGCCGCCGCTGCCCGCACGCAGAGTGACAGCATGCTGATTATCACCGGTGCCCGCCCCACTGTCACCGGCATCCCCCGCTGCACCCAGAGACGCTGCTGCCAGCCCGCTGCACAGTGACAGCACGCTGATTATCACCGGCACCCGCCCCACTGTCACCGGCACCCCCCGCTGGGCACTCATTTCAGAGCCGCTGCTGCCAGCCCGCTGCAGGAGGTCGGACGTGATCGTACATGCTGAACGTCCGACCTCCTGATTCGGTCCGATGCGCACAGGACCACGCATCGGATTGGATCACATGTCACACGCATCCAATTTTGGGACGATTTCACGCGATTTATCGGCCCAAGTGCTGAAATCGCATGGAATCGGCCCAAAATCGTATAGTGTATACTATACAGGCTGTGTTTGAAAAAAAGTCAGTAAGGAGCTGATTGGCTGGACGTTTATCTCTCCTTACCACCCTTGCATTTATCTCTTGTTAAGGCCTAATACATCTGCCCCATTGTGGGAAAATCTCATACAAATAATAAATTGTCTCTAGTATGTCCCCAGTCATTATTATTCAGGCAGGATATAATTATAGGTGTTTTTCACAATATAATGTAGTCTAAAGTGATATATCTATCATAAGTCTCGTGTCAGTGAGTCTCCGAAACATTTTGAAATGTTTGTGCATGTGTGAGAAAGAGATGTAGTTTCAAACACAGAGGGTAGCAGAATAGCTTTCAAAGCTATAATAGTATACATAGAGATTCAGATCACCAGCATTGTAGGAGATAGAGCTCCAGTCTAAAGGCCCCCATACACTAGCCGATTTTGGTCAGATTTCAGCCAGGTCAGTCGGATCTGGCCGAAATCGGACCAAAATCGGCTAGTTTTGATGTCCCCTCAGATCCGCGGTCCCGTGCGCATCGGATCTGCGTCGGGTGGTCGGACCTGCTGCACGTCCGACCACCCGACTTGGGACCTAGTGGGGCGGCGGAGGGAGCAGGGGGGCTGGGGACGCTGCGGGGGACACAGGCGGCATAGAGCCGGGCAGGGGGAGCCGGCCGGGAGCTGTCAGTAATGAATAAAAAAAAAAAGCCCATACAATGAATGGGTGGCCTGTGATTGGCTGAGCGCTCTCTCAGTCAGTCAGCAATTGGCTGAGAGAGAGCTCAGCAGCCAATCACAGGCTGCCCATTCATTGTATGGGCTTTTTTTTTTTATTCATTACTGACAGCTCCCGGCCATCTCCCCCTGCCCGGCTCTATGCCGCCTGTGTCCCCCGCAGCGTCCCCAGCCCCCCCCTGCTCCCTCTACCGCCTCGCCGCACAGACGCTGTCCCCCGCAGCGTCCCCAGCCCCCCCTGCTCCCTCTACCGCCTCGCACAGACGCTGTCCCCCGCAGCGTCCCCAGCCCCCCTGCTCCCACCACCTCTGTAGCCCCCCCCTCCCTGCTCCCCGGGTTTTTTACATGTGATAAATCGAGACGATTTATCACATGTAAAAAATGGCACATCAAGTGCCAATCTAATCAAGCTCCCCCGGGGAGCAGCCGGGGAAGCTCAGGGGCGACTTGTCCTAAGGACAAGTCGCCCTAGTGTATGGGGGCCTTTATGCTGTGTACACACGGGGGCGATAGGGGCTGAAATCGCTGGGAATATGGTCGCTGAGCGACCATATTGCCAGTGATTGGAGTGTACACCAGCGATAAATCGCTGGGTGCGCGCTCCCGTTTTCAGCCCCTGAATGGTCGCTGGTTGGAGGAACATGCTCCTCCGACCAGCGACATCCCCTGCCTCTTCACCCAGCAGTGTTTAAATTTTCATCTGCGACCATCTCTGGTCGCAGATGAAAACGGGACACGGGGCAATATGATTGCTGAGCAATATATTGCTAGCAATATATTGCCAGCGATCATATTGCCCCGTGTGTACGCACCTTAAAGGCTTATTTATTTGAAGCCCTGCATCTGTATACACATCAGTTTATCTTTGATGGCTTATACCATATATAAAAGGATCTTATTTTACGTGATTTAGAATTCGAAACCGTTTATAGGGGAATATCTCCCCAATTATAGGAGACCCTGCAAAAATAGGAACGAAATTCATCATTATTTGAAGATATGTTATTACTCCCCTGATGAAGTCATTGTTGACGAAACGCGTTGGTATTTCTCTGTATTGTATATAGCTGGTCTGTAGGTGGACCTCCCAACGGAATGGTACACCGCACGGCACTCCAGTAGGTGAAAACAGTTTCAATGTATTTGTACAACGGTTTCGGAGCTTAACGCTCCTTCGTCAGGCTTACAGCATAAACAGTGAAAAAAGTGACAAGGTGCCTACCTTATAGTGCTTGTGTATGAAAGACCACCCATCCAACCACGATCCTGTTTGGCGCTGGGGAGGAAGAGGTTCCTAAAAGTGGTCCTCAAGGCACCCCAACGGTCCAGGTATTAAGTATATCCATGCTTGACCACAGGTGACTTAATTAGTAACTCAGTCAGTCTGATTTAACCATTTGTGCTGAGCCATGGATATACCTAAAAGCTGGACCGTTGGGCTGCCTTGAGGACCTCTTTTGGGAACCGCTGCAGAGAGAGAATTTGCTTTTGCAAGTGAACAAGAATCAGGCCCCAGGACCGGAGTTTATAAAGTATAATTTGTCATAACCAAAGATTACATTTCCCAATGTAGAGGTTGAGTAGTGTGTCTATTGCTGCAGACTAAGGTCTCACCAGGCATTTCAGTGTTTGAGAAAGGGAAGCGGGGTCCTGCCTATTTTGTCAGTCTCAGGCCCCACAATTATTGATGGCAGAACTGTGTGCCAGGGGAGAGCGAAAAGATGTAGTGTGCATTTGCTGTCTATCCAGAGTCAGCAACAAAAATCTTTGGGCCTGGTACACTCCTGTTTTTTGGGCCCCCATGCCACCCTGTTAGGAACAGGTCAGTCGGCTATTTGGCTCATACCTCCTAACTTGCCTACCTGACCCTCTCCGTGCTGGAGAAAATGCTCTGCTCCAGCACCTGTGGGGAGCTAGGTCATTGATAAGAAAGGTGTTTCACCACAGGTGATGGCAATCATACATTACCAGGGAAGCCCAGGAACAGAGCAGGATGGCAAAACAGGTAGGCAAGTATGTTTCTAACTGTCCCGATTTTCGTGGGACAGTCACCCCCCCCCCATACTGCCACCAATACCCACTTTCCAACCCCTTAAGGCAGGCATTCCCAACCACGGTCTTCAAAACACACCAACAGTGCAGGTTTTAATGATATCCAGGCTTGAGCACGGGTGGTTTAATCAGAATCCCTCAGATACTAATTAAGTCACCTGTGCTCAAGCCTAGATATCTACAAAACCTGCACTGTTGGTGTGCCTTGAGGACCGTGGTTGGGAATGTCTGCCTTAAGGCATACCTGCCTAACATCCTAGAATGGCAGGGAGGCCTCCCAAGTCCCCTGCTTTCCCTGGAGGCCCCCCACACCCTCCTCTTTTGCCACCCACAACAGAGTACAAGGAGGAGGGGGCAGCAAGTAGGAAACTATACCTCAAGGCAAGGTATGGGGGTGAGGTCTTAGAAGTTCCACAGCTGCCACCTGCATTAAGTACAACAAGGATCCTTATAGACATTCTTAATTTTTTGATAGGCAGACTCCCCAGATCCCAGCGCCCTAGGGCAGCTGCCTAATGGCAGAGCCGGCCCTGATTCTACCCATCAATAAGAAGTAGGTGGGACGAGGGAGGTTCACCCTCTCTCCCAGGACCCCAGTACATTCCAGAGTATCCTGGGGGTCAGTCATAGGAGGTAGGGAGCCAATCCCGGGGCATTTTTTCAATCCCGTGAATCGGGATTGAAAAATGCTCAATCCCGGGATTGGCATGCCTAAAAGAAAATTTCCCCTGTGCCCCCCACACTAACTGACTTTTGGGGAGGGGGGCAGGTGGCAGCGATGCGGAGACAGGCGGCGGGTATGATGTGGGTGGCCTGGCGGCAAGCAGGTGCCGGGCCACACACTTACTTTTGGGAAGCAGGCAGCTTGTAACCCTTCAATTTCCAGAATGGCCGCATCAATTCTAGACTAGGTAAGGAGAGCTGGTACCAAACTGAATGGGCTGTAGTTGATGACTACAGGGAAGATCTTCATTCTCCCAGCATCCAGCAGCTGGGACCTGATGGGGAGGGTCTGTAGGGAGCCATCCTTCTGCGACTCAGTATTTGACAAGCTGATGGTTCCATAGTAACAGATGAGTTGTTTTTTTCTCCTAATTTTTGTGTTTTGCTGACATTACTCTACTGTAGTATTACATAGATGACCCAATAGTACCCCCTACAGGTCAACTCTAGTATCATTCCCATATTACCAGACGTTGGAGAAGTATTGGAGTATCCCAATTGCACACTGAGTGAAACATAACTACATAATAATCAGATAACGCAGAGATTTTGGTTGCGTATATCTGCAGATATAGGGCTAAGCCCCCAGACCGTACGTCAAGGCATCTCTGTCACTGGGGGTCCCTAATACTGGGTATGGGTCTGAAGTGTGGGCCCCCAACATGCCGACACAGGCTGAGTATTTCAGGGCAGCACACAAATGAAAATTAGTAGGGGTTAATAAGAAGCACATAGGCGCTATGTAGGGAAGTGAAGGTGGGATTAAAATACAAAATATATACAATGTGATAGGAAAAAATAAGTGTTAATAAAGTGTTAGGGTGTGCTAACCTGGAACACACCAGCCATATCAACATGAGGGGGACCACACTCCCAAACCATGCCTTGACGTACGGCCTGGGGGCTTAGCCCTATATCTGCAGATATACGCAACCAAAATCGGTACTTGTGTATTTTGGCGGCGCCCATCGCATCGCATCGCATACCATAACGCATACGATGGTATGCGATGCGACGCGATATCGTACGATAGTGCATGATGGCATACAATTTTGAAATTGTATGCCATTGTACATGGCATACAATGCCATACGATGCGATTAAACATTGTATAAGCACCCTAATGGGTGCTTATACAATGTTAAGCACCCAAATGGGTGCTTACAATGTTAAATGCACCCCCACGCCACCCCCCCACTATAAACGTGAACCCGAAGCGTGGCGAGCGCAGCGAGCCCGCGAGGGGCGGCGGTACGCGTCCTACGACCTTTTCATACCCCCACTATCCACGTCGGCGTGGAGTTGAGAATAGAATAGTGTGGCGAGGGCAGAGAGCCACCGAGCCCGAAGCGTGGCGAGCGCAGCGAGCCACCGAGCCCGAAGCGTGGCGAGCACAGCGAGCCCCGCGAGGGGACGCGGATACCTGTGAAGCCCGCGAAGGGACGCGTTTACCTGTGAAGGTATCCGCGTCCGCTCGCCACGCTTCGGGCTCGGTGGCTCGCCACACTATTCTATTCTCAACTCCATGCCGACGTGGATAGTGGGGGTATGAAAAGGTCGTAGGACACGTACCGCCGCCCCTCGCGGGCTCGCTGCGCTCGCCACGCTTCGGGTTCACGTTTATAGTGGGGGGGCGGCGTGGGGGTGCATTTAACATTGTAAGCACCCATTTGGGTGCTCAAAAGCACCCTTTAGGGTGCTTTATACGATTTTTGGTCGTATAGGGGGTCAAAATCGCGTTGCATCGTATGCCATCGGGTGCATGGCATGCGATGCGATCTGTTCGTCGTACGACGGACATCGGGGGCGCCGCCAAAATACACAAGTACCCCAAAATCTCTGTGTTATCTGATTAGGTACTTGTTTCCTAGCACGGCCACAATCGGGGGTAATCGTGTACCTTAACTTAAGGTACACGATTACCCCCGATGGACCCGATTTCCTTTGAAATCAGGTCCATTTTGCCGGCAAAGGCAAAATCGGGTCCATCGCGTCGGTCGGGTGCATTAACATGGCACGCGACCGACACGATGCACCCGATTTTCCCATAGGGTTCAATGTTAAAATATTTTTAACATTGTAATCGCGTCGGTCGCGATTAAGCACTTTTTACATACTGTAGCTAACAATGGGAAATGGGCCAATTTCTCATTGTATATGCCCCCCCCCCATTGTGAACGTCACCCCACGATTGACGCCAACCCGAAGCGTGGCGAGCGCACGCGTATACCTGTGAAGTTATACGTGTGTGCTCGCCACGCTTCGGGCTCAGTGGCTAGCTGCGCTCGCCACACTTTATATTCTCAACTCCACGCGACATGGATAGTAGGGGTATGAAAAGGTCGGAGGACGCGTACCGCCGCCGCTCGCCACGCTTCGGGCTGGCGTCAATTGTGGGGTGCCGTTGAGGGGGTTAAAATTGAGGTCTGGGGAGACTTTTACATTGAATCCAATGTAAAATAGGGTCCCAGGGACCCTATTCACATTTCAATCAATGTAAAAATCGGGACCATCGCGTCGGTCGCATCGCATCGCATGCGATTTGGTCGCATGCGATGCGATCAGTGCGACCAACCCGATCAACATCGGTGTGGCCGTGCTAGGAAACAAGTACCTCTGATTATTATGTAGTTGTGTTTCACTCAGTGTGCAATTGGGATACCAAATGTTTTTTCCTAGACAGAATTGCCCCTCCCTTTTGGCACCTGAGTGACACACCTCTGATTGAGCAGTTTACCAACAAAAGTGGGAGAAGTATTACCTGGACCCAGTCTGGGATTAGCATGTCACATCCTGGGTACAAATGCAGTTTTTGTGCTTCCTAATCCAAATGAGATCCATTGTAATGAGCACAATGATTACTATAGGGCCGCACAAACAGATAATGTAGCCATTGCCAGCTTATTGTAGGGGCTGCTGAATCATTGCTGATAATCACATTATAGTACAAAAGGGTGTGAGCTTGGCTTATAACTGGCCTGGATGTTACACAATGAATTACTAATAGTGTATACATCTACCAATATATGATGGAGATGTCAGATGTGTACAGAGTGACATTGTTGCGAGAGAGCCCTGCACTGCATTGTCCGCTACTGCTGCCATATAACGCATATTTAGTTCTGTCCTCCATAGACAGCGGATGTATCCCTGAGAGTCAGAACATGGAGAGATGGCATTACAGATGCCAGTCCCTGCAAGCCCCATTGCCAGGGCATGATTAAGGGGGGTATTCAATGTCTGTCGTGCTCCCGCAGCCATCTCGCAACAGGGGAGATGGCTGCGGGGCCCTATTCAATACTGTCTTCCCCGACAGCAATGAACAGGGGTTCTCGGCAGAACGAGCCCCACATCACAAGCTGCCAGGCTCGTTCTGCCGAGAAAAGCTGGAAATAAAGGTCCGGGGTGCCATGGGGTAATACCAGGGTTGCCTACTTTTAAAGTCTCCTCTTCAGAAGAAGAAGCCGAGTGGTGACTGTCAGCAGCACTTCGGGGGAGGATGTAATCAAGCCCCGCCCCCAGTACTGCAAATCCTGCGTCTTCCAGGAGGGCTAAACAACACGGTTTGCCTTTTAGCCCCACCCCTCTATCAAAAAAGCTGTGAATCACAGGTAATTAACGCTGCCGAGGGGGAGATGTGTATGTGTGTGTGTGGGGGGGGGGCACAGGTATCCGGAAGGGTTGCCCACTTTTCCGTGGCACCGGGAGGGGGACCCGATTTTCGTGAAACTCACAGCCATTCCAGGAGAGTAGGCAACCCTGGCTAATGCACATGTAGCTCCCATTGTAATGTTGATAAACGCATGTCTATGGGCACAACTGGCATGTAGGATCTAATGCTTGTGGCATGTGAAGGAGACTTTGGCTTTAGGCTGCCCAGCTGGCACTGTAGCACAATGTACATAAAGTAATGGTTCTATCAGTAAGTTACATTGGCACAGCCATCTGGCATTCACCTTATAAACTTTGTCCCCCATGGTACATTGGGTGATGGCTAACAAGCATGGATTAAATTAGGCCTTCATTCTATTCCTCAGCTGTCCCCAGCAAGGCGCCCCCCCCCCCCCTCCCCCTGGCCCCCTAGGCTACAGACTAATCAGTGTATTGGTTGATCAGGCACTGCCCATTGCACCACCACTGTACACACACACACACACCAGGTTGTGCATAATCTACTGCCACCACTGTCCACACACCACCTGTGCTGCTCTGTATATGTCTGGGGGTACAAGTTGTTAAGTTGACCACTATGCGTCAACAGTCTAAAGGTCAATGCAAGCAAAATGTCCACATGGAAAAAGGTTGACATGAGGTTTTCACTTTTTTGTTGTCTATGTCGATATAGGTCGACATGTAAACTGTATAAGTGTACCGCTATGATCGCCATGCTTCAGGCACGGTGCCTCGCTGTGCTCGGCCCACTGTTACATTCTCCCTCTATGCCCTCTGGGATGATAAAATAGGAACAAGTCGATAAAAAAAAAAAAAAAATGAAAAAATCATGTCGACCTTTTGACATTGTCAACATTTCCACGTGTCAACCTTTTGACTGTCAACCAATAGTGGTAGACCTTTTGGCTGTCAACCTAATTAATGCATCCTGTTCCTGGCTGGATTTGGTATAGCCATTGTAAATGTCCATTATGTACCTGTACCTAGGCATGGTTATCTAAAAAACCTGGCGCCTTGAGAACCGCATTTGGGAACCTCTGACCTCTACCATCAATAGGGTCTACCAATATAACTACCATAAGCCAAGTCTTGTCCAGGCTGCAGCAGTTGGCTCTGGCGTACTGAGTGGAGATCTTTAGAACCCCAGCGGAAGAGGTCTGTGGACCGTAACCCCACTTGTTCCCTTGCAGCTAAGAGCAGTATTTTGCTTTGCCTAGCTTAAGGTATCATGTGCCCTTAAATCCTTTTTTCCCCTTTTATCTATAGTGTAGAACATATTTCAAGACTAATTCATGGACAGGGCCTGGTGTTAGGTCGATTCCTGGGTTTCACACCAGGATTTGGACAAGGTGGTATGGTGGTGAATCATTAATTAGATCATCTGACAGAGGAGGGTAACATGTTGGATTTAAAGGGAATTTTGCAAGGGCAGTGTAGAATAGTTAAGGTATAATGGTGGGCTCATTTCTTTACTGACAACCTTGCATGGCAGGAAAAACATAGTAAGTAAAGACATAAAGGCAGGTGCTTATCAGCAATTGAACATCTGCATGTATCGCTCTATGCTGTTAGAAAAATAAAGTTGAACAGAAAAAAAATCCACCTTTGAGGTGCTTGCAGAGCTTTGAACTGGTGGCACTACCATGTGGCATAACAGAACTGTTGGTTCTACAATGTGGTATAATATGGATGTCCAATCGGCCAGAACAGACCGCATATTGCTCAGTGTGTACCCAGCTTAACATACATTTCCATATTGGGCATGTGCGCCAAACTTATGTACGCATACATGCATACACCCTCCCGCCCTCTACGGTCCACCGACGACTGTCGTCTCTCCTCCACCCTGATCACTGCTTCCCACGCTAGAGTACAGGACTTTGCCCGTGCTGCACCCCTTCAGTGGAACGTACTCCATCGCTCCATTAGACTCTCCCCAACCTTGCAAAGCTTCAAACGGGCACTGAAAACTCACTTATTCCTCAAAGCTTACCCTTCCGCTGCATAAATTATCCCTGAAGCTGATTCTGCGACTCCTGCCTGCCTACATCCTGCTATCAAGCCACCGCCCACTTGCATTCACCTCATGTAATCTGTCTCTCTCCCCTTCCTAATAGATTGTAAACTCCTCAGAGCAGGGCTCTCTTCCCTCCTGTTGTCAAAGCCCTCTTCACATTTCACTCACAGCTCTCCTATACTCAAACACTCAGGCCCTTATTCAGATCTGATCTCAGTACAAATTTGTTCTCAATATGGGCAAAACCATGTGCACTGCAGGTGGGGTAGATGTAACATGTATAGAGAGAGTTAGATTTGTCTGAGTTTTTTTGTTTCTGTGCAGGCTAAATACTGACTGCATTATTTTCACACCGCAATTTAGATTTCAGTTTCAACACACCCCACCCAATATGAAACTCTCTCTGCACATGTTACATCTGCCCCACCTGCAGTGCACATGGTTTTGCCCATTTTGAGAACAAATTTGTACTGTGATCATATCTGAATAAGGGCCTCAGTGACGATCTTCGTCTGCATACTCCTCTCCATCATTGGCCACAAGCCTCTAGTAGTACAGGTTGAGTATCCCCTATCCAAAATGCTCGGGACCACAAGCATTCCGGATAGGGGAATATTCCGGTTTTTAGAATAAATTGTTTTAGCCATACTTACCTGTCCCCTGATGGTGTCCGGTGGTCCCTCTGCGTCCACGCAGTCCCCGGGCGTCCACAGCAGGCCTCCGGCATCTTCTCCGGGTCTCCAGCGGTCCCAGGAATGCATTGCGCGAGTGTGCGCGCGCACCGGTGACGTCACCGGCGCGCGCGCACACTCGCGCAATGCATTCCTGGGACCGCTGGAGACCCTGGAGAAGATGCCGGAGACGCCCTGGGACTTGGTAAGTATAAAAAGAGGGTTAGGGAGGGTAAAAAAAAAAAAAAAAAAAAAAAATTCGAATGATTCCAAAAACCACGGTTTTTGGAATAATTCGGATAATAGATTTGTGTACAATCTCAGGCACTGAATTTAAATACCAAGCAATCATTGCCTTGCACATATATAGTGCCAGTTACATATCATTCCCTCAGTAGTGCTGTTACAGATGTCCCCAGTAAGTTTTTAGCAAAAAAATAGGTACTTGTGTACAATCACGGCTCCCACGATGTCCATCGCATAGCAAAAAAATCGCATGCAATTTTTAACAGAAATGCATCCAAATGCATTGAAATTAGTATCAAACATGTTCAATGGCCCCCAAATGTCATTTTTGAGGCTGTACCACCCTCACTATCAATGCGAACCCGAAGCGTGGCGAGCGCAGCAAGCCCGCGAGGGGTGGCGGTACGTGTCCTACGACCTTTTCATACCCCCACTATCCACGTCGGCGTGGAGTTGAGAATAGAAAGTGTAGCAAGCGCAGCGAGCCACCGAGCCCGAAGCGTGGCGAGCCCCGCGAGGGGACACGGATACCTTCACAGGTATCCGCGTCCCCTCGCGGGCTTCACAGGTATACGCGTCCCCTCGCCATGCTTCGGGCTCGGTGGCTCGCTGCGCTCGCCACACTTTCTATTCTCAACTCCACACCGACGTGGATAGTGGGGGTATGAAATAGTCGTAGGACGCGTACCGCTGCGCTCGCCACGCTTCGGGTTCGCGTTGATAGTGGGGGTGGTACAGCCTCAAAAATGACATTTGGGGGCCATTGAACATGTTTGATACTAATTCCAATGCATTTGGATGCATTTCTGTTAAAAATCGCATGCGATTTTTTAAAAAATTCTTAAAACTGCAAAAATCGCATCCCATCGCATGCCACTACATATGGCATGCGATGGGAGCCGTGAAAGTACCAAAAAATATTTTTTTGTTCACTTTCTGGAATGTATGGTTTTCTGAATAATTCGGATAATGGATATTCGGATACGGGATACTCAACCTGTACTAAGTTTTGTCTCCCTCTACTGTTCCTTTGTACGGCGCTGCTAAACACTTCTGGCGCCTTATAAATAAAATGATAATAATACATCCTTATATTAGCAACTGGTCCTGCTTTCCATGGGTACATGGCCGAGTGCCGCCTTCCTTCCCGCGAGCTGAGCTGCGAATGAGGGTGGCACGCGTCACTGATAAACTTGATTCACTAAAACCGTTATTGCTCGGCTCTCATATGGGATAGGCTGGTGGGTAATATCATGGGTATGGGTAAAAACCGGACCAGGACAAAACCCCCGGACCGCCGGACCAGACATCAAACTCTGCATTTTGGAGCTTGTATCGTCCGGTCCGGGGGGTGTCCTGTCTGGGGGTTCTGCCTGTGACACCTGTTACCAGGGTGAGGAGGAGGGGTAGAATAAAGCCTCCTTGTATTGTATGGTCCGGGTATGTAGCAAAAACCGGACGGTCCGGACCACATGGGGAGGCTGTAATCTCCCCTCCCCCATGTCCCTGGTGATAGCTATCACAGGCACCCCCCCGGACAAGACACCCCCTGAACAGGACACCCCCCGGACGGGACCCTTCAAGCTCCGGACTGCAGATTTTGATGTCCTGTCCGGCGGTCCGGAGTCTAGTCCGGTCCGCTTTTTACATAGTCCCTATCTGAACCTTCCTCGAGAACCGCACTAAATAATGAAGAAAACCACAACAATGTGTCTAGCGGTTTTATAAGATTAGCGCATTCAGACAGACGTGTTTCGTGTACTTTCTTTCTATACTACTGTATGTAAGGATACATAGCTATGCATACCTCCCAACATGACCCTTCTGCACTTTCCTCTTAATGTATGTTTGCATCACCTGTGTTTAAGCACCTTTCTTATCAATTAACTGTTCAACACAGGTGATGGCAATAATATATTAGGAAGAAAGTCCAGGAGCAGAGCATTGTGTCCCTCCTGGAGAGGGTCATGTTTGGAGGTATGTATCACGGACGTGTAGCTACTTTATGTATTTGGAGAAAGGGGAGATGAACGGTCTGGGCCAGACAAAAGCCTGGTGCGGGTGTTACTGAGTATCCAAACCATGCCTTGTAAATGAATGTGTCTTTATAAAAAGAAAATCTTCCAAGTTCGTCCGGCATGCAGCGACCGTACTACGCCGCTGTGTAGTGCTACCCTACCGCAGCTCACTCCAGGCCCGCTCGAGTCGGTACCCGACAGGCAAGGCAAGTCGGCAACCCTCCTTCCTTGTCCTCCGTCCGCATTCAACTCGGAAGCGCGCACGGGTCATGTCACGTGTGTACGTGCGCGCCCCAGCAGCCGCCTGTGAGAGATGATGGTTGGGGGCGCCGGTAGCAGCTGTACAGAAGATACCGGCCGGAGCTCTGCTTCGGGTGAGCCTGATACCTGACCGGTGACGTCACCAGCGGTGGGAGGTAGCTGCGTGACGTCACCGGGTGTCTGGTCGCTGTTCCCAAATTGTGTTAGTATAGTAAGAGTGTCAGGGACAGGCAGCAGCTTGGTCAGGCCCCGCTCCCTGTATGTGGGGACCCCAGGCAGCTGGACACTATAGGACCCCCAGGGACAGGTTACTGGGGGTCCTATAGCTACAGGGACAGCGCAGGACTGGCTACTGGGGGTCCTATACCTACAGGAACAGCGCAGGACTGGGTACTGGGGGTCCTATACCTACAGGGACAGCGCAGGACTGGCTACTGGGGGTCCTATACCTACAGGGACAGCACAGGACTGGCTGCTGGGGGTCCTATACCTACAGGGACAGTGCAGGACTGGCTACTGAGGGTCCTATACCTACAGGGACCGCGCAGGACAGGCTGCTGCGGGTCCTATACCTACAGGGACTGTGCAGGACAGGCTACTGAGGGTCCTATACCTACAGGGACAGCGCAGGACTGGCTACTGGGGGTCCTATAGCTACAGGGAGAGCGCAGGACTGGCTACTGGGGGTCCTATAGCTACAGGGACAGCGCAGGACAGGCTACTGGGGGTCCTATAGCTACAGGGACCGTGCAGAACAGGCTGCTGGGGGTCCTATACCTACAGGGGGGTGCAGGACAGGCTGCTGCGGGTCCTATACCTACAGGGACAGTGCAGGACAGGCTGCTGGGGGGGTCCTATACCTACAGGGACCGCGCAGGACAGGCTGCTGGGGGGTCCTATACCTACAGGGACAGCGCAGGACAGGCTGCTGGGGGGGTCCTATACCTACAGGGACCGCGCAGGACAGGCTGCTGCGGGTCCTATACCTACAGGGACAGCGCAGGACTGGCTACTGGGGGTCCAATAGCTACAGGGACAGCGCAGGACTGGCTACTGGGGGTCCTATATTTACAGGGACAGCGCAGGGCAGGCTACTGGGGGTCCTATATTTACAGGGACAGTGCAGGACAGGCTACTGAGGGTCCTATACCTACAGGGACAGTGCAGGACAGGCTACTGAGGGTCCTATACCTACAGGGACAGTGCAGGACAGGCTACTGAGGGTCCTATACCTACAGGGACAGTGCAGGACAGGCTACTGAGGGTCCTATACCTACAGGGACCGCGCAGGACTGGCTACTGGGGGTCCTATACCTACAGGGACAGCACAGGACTGGCTACTGAGGGTCCTATACCTACAGGGACAGCGCAGGACAGGCTACTGGGGGTCCTATAGCTACAGGGACCGTGCAGAACAGGCTGCTGGGGGTCCTATACCTACAGGGGGGTGCAGGACAGGCTACTGGGGGTCCTATAGCTACAGGGACAGTGCAGGACAGGCTGCTGCGGGTCCTATACCTACAGGGACAGTGCAGGACAGGCTACTGAGGGTCCTATACCTACAGGGACAGTGCAGGACAGGCTACTGAGGGTCCTATACCTACAGGGACAGTGCAGGACAGGCTACTGAGGGTCCTACACGTACATGAACAGTGCAGGACTGCTTCTGTGGGGCCCTATACCTACAGGGTCAGTGGCCGGGGCGGCGCTAGGAGATGAGAGCATCTCCCAGCGGTGGCTGTTACATTGCAGTGAACGGGATGCAAACCAGGTTACCCTTTCCACTGCCTCTGGACCCGGGAGCATCCTGGGTTATTTTTGCTAGTGTAAAAGGGGTATAAGTAATGTGACAGTTAGTAATGACTACAGCTGTGCACCAGCTAGGTGATTTGGAAAACTTAGACTGTTGGTAGATCTCGAGGACCGGTTTGGCCAGCCCTGGTTAAACAGGTGTTATTCCTGCTTGGCTGTAATCCCAGTTATTTGGATAGTCCGTGTGGGCGTTGGGACAGGACGGATAGAAGTTGGGCTGCTGCACTGGGAAGTGTATCTTGGATCTTGTAGGCATATTACTGTCTTTCTTTGTGTACATTCAGATTTCATGTTGCCACCTAAGAGCACGGGGCACCACAGATGCCCATGACTAGAGGAAACAGACAGATGCCAGCAGGTCCTCACGGCCCTCCGCTCTGCCCAGAAACCATGGATAAGCCTCCTCTGCTGCATAAGAAGCGGAGCTGGTACCTGGCCTGGAAATATAAACTGAGCAACCAGCGGGCAGTGCGACGAATGTGTCAGGTAAAGGATGCTGGGATAAGTGATCTATAAAATATTGTGACATCAACCACCTGGCCCCAGCACCCCTCATCATGCCGCCATTAGCATGGGAACGCCCATGAAACACTGTGCGTTCACATTTGCATAACTAATTATGCGTAGGCTCCAACCATCAGTCCCCCGTGCGAATGTGCGGAGGACCGAATAGACTGGAATGAGGGCCGAGGTCTATTGCTCTCTTTGTGGTTTATATACTAAGGGAGAAATTTACTAAGATGGGAGTTCTGTTTCACATGGGATGTTGCTACCAATCAGATACTGTCTATTATCCTCTAGAACAGGGCTGGGCAATTGCGGCCCTCCAGATGTTGATGAACTACACATCCCAGCATGCCTTGCATCAGTTTCAGCATGGCCACATAGCAAAACTAATGCAAAGCATCCTGGGATGTGTAGTTCATCAACATCTGGAGGGCCGCAATTGCCCGGGCCCTGCTCTAGAAGGTGCTGAATAAATGAGAAGTAGATTCTGATTGTTTGACCATAGCAACATCCCATGGGAAATGAAACTCCTATCTTAGTAAATTCCCCCAAAAGATTGGAGTTCTATTAAAGACATGATGTTGCCAATAGCAACCAATTAGAATCTACTAAGTTATTAACTGTTTTGCACCTTCTAGAAGATAATATAATGATTGGTTTCCCATAGCAACATCCCCTATAGAACTCCCATCTTCGTGTGTAATCATACAGGCCCTTATTCTGGTTAACTCTGAGGCAAATTCCTTCTCAAATGGACAAAACCATGTGCATTGCAGGTGGGGCAGATGTAACATGTGCAGAGACAATTACATTTGGGTGTAGTTTTTCTTCAAAGTGAGATCTATATTGCAGTGTAGAAATAAAGCAGTCAGTATTTTCCCTGCACAGAAACAAAATAACCCACCCAAATCTAAATCTCATCTGCCCCACCCGCAGTGCACATGGATTTGTCCATTTGAGAAGAAAATTTGCCTCTGAGAGTGAACCAGAATAAGGCCCACAGTACTAATAGGGTCCTTATTTATGGCAGTGGTCACCCAAAAGGCTGAATCCTGTCTAATTTGGCCAAGAGGCCAGATCAGACAGTGCGTATACTGTAGCCGGAAACCTATCCAGCCCAAACTATCTTTGTAGAACCCAGATTTCATAAGAGCTGCTTTCATCTCTGTTCTGCAATCCTATACAATAAAAAGTGTCTGCCCTTAAGCCACAGGTGGTTGTGTGACATGAATATAAATGGATAATGAAAAGCCCACTTAGAGTATACCTGTAACATATGTGACTCCTCTACCATAGACCTCAGCGGTTCTCTTCCTGCTCGTCACTGTTATTGTCAACATTAAGCTGATCCTGGACACTCGGCGCACTGTAAATGAAGAGGAAGCTGACCAAGATTATGGTTAGTGTAGCGCGAAGCACGTACGCTGCTGTGCATGAGTATTCCAGGCCATTTACACCAACTTTCTTGTCGGTTTGCCACACAGATGACAACGTGCAGAATGTGGAATTCCCCCACCGAGCGGCCAGTGGGAAAAAAGTATTAGATGTCGAGGTTTACTCCAGTAGATCGAAGGTTTATATTGCGGTGGATGGTACGACGGTGAGTGTGGAGATAGCAGACACTACAGGGAGCTGGTAACCATCTCTGCAAATACTGTACATTAACATGGATGATGTTATTGGAGACTATGAACTTTGCACTTTTTTTTTAGTAATCTGTACTTATTTATTTTTTTTATTCATATTTATTCTTGTTAAAAAGGTCACTTAAAAAGAAAACTTATATTTCTTAGAGTACACATACATTATTATGCAAGCAGTAAATCTATATAAGAATGTAATTATATGCATGTATAAAACACACCCCTATTCACGGAAGACCATTTAAGCTGAGCAGTATTAATATTAAAATACTGACTGCTTCATTTTTACACCACTCATGCTCGTGTTGACCTTAGAGGTCGACCTAAAGTATGTGAATCATCATAGTTTCGACCTAGCGACCGTGTCTCATCTGAAATGGGTCTGGTGCAGGCAAAAGTGATTCCAAATAAACCTTATTTGTGTTCTGCTGCAGGTCTGATGTTTCTCTTCCTCTCTATTTCCTGTTGTATCACACGTCCTTTGTTTCAGGTGCTGGAAGATGAGGCCAGGGAGCAGGGACGAGGGATCCATGTCATTGTCCTGAATCAGGCGACGGTAAGATGTAGCCTGATGCTGGGGTTATGTGATGTGAGGTGTTACTTTATCATGGTAAGATAGACAGTGATGCTGCATTGTAGCTGTCTGGATCTGTCAGTCACATGGTGTACAACAGGGCTTGACAAATCCCGGGAGCCAGGTGGTCATGGCTACAAGATTCTGCTTCCTGGCAACCAGATTTTGCAGGGAGGGAGGAAGCAGATCCTGCTCGTAGCCAGGCAGAGTGGTGCGCTTGCCGTGACTGCAAAAGCCTTGCAGTGCTTATTGGAGCTTTCTGTCCCACAGCCAATCAGGAGCTACCACTGCTTCTCCTGATTGGCTGCTGAATCTTGAGCTCCGATTGGCTCACAAGCTGGCTTGAGTTTTGAAATCGCCGCGGACCTGCTCTTATACATTCGGGTGGGTTGTCCACCGCTCTGCCCGGCTGTTGCCATGGCAGCATGTAGGTAAGTGGCACTTATGGGCTTGTCTCCTACACTTGTCTCCTTCACCTGATGTATCTGTATGAGAGGGACATGAGTCCACGTTGTATAACATTGGGGGAATTTTGTCTGTGCAGGGTCACGTCATGGCAAAGAGAGTGTTTGACACATACTCGCCCCATGAAGATGAAGCCATGGTTCTCTTCCTTAATATGGTCGCTCGAGGTCGTGTTCTCATCTTCACCGTCAAGGTAGATTCTGTGGGCTATTGTTCCAGGAAGGCTCCTGTGTGTGAATAGACCAATTGTACAACAAGTAGGTTATGTAACATGGTGCTGTACATACAGACGTGGTAATGTGCATGTTCCAGACACATGTAATAAGAATACATTACTGCTAGCTGACATTGTTGTATCTGTAACTCCATACATTATAGTGCTTGCTGTACATCTGTGAAATATTCCTCACTTGGTTTTATTAATCAGCCCAAGATACACTGGCTGCCATTTATTCATTATTGGTATATGCAGCACTTTGACATAAAGCCACTCCCACACCCGTGAGCTGTATATGGGGCCTAATTCGGCTTCTCCCGCTAATTACTGAAGATCGCTATTAATAGTTTTTGCAATCTCTTTGCTGGGAGAAATCCAGCATGCCGGGTGGCGTTGCCCTGCGTAGATCGGTCCCTGCAAGCTAACGCCGGGAAGTGTAGTTTTGCAATTGCTTGCAAAAAATACAACTCAACCTGAGTTAGGCCCATGGTGTTTTACATGGAACGGTGAAGGGGGCGGATGGAGCCGTAGGTGATGGGGAGGGCAGGCAGACACAAGGGGCAGGACACGCGTCGGAGAGGGGAGGGAGGGTGGTACGTGGATGTGCAGCATGACCTCTAAAATCATGCCGCACAGCATGATTCCGCGCAGCGCTTGTGCCACACGCATCTCGTGTTCAGCCCTACCCAGCAGAAAGGTAAGAAATGCGCATTTCAATCTCAAACTCTCGGCAATGGGGGCTCCAATCCCGGGATTGAAACTCCGGATCTGCCGATTCCGGGATTGGCATCCCTACCTCTAATAGTGGCACTGCTGTGAAATATAGAGCAGTCATCGGGCCTGATGCAGCTTTGATTTGCCATGCATCCCCTTGGGGGGCTCGCCACGCTTCGGGCTCGGTGGTTCGCTGCGCTCGCCATACTTTATAGAATTAACTCCACACCCACGTGGATAATGGGGGTATGATGTGGATAGTGGGTATATGATTGTGTTAGTGTGTGTGTGGTGCATCATACTTACCCCTCAGCGATGTCCCTGGCGCCTCCGGCACTTGGCTCCCCACACTCCCGGCCGCCTTGACAGTCCTCCCCAGCGGGCGCAATGTACGCAATTAGCGTAGTGCCGCTGGGGGAGCAGGGAAACCATGTGATGCTCCCCCCAGCGGTCACTACGCTAAATGACGTCCATTGCTGCCGTCCGTCTCGGCACCACCACCTGTATCTCACCCCCGGCCGCCACTGAAGCCCCGCCGCCCATCCTTCATCCCCCCCCCCGCCGCTCCTCCTTCAGTCCGCCATACGTCCCCACATATTAGCAGGGCGCCCGGCAGTGGCTACGCTGAAAACGTAGCCAAAGCTGCGTTGTCAGCGTAGCCGGGCGCCCTGCTAATACATAAGTACCCCTTTTTTTTTTCATTTGTTTTTCACAGATATACTAAATACCTTTAATCCCACATATTGTGTTTCTGTCTTACAGGACGAGGGTTCCTTCCATCTCAAAGATACAGCCAAGAACTTACTGAAGAGCCTGGGCAGCCAGGTTGCAGCGACTCTAGGCTGGAGGGACATGTGGACATTTGTAGTGAAGAAAGGAGGTAATTTCATGTCTGTCTTCCCTGATCTTTGGCCTGTGAATGCTATCCTGCTGCTGTTGGTTCTTCTTGCCCTGTGCTTACTATCCTGCTGCTGTTGGTACTTCTTGCCCTGTGCTTACTATCCTGCTGCTGTTGGTTCTTCTTGCCCTGTGCTTACTATCCTGCTGCTGTTGGTTCTTCTTGCCCTGTGCTTACTATCCTGCTGCTGTTGGTACTTCTTGCCCTGTGCTTGCTATCCTGCTGCTAGTACTTGTCACACACACATGTGTGTGACAAGTGTAAGGGTAAGTGGACAGACTTTCACAGAGGTGCGGCAGAAACAACCTGGACCTAAACCCCATCAAAACAGTCGAGATGATAGAAGACTTCAGGAGAAAACCAAATGTCAAGGTCCCACTGGTAATTTCCAGCAGAGTGGTGTCATGGGTAGAGACCTCCAAATTCCTTGGGACAAAAATCTCTCGCAACCTCAGATGGGAGCCCAACATAACTTCCATTGTCAAAAAGGCCCAACAGCGGCTGTTCTTCCTGAGGAAACTGAAAAAATTCACCATTCCGCAGGAGCTGCTGCAGCTCTTTTACACTGCTGTCGTGGAGTCCGTTCTATGCTCCTCTATTACAATCTGGTATGCAGGGGCCAATGAATCTGACAAACGAAGCCTGCAAAGAGTGGTGAGAACAGCAGAGAGGATTATTGCGACAGACCTCCCCCCTGTAAGGGAACAAGGGTCAAGAAGCGAGCTGGGAAGATCATGGCGGACAAACTCCACCCTGGCCATAACTTGTTTGATATTCTCCCATCAGGTAGACGCTTCAGGTCCATCCCTGCCAAGTCGTCAAGAACCGCAAAAAGCTTCTTCCCAATAGCTATTCAGCTATTGAACAATGTAGTCTAAGATATTGCTAATCTAACACCTGACTGCTCCTATCTAACCTTGCAAATCCAACATGTGAATTGTCTTTTGTATGCGCAACTGATGCAATGTATGTATGTATGTCCTGTTATCCCTCTTGTACCATGCTTAAAGCTGCACTGTATCCACAACAAATTCCTAGTATACGAGAGTATACATGGCCAATAAAGTGATTGTGATTCTGATGATGTGCTTATTCCCTTCTGTAGGACACATCTATGGTGAAAAACACTCCAAGTCCCCAGCTCTGTCCACATGGGGGGATCCGGTTCTTCTGAAGACAGACATCCAGCTGGTTCCCCCTGAAGGTGAGACCAGGCTTACTTTGGGGCAAGAGAATTGACCACTTATCTGGTTACAGCCACAACCAGAACTATGGGATTCTCTTGGGCAGTGTGTGGCTTGGAGCCCGTGTGGTCTTTGGTACACAGTGGATACTGAGCATACGTACACTCCCGTAGGAACAGATATGAAACATCCCCAGGGTTTCCACGGCCTTTCAGTCAGATGAAGCAGAAATGGGATTTAAAAAAAAAAAATTTAAATCCGGGTGTCTGAGTTCATGTACCTGTCCTGATTTCCCTGGTCTCCATGGCCCTTATTCAGATCTAATCGCAGTACAAATTTGTTCTCAAAATGGGCAAAACCATGTGCACTGCAGGTGGGGCAGATGTAACATGTGCAGAGAGAGTTACATTTGGATGAGTTATTTTGTTTCTGTGCAGAGTAAATACTGGATGCATTATTTTTACACTGCAATTTAGATTTCAGTTTCAACACACCCCACCCAAATCTAACTCTCTCTGCATATGATACATCTGCCCCGCCTGCAGTGCACATGGTTTTGCCCATTTTGAGAACAAATTTGTACTGAGCTCAGATCTGAATAAGGCCCATGTTAGGATTTTTGTTCCCTTTTGTTGCTGAAGAACCTTGATCTCTCTTCCTCTTTGTGCCTCTGGTTCTGTCCTCAGGACTTTGTTAGAAAAGTACTGACGTTCCATGTAGGCTTCCAGGGTATCGGGGGAGAGGAGTTTGAGTTTATTGTGGTTTATATAAAAGTGCTAATGCTCCGACATTGCATTGTATACCCAGATAATGTCCCTAAAATGAACAATTGATCAGTTTGTGATTATTGGGAGCGGTGCAAGTAGCGATGACATCAGTACATGGACAGAGTGTAAGGATCTGATTGATGTTACAGATGCAGAGTGTCACTGGCCCGACACAGAGCTGAACAGGAGGAGGAAACACTTCTGCAGCAAAGTAGAGGGTTACGGCAGCGTCTGCAGCTGTAAGGATCCAACGCCTATTGAATTTAATCCCATGCCTGTGAGTATGACCCTACCGTCTCGAACTCTGCAGAATCCAAGGACTCCACCATTTTCCTGAAGACCTACAAATAATGCTTTGTGTTGTGTTGCGTTGCAATTCTGTCTTTTAATACTAAATCACATTTTTACCACCTCCATAGTGTCTCTGTACCACCCCTTTCCTTACAAACCAGGCATTAAACATGAATGCATGCGCTTCTAATTTCCTGCCATGCTGACTGGGATGTGGATCGTTTGGTTAACAACAACTGAGACGACATGGGTCAGGGTCGACACAAGCATTATGTTGACACAAGCATTAGGTCGACAGTCAAAAGGTCCACATGGGGTTTTATCACATTTTTTTTACTCGCTATGCTTCGGGCACGGTGCCTCGCTACAATCGTCACACTATTTTGTTCTCCCACCATGCCCTAGTGGATGTCGGCTCAAAAAACAGTGAAAAACCCCAGGTCGACCTTTTGACTGTCAATCTAGACCTATGTTGACCTTGCTGCATGTCGAACTAATGGTGTCGACCCAATGCTTGTTGACCTAGTTGTTGTAGACCTAATGACCGTATCCCGCTGACTGTAACATCCAACTAATCCACATTCCATTAACTCAGCGAGCATGGGTCATAGAGTTGACACTGTGAAGGTCGACATACATTATCTTGACCACTAAAGGTCGACATGTGAAATAGATCGACAATGGGAATGTCGAGAGTCAAAAGGTCGATGTGAGTTCTTAACAGTTTTCTTTTTGTCCCGAACTTGAAAACATATTGAAGAGACTGGCCGGGCGCTGATTGGCTGAATTCTCTCAGCCAATCATCCAGCGCCAGTCTCTTCAATATGTTTTCAAAATCAGCAGCGCACCCCCCCCCCCCCGCCCCCGCCCGGCAAATAGCGCTACAAGCTCCCAGCCGCCGCTGCACAGATCCCTGCTGTCCGGACCCGCTGCTGCACATGGGTGGAGGGTGTGTGTGTGGGGGAGGGGGTGTCAGTGAATTATTTTGCCAGGGACCCACGCTGCTGTTAAGACAGTCCTGTATCACCTTTAGATTGTCCGGAGTATGTGCTCCATGTAAGCATGAGTGGAATGAGGTTCCACAGAGCGCGGGTGGTGGTGGGTTACTAATAAAGGTCCATGTTTAATGCTCTGGTTGTTTTTTTTCTCTTCTCTTTCTTTAGCTAAAGGAAAACCGAGTGTCCAATGTGCCGGTGGCCGTTATAGCAGGGAATAGACCAAATTACTTGTACAGGTGAGAAGAGATTGCAAAGGATCATCCACAGTGGAGGCTGCGCTATGCGGAGTGTGCTGAGTGTTGTGTGGTGTTGTATTGGATAAGGAGCATCTCCAGGGGATGCAATGGGGGGGGGAGTTCAGCGTATGGTGTGAATGGTTGTCAGGGTGGCGAGAAGGGAGGGGCCTCAAGGTGGCAGAGGGCCAGTGTACAGCTTATGACTCACTGATAAGACATCTGTCTTCTAGGATGCTGCGGTCTTTGCTATCAGCACAGGGTGTCACCCCACAGATGATCACAGTCTTTATTGATGGTTACTATGAGGTAACAGACTGGTTCTGATAATTATATATGTGCCGCAATTGGTCACAAGCCAACATCCTATACATGAACTGCCGCATGTCATTGTCTCCTATATAACCATGGTCAGTCATCTCACAAGCCTATAGAACTGCGATCTGTTGCATGTCCATGTCTCCTGCATGTCACCCATGTATTAATGACCTGTCACTTGTCTGTTTGCTATGCCGTGTACAAGAACGTTCTGTATCATTAGAGATAGACCAGGCTTGCAGTGCCAATCAGCAGAGCCTTTTGATTCGCCATTAATAATGTCAATCATTAGTCCCCTATACGTATTCTTGTGCTTTATATTAGTGTAGACATTGCCGTTAGCATCCATTAGTGCTCTGTATGTTGGAATCCTATGCATAAGCCTGCCAATCACTATGAGACACATTAATGAGGCTTGAGGCTCGTTGGAAGCGAGGTTAGATTCCCTTTGCTTCATCAATCATTGTCTCCCAGCGAGGTACATGAGCCTCCTTACCTGTAAGGTAGGCATGTCCAAACTGTGGCGAAACTACACATCCCAGCATGCCTTGCCATCATTTTAGCATTCCCTAATAGCAAAACTGTGGCAAGGCATGATGGGACTTGTAGTTTCACAGGCCACAGTTTGGACATGCCTGCTTCATGTCCGGCTGTCATCCTTCCTACTGTATGTTCTCTCCTAAGTTCCTTAGGTCTTCTCTGTTCAACAACTCCTGTGTGTTCTATCGTCTTCTCCTGCAGGAACCGATGGACGTGGTCGAACTATATGGGCTGAAAGGCATCCAGCACACCCCAATAAGCATTAAAAATGCCCGCGTGGCCCAGGTAACACAGCACATCTTATCTATGTACCGCAGCGTGGCAAATGGTGCAATTGTGGCCCACTGATAAACAGGGAGCATGCGCTGTGTGACAGGTGCTGTCTGGATGTTGGTTGTTCTTTCCCTATAAAGATTATCTTTAGTATAATATGTTCTAATCATTCACAGCACTACAAAGCCAGCCTGACTGCCACGTTTAACCTGCATCCGGTGAGTGTTATTCATTTTGTATTTTTTTTTTGTGATTTTAGTTTTTTGTGTGTTATTTCTAATAATTTGGGTATATTAATCTAGTACAGCGGTTCTCTGTGTATCCTGGGCATCCTGGGGTGCAGCAAGGCTATTGCAGGGGGGTTTAGGATTGGTAGTCCAGAATCAAATTAATATTTATGATCAAAGAGATGGGCAGAACCAGTGCAAGCGGCTGCCATCATAAACCATGCAGAGAATCCGAAGCACAACTGTGCACCACCACATAACTGTCCCTAAGCTCAATGTACTTTAGTTTCATATTTTTTAGAAAAAAATGGATTTAAATTTTTTTATCTTAGAGGTTCTATGAAAAATGCTGATGTTCTAGGGCACTGTATATCAAGAAATATTGGGAATCGCTGATCTAGTATTGGGAACCATGATCCAATGATATAAATTACTGCCAAGTTGTGTGCAAGCAGTAATCCAAGGGCAGATGTTCCCTCCCTGGCTGCTGGATTTATTATAAGCTAACCAAATACATGCAGGCCTCCAATCTGATGTGTTCAATAATGAGCAGGCCATTGCTCAGTGTGTGACCGTTTCTAAACACTGAAATCGCTGTTTTATACAATCTGTGCGGGTAACGTGATCACAGAGCTGACCTGATCACTGCTGAGTGACTGATGTATTTATACAGTAATGGGCCAGCGTGTGACCATGGGGTCAGTCCCATGTGGTAATTTGTCTCTGAGACAATACTGTAGTTCAATACGCCATTCCAGGTCTCAGAGACTTGTGTATAAATGTATGCTAATCAACAAGTAGGTGATTCAAGAACCAAAATGTCCAGCGCAGCTAGTAGAGGGTTTATGTCCAAAACATTGGTGTCCCGACACAGATAATGACAATCAGACAGGTAAGTATCGAAATACAGGTAGAACAAATCCCGTCACCAGCGCCTAGAGAGATGAGACTAGTACTGTACGCCCCCTATAGGGTGTACGTGTCTCCTCTTCTATGTACGTAAGCTTTTATCTCCTCATATATTTTGTGTGTCTGGAAAGTCCCTCCACCATGTGGTTGATGCACAGGCCCCCAAAATATGATGAAAAGGTGTGTATATATAGGGTAATACCGTTTTAATAAACACATACAATTCACGGATGTATAACAAGCAAAAAATATTAAAAGTAGGTGGATCACAATGAATCAGGCATGGTAAAGAATGGGTATAGTTTACCGGAGATATTGGAGAACCGGTTCAACGGCTCTCAGACAGGCCTAAGTGAACACTTAGATGTTACAGGTTACGGGATGGTGTCACTCAGTCGTGGATTGGCGGCTGTTCAGCCAATCCACGTGTTTTAAGACAGGTTGGAGCATTCAAATAAAAAGGTCAAATCGTGGATTCGGCTAAAAAAAATGGTTTCCGACAAACGTCAGTTTCCGACTCAATTTGAATAGACCCGATGGCTTGTGAATGTCTCGTATAGTAGTGGGAATATACATCAGTGTATTGTAATCTCTCTCTCACTCTCCCACCCTCCTATTAGGATGCCAAGTTCGTCATCGTTCTAGAAGAAGACCTAGATATCTCTGTAGATTTCTTCAGGTACAGTGGTGAACATATCCTATATTTATAATAAGTGTTTCTTCTATAGAAGACGAAATAGTTACTTCTCACAATTGCCTTCATGTGATGCTTATTCCCGTCACTAGAAAGCTTGTTGCCATCATCTGTTTAGTAGTAATGTCTATAGCTTGCCAATTCCATAGTTTATGCTTGGCCTAGTGCCAATTATGCCAGAGGCTCAGCAATGTGAGCCATTGGACTCTTTTACACATGGGCTGCTATTGGTTTACTCATTTGGATAATTGATGTCTGTGCAGTTTCCTGAGTCAGACCATCCATCTGCTGGAGGAGGATGAGAGCCTGTATTGCATCTCTGCCTGGAACGATCAGGTACGTAGCCTGTATTACTGGTTTCGGCTCTACGCAGAAGCTTACACAAGGCGGTAGGGTCTGTGTCCTCTTACCATAGTCTTTGCCTCCTATTGTATGACAGAGGTGCAATGTCTGGGCAGGAGCATATTGGGAAGTGGTCTCTGCAGCTGACTGATATCTTTCTGTCTCTCTCAGGGGTATGAGCACACAGCTGAAGACCCCTCACTTCTCTATAGAGTGGAGACCATGCCAGGTCTGGGCTGGGTGCTCAATAAAAATCTTTACAAGAATGAGCTGGAACCAAAGTGGCCAACGCCAGAGAAGGTAAGTGGCTGTTGGCGGGTTATTTGGTGGTTGTCTTAGCGGGAATGACTGACACGTTCTCTTCTCTTGTGTCCGCTAGCTGTGGGACTGGGATATGTGGATGCGAATGCCAGAGCAGAGGAAGGGACGGGAGTGTCTGATTCCAGATGTGTCCAGATCCTATCATTTTGGCATTGTAGGCCTCAACATGAATGGATATTTTCATGTAAGACATCTTACACATTGTTACTAGCATATCTTTCATTTGCTGGCATTATCAGCCAGAGACCTTCTCCTTCTTTATCCTGTACCTCATCTACTGTATGTATTATGCCAGAACTGTTCTCCTAGACCCAGTCTTCTCCTGACTTCTCCTATACTACCAGGTAGAATAGTGCATCCACTGCCGAGTCTATACACGAATATCACAGCTGTCTTACTAGACCTAGTGCTCCTCTTCTGGGTGTGACAGGCCTCGGGCTCCTCTACTGGGTGTGACAGGCCTCGGGCTCCTCTTCTGGGTGTGACAGGCCTCGGGCTCCTCTTCTGGGTGTGACAGGCCTCGGGCTCCTCTTCTGGGTGTGACAGGCCTCGGGCTCCTCTTCTGGGTGTGACAGGCCTCGGGCTCCTCTTCTGGGTGTGACAGGCCTCGGGCTCCTCTTCTGGGTGTGACAGGCTTCGGGCTCCTCTTCTGGGTGTGACAGGCTTCGGGCTCCTCTTCTGGGTGTGACAGGCTTCGGGCTCCTCTTCTGGGTGTGACAGGCTTCGGGCTCCTCTTCTGGGTGTGACAGGCTTCGGGCTCCTCTTCTGGGTGTGACAGGCTTCGGGCTCCTCTTCTGGGTGTGACAGGCTTCGGGCTCCTCTTCTGGGTGTGACAGGCTTCGGGCTCCTCTTCTGGGTGTGACAGGCTTCGGGCTCCTCTTCTGGGTGTGACAGGCTTCGGGCTCCTCTTCTGGGTGTGACAGGCCTCGGGCTCCTCTTCTGGGTGTGACAGGCCTCGGGCTCCTCTTCTGGGTGTGACAGGCCTCGGGCTCCTCTTCTGGGTGTGACAGGCTTCGGGCTCCTCTTCTGGGTGTGACAGGCTTCGGGCTCCTCTTCTGGGTGTGACAGGCTTCGGGCTCCTCTTCTGGGTGTGACAGGCTTCGGGCTCCTCTTCTGGGTGTGACAGGCTTCGGGCTCCTCTTCTGGGTGTGACAGGCCTCGGGCTCCTCTTCTGGGTGTGACAGGCCTCGGGCTCCTCTTCTGGGTGTGACAGGCCTCGGGCTCCTCTTCTGGGTGTGACAGGCCTCGGGCTCCTCTTCTGGGTGTGACAGGCTTCGGGCTCCTCTTCTGGGTGTGACAGGCCTCGGGCTCCTCTTCTGGGTGTGACAGGCCTCGGGCTCCTCTTCTGGGTGTGACAGGCCTCGGGCTCCTCTTCTGGGTGTGACAGGCCTCGGGCTCCTCTTCTGGGTGTGACAGGCCTCGGGCTCCTCTTCTGGGTGTGACAGGCCTCGGGCTCCTCTTCTGGGTGTGACAGGCCTCGGGCTCCTCTTCTGGGTGTGACAGGCTTCGGGCTCCTCTTCTGGGTGTGACAGGCCTCGGGCTCCTCTTCTGGGTGTGACAGGCCTCGGGCTCCTCTTCTGGGTGTGACAGGCCTCGGGCTCCTCTTCTGGGTGTGACAGGCCTCGGGCTCCTCTTCTGGGTGTGACAGGCCTCGGGCTCCTCTTCTGGGTGTGACAGGCTTCGGGCTCCTCTTCTGGGTGTGACAGGCTTCGGGCTCCTCTTCTGGGTGTGACAGGCCTCGGGCTCCTCTTCTGGGTGTGACAGGCCTCGGGCTCCTCTTCTGGGTGTGTCAGGCCTCGGGCTCCTCTTCTGGGTGTGACAGGCCTCGGGCTCCTCTTCTGGGTGTGACAGGCTTCGGGCTCCTCTTCTGGGTGTGACAGGCTTCGGGCTCCTCTTCTGGGTGTGACAGGCTTCGGGCTCCTCTTCTGGGTGTGACAGGCCTCGGGCTCCTCTTCTGGGTGTGACAGGCCTCGGGCTCCTCTTCTGGGTGTGACAGGCCTCGGGCTCCTCTTCTGGGTGTGACAGGCCTGCAGATGGAGCCCGATTTGCAAACCCTGAATCATGGAAGGGTAGTTTCCATCTGAGTACCTCCAAGGCTTCCACTAATCCGCAACAGGAAAAAGCTGGAAGAGTTTGATGCTGACGTCCGAGACCCACCCCACCCCAATGCCTACATTTTTACAAAGTACCAAGTAAACGCCATGTTTCCTAAAGTCAATCCTCAGGACCCCACACAGTGCATGTTCTCCTCACAGAATCACTAGTGAAATAATTAGCTCCACCTTTGGATCTTTTAAAATGTGTCATTCAGTAATGAGTGCTCCTGTCGGGTGACCTGGTTCCTGAGGACCGAGTTTGAGAACCACTGCTGTAGATCAAACTGCGAATGCTGTGCATTCTTGTATTTTTGTGCAAGCATGCGCAATGTGAACTTGGCACATGCGCTCCCTGCTGAGTGAGGGTCATTATTTCCAAATTTAAATCGGCACCTCCTGTACATAATGTAGTTTCAGTACTATTGCTGATCACAGCCACATTGTGTTTCTGCTCTGTGGCAGGTTCCTGTCCCCATGAGCTCCACTCATGAGACTAGAGCTATAGTGTACCAGCCTACCTGTCGCTGTTCCCAGAGGGATTAGCGGGCAACCTGAAGGCCCGTAAAACATACATGACACACAACATCTTCACAATGTACTTTGGGTATTACATTTTACATTGGAGAGGCTGGTTTTGCTACCTAAACCAAGCTCACTGTTCTTAACCAGTTCTAATTGTCTAGGAAATCATGAGCGATGTACTGCGCAGGTATTTGAGCATCTTTACACTATACTCTTAGCATCTTCAACCAGTAATATCCTGTACTGTACTTGTTTTTTGCAGGAAGCTTATTTTAAAAAACACAAGTTCAACACTGTTCCAAATGTGCAGCTATCTAACGTGGAAAGGTGAGACTTGGATTTTATAATATCCATAGATGGATCATTGTTTTTTCTTCTTCTTGTGAATATGGTAGTGGTTACCTGTAGAAGGGGTGGGGGTTATCTGCATTTCTAAAGGACCGATGTGACCTGCTGGGTGACCATGTAGATAGGAGGGGCACTGGGAGTGTGGGTTGGATAGCTGTAAGGACAGGAGTAGGGTGGCCCATCTCGTATAGGGATCAGCAGGGTACCGGGATTTGACCCTAAAATTGCCGGGATTTCAATGCTGGGATTGGAGTTGTCAATCCTGGGATTTTGGGGTTAGACTGCATATGTGCAGTCCAATGCTGACCAGCGTCTGAGCACCCTCTGAGACGCTTCCCAGCTCTGTACGACCCCGGAATGTGGTTTTTCGCAGCGGGATGCAGTCAGAGGTCATGCTGTGCAGGCCACACCGTTTCTGCCCGCCCATTCGCAGAGCAGCCAATCAATCTCTGTGGGCAGCTGAGCATCCCCCAGAGTGATGAAAGCAGGTTGGGTGGTGAGGCCACACCCCATTTGCAGATATGGAGGTTTTAGCGCACACAAGCCACAGGGACGACTCGGAAGATAAGAGGGGAGGGCTGTAGTAGGGACGAAGAGGCTATCCATGTTGGTTGGAGGGTTGAGAGGGAAAGGGGAAGAAAGGCCAGAGGGATAGGAGTGTAGAAGGTGGTCTTGTAGGGGTGGAAGGGAGGGAGGGCTGGTAGGATACGATGTTCAAGAAGGACCCTAGAGGTAAGGAGAGTGGGAAACTGAATATGGGTGGGAGGGTTTGTGTGAGGAACAGGGGTGTAACTCCCAGAGGCAATGGGACAATTCACTGTGCCCTCCGGGCAGTTGGGATGAACACCCTGGGCGGGATGTACTAAAGGGAGAATGCGGTAAAACAGGGGTTTTACCGCACTTTCCTATGTACCATTAGCCGTCCGCCCCGTCTCCGCCTGGCAGGGTATCGCCACCCTCTGGATGGAGATACCCTATAGAAGCCTATGGGCTTCTATCGCCGCCGCGCGTCCCCCCCCCCCCCCCCCTCCCGTCCTCCATCGATCTCCTCCTCCCCCAGCAGGTGTCACAGCCTGGAGGACATCCAGCTGCAGGGGGGAGGAGGAGATGCAGGGGGACACTGACAGCCGCCGGGATGTGACGGAGACCCCCGCACACCACATTACAGGTATCGCAGGGGTCTCCGTCACCGCAACCCGATGCTAGCCGCATGTGTTGGTACATATGCGGTAGCATCGCGGCGGCTGGCAGGCGAAGGGCGACGATGTATATTAATACACTAGGTGATTCATCGCGCCCTACGGGCGCTCTTCACACCGTCGTAAGGGGCTGCGCCCCCTTAATTTGTGAACATTTGTATATGAAAAAGATGGTTAGAATTGTATGAAAGATGGCCTGTATTGCAACTTGAGTTATAGGTGAAATGTGTTAAATAGAGAGCATATGATGTGGAAGGGGGTGTGTATTGTTTTGTTTAATTAAAAAGCGGTTACAGAGTAAGATGTACATTGATAGTGTGGATGGTACAGTGACATTTGTGGGTGTGGGGGGGGGGGGGGCTGTGTGTGCGTGTTGTTTAGGTGTGTGTGTGCAATAGTATAGTAGGGTGTTTCTGAGTCAGCGGCTCCCCACTGGCGGAGGTCACGACACAGGAAAACAGGAGGCTGGGTAGTGATAGGGGTGTGTGGGCATAAGGGGGACTAAAGAGGAGGGTGGTAGATACTGTGCAGCTTCTGCCAGTGGGTGAGGGTCCAGCGTGGCAGTACAGGAGTACAGGATGGTGGCCCTTAGTCAGTGTCTCCTCCTACTGGGTGGGAGTTCGGGTGCATGAGAGCAGGAGGCTGGGCTATGAGGCATGATAGGGGCATGTGGGCAAAACAGCGTCAGCGACTCCCCAGTGGTGGAAGTTACGGTTCAGGAGAGCAGGAAGCTGGGTAGTGATAGGGGTGTGTGAGTATACGGGGGACTAAAGAGGGGCTTATGGGTGCTTCCGTGGGTGGATGCCGTGAATTGCGGGAGGGGGGGGGTCGCGGGGGGGGGGGTGTGTGGGTACCGCGAATTGTGGGAGGGGCGCGGGGGGTTGCAGTGAATCGCGGGAGGGTGGGTCGCGGGGGCGGGGGGTTGCCGCAATGACAGGAGGTGGGGTCAGGGGTGGGGAATCGCGGTAGGGGGGTCGTGGGGGGCACCGTGAACAGCGGGAGGGGGGGCTCGGGGGGTTTGCGCGAATCGTGGGAGGGGGGGTCGCGGGGTGCCGCAATCGCAGGAGGGGGGGGGTGTCACGGGGTGGGGCCGCGAATCGCGGGAGTCACCGGGGGTGCCGCGAATTGCGGGGGGTGTGCTGCAAATCGCGGGAGGGGGGGTGCCCCGAATCGCCACAAGAAAAAATCAACACAGAAAGTTCAACACATGTAAATGTTGACATAAGTGTGGCACTTCATCGGTGTCCATGTTGACACATGAGAATGAATATGAAAACATTAAAAAAAAGAAAAATAAATCTTCAAAAACTCATGGCAACCTTTTTTATTGTCGACCATAGCCGTGCCAGTGTTTTGCATGTGCCATTTAATCCTGGGGTTGCCGTGAATCGCGCGCGGGGGTGGGGGGAGGGAGGAGGTGAGGGGTGTCCGCAAATCACGGGAGGAGGGGTCGTGGGTGGATGCCGTGAATTGCGGGAGGGGGGGTCGCGCAGAAGGGGGTGTGGGTGCCGCGAATTGTGGGAGGAGGGGGCGCGGGGGGTTGCAGTGAATCACGGGAGGGTGGGTCGTGGGGGCGGGGGGTTGCCGCAATGACAGGAGGGGGGGTCAGGGGTGGGGAATTGCGGTAGGGGGGGTCGTGGGGGGCACCGTGAACCGCGGGAGGGGGGGCCCGGGGGGTTGGCGCGAATCGTGGGAGGGGGGTCGCGGGGTGCCGCGAATCGCAGGAGGGGGGGTGTCACGGGGTGGGGACGCGAATCGCGGGAGTCACCGGGGGTGCCGCGAATTGCGGGGGGGGGGGTGCTGCAAATTGCGGGAGGGGGGTCGCGGGGGGTGCCGCGAATTGCCATAAGAAAAAATCAACACAGAAAGGTCAACACATGTAAATATTGACATAAGTGTGGCACTTCATTGGTGTCCATGTCGACACATGAGAATGAATATGAAAACATTGAAAAAGTGAAAAAAAAATCTTGTCAACCTTTTTTTTATTGTCGACCATAGCCATGTCAGTGTTTTGCATGTGCCATTTAATCGTGGGGATGCCGTGAATGGGGGGGGGGGGGAGGAGGGAGGGAGGTGCACACCTCCCAACATGACCCTCTCCAGGAGGGACACATTGCTCTGTTTCTGGACATTCTTCTTAATTTATGGATTACCATCACCTGTGCTTAAACACCTTTCTTATCAATTACCCTGTTTAAAACAGGTGATGACAATCATAAATTAAGATGGAAGTCCACAACCCAGCGTTACAGCTCCAGACACACTTTGAGTGACAGATGTAGCCAAATATATAAGAGATCCCGCCCCCTGTGAGGTAGGACCCTACTTTATAAGGGGTGAAAGGAAGGGCATATGGATGGGTGGGAGGATCCTTAAAAAAGTTTTCTATTGGTCTGAACATAATCCTATTCAATTTTGATTATAGAAGATACCAACATAGAGATCATTTCCAGATGATCCCTTACATATCCTGTTGGTGGTGCTACCAAGTTAAGTTTCAGAGAACTTAGGTAAAGGTTTTTTTTTTGCAGTAGAGTGCATAAGAAGACTGATTATGTCTTACTTGGGGCACACTTTTATGTTGTATTGATGTGTTGTTATCAATTTAAAATATAACTTTTAATATATCGTACTTTTTAAAAGGTAGGGTGACCGTAGTCACTTGTGTTATATTTGGGAGTTTTTTTAATGGTGCTCCTGTCCCTGCTTTATATGTTGCCCCAATACAGAAAAAACCTTAATGTCAATCATATAATATCAAGCATTGGTTTTAATCATACAATTAAACCAATGCTTGTATAATAGTTCACAAACAGAGGTATTAAGCATGTTGGATTTCCCCACATTAGGTATCATATGACAAATTAAGATAAACACTTGATGGCCTATAAAACTACAAGGGGCATCCACACATTAATAGTCCACGTATCAGAATACACTTTCACGACTGGAGAACAATATTATACGTTTTAAATTGTATGATTAAAACCAATGCTTGATATTATATGATTGACATTAAGGTTTTTTCTGTATTGGGACAACATATAAAGCAGGGACAGGAGCAGCACTAAAAAACTCCCAAATATAACACAAGTGACTACGGTCACCCTTCCTTTTAAAAAGTACGATATATTAAAAGTTGTATTGATGTGTTGTTATCAAGTTAAAATATAACATAAAAGTGTGCCCCAAGTAAGACCTAATCAGTCTTCTTATGCACTCTACTGCAAAAAAAAAAAAACCTTTACCATGGGTGGGGGGGATGTAAGAAGGGCTGTAGAATGAAGTGAGGGCCTTCGCGATGGGAGGTAAAGTGATGTAGAAAAAGGGGTGGAAGTCCCTGTAGTGAAGAGAGAAGGAAGTCTGTGGTGATGCGATTGGGAATGATGTCCTTAATGATAGGAGGGATAGTTGAAAAAGCATCAGAGGGGGTGGGGGATGGAAGGAGGGTTGTATGTGGGTAGGGCAGAACTAGGGCACCACAAGAGTTTATGGTATCTGGAGCTGCTTGTATATGACAGATTGTATGTACTACTAAATGATGTCCTTGTATGTCTGTGCAGCTTGAGAAAGGACGCCTATGAGCTAGAAATACACCGGATCCTGAGGTATGTTCTGTGTAGATGGCTCCTTGTTACTAATATAGTTTTTGTCAGCTTGCTGAGGTTTCGGCTGATTCCTTTTCTTACAGTGGGGCAGAGGTGCTGGATCACAGCAAAAATCCTTGTGAGGATTCATTTATCCCAGACACCGAGGGAAAGACCTACGTAATGTACATCCGGATGGAGCAGGAAGCAGATTTCACCACCTGGTCTCAGCTTGCAAAGGTGACTTATTGGGATGTTATAACGTCTCCAGAATAAGTGTATTCATTCGACTGTACATGCTTTTTACTCTATTTCTGTGAGCTCACTAAATAAAGAATTGGAAACAAAAATAATATAGATTGATCTGTACACACTTAAGGGGCCTACACACGGGAAAGTTCGCTGAGCGTTCTTAGCGATGTGGGGCTGCGCATCCCTATCGCCCTTACACACGAAAATCACCCCGTGTGTGTAGGCCAGGTAGAGATAAAGGAGCAGCTGTATTAAGCCTGGTGTGTAGATAAAGAGCAAATAGATAAAGCACCAGCCAATCAACTCAACTGTCATCTTTTAAACACAGCTGATTGGCTGGTGCGTTATCTCCTCCCACTATATCTCCTCACCGGGCATAATACATCTGCCCCATTGTAACTAACAAAGCAGCTTCCAGATGTTTGTAAAATGACAGTTACTTTATTGCTGACCACTTTATTTCTCTCCTGACGTCGATAAATATCCCCCATAATGGTCTGCATGCATTTACAGTAATGGGAGCTGCCATTGTGCATGGCGGTGACGTTCTCTCTCTTACCTAGTGCCTACACGTGTGGGATCTTGATGTCAGAGGGAACCACAAGGGGCTTTGGCGTCTCTTCCGAAAGAAGAACCACTTTCTGGTGGTTGGGTTCCCTTCTTCTCCATATTCGTGAGTAAAACTTTAGCGTGACCTGAACATCAGTCCGCACTGCTGTAGCCTGAACGAAGTCTATGGGGTAAATTTACTGAAGTGTTAGTTTTTAGAGGTGAGAGGAGTTGCCTATAGCAACGAATTAAATTCTACTTATTTATCTAGCACCTTCTGGAGCAGGGATGGGGAACCTTCGGCCCTGCAGCTGCTGTTCAACTACACATCCCAGCATGCCCTGCAACAGTTTAAGCATGGCCAAATAGCAAAAAATGTAGCCTGGCATGCTGGGATGTGTAGTTGAACAACAGCTGCAGGGCCGAAGGTTCCCCATCCCTGTTCTGGAGGTTGATTGCTGTAGGCAACATCTCACTTTACAAACTCACACTTCACTAACATTACATTTTGCAATGTTGACATTGTTATTGACATTCTAAACATGTCGACATCCTACTGAAACCCGTCCAGGGGAGGGGAGATATATGTGGAGCTGTAGCATTCCCTACACAAATGTATAATTGGTTATCCCCAATGTATTGCTAATTGGTGCTGTATATTACAGGACTACAAAACCTCAATCGGTGACCCCAATTTACCTGGAGCCTCCCCCCAAAGAGGAAGCTGCTGTCGCTGCAGTAGACCAGTCCTGACACCTAGCGGAGAAGTCCCGATAAACCGTCCTTTTGCCCTGCGTGATTCTCTGCTGCCGACCATTCTCCTTGACAAGTGTCCGTCTTGCCGGCTGCAGGACCGTGCACCGCTGGCTGTAGCATTTTGTACATCGGCAACTTTATTATTCCTTGTGAATGGATGGATCCACTGATGATACGGAGAACGCTTCATATATGGAAGCATCAGAGTCTTCCCGTACTCTGCTGTCGTCTCAGTCCGGTTACACCAATGTCCGCCAACGGAAGTGGAGGAAGGATCGAGTCACCAATACTTTCAATGGATTTTTGTTTTCTTGCTGTTTTGTGGGACATATCCATGTGACTTTTGGACCTTATTTATTGACAGACATCATGAATGTCTCTTCTTTGGTTTTCTTTCAGTTTTGCGATGACGGTGTGAACTGTATGGACGGTGTTAAAATATATAGGATTATTTTGTTTAGTTTCCAGCTCGTTCTGAGAATGGATTCTGACGTGATCCAAGATCTTTTCATAAGGATGGTTGTTCCAATTCTGATCATATCAGAATTCTTACAGTGCCTTATTTCTGTTAGACTGTCCGCATAATGCTCCGGACCGTTTTACTTCTCTTCTATATGTCCTTCATACTTGGCAAAGTCTACTGACTAATCTCTTTATGGGTCACCACCACTGGTCAGATAGTCCCCAATTAATTTGCTAAATTCCAACAAGAAAGTTGGCAAGTGACCAACTATATAATATTCAAGGGTCACACACAGACCAGCAAAGGGTCTTTCCTGCTGGTTTTAGGCCTTCAGGCTTTGTGACCACAATAATTTAATTTCTGCCCCATCACACCCTGAGCGCTTGGCGTCATGGTTTTTTTTTTGTTGCAGTCCTGTACTTTATGGAAATGGGAAATAATCTGACAAAGGTTTTATGGTGTGTACACACGGTCAATCAGGCGTGCTATTTGATCAGATCGCTTCGGGATCGAATCGTACGGCAAGCACCCGACCTGCATGCTATTTTCCCTATATAGTGCAGATCTGCACTATATAGTCATTGCTGCCCTGTCTATCTGGGTTTCGATAGGTGCTGCCATGGGAGCGCGCATCTGGATCGCAAGGTAAAAAACCTATGCGATCCCTATACGATTGTGACCATATAGTCAAAATTTGTAGGCAGATTGTACCCGTGTGTACACAGCATTAGTGTTTGGCTCTGTTATGTAAATAGATGTAAGTGCATCTTTTCTTGGCGGCTGTCATCGCCCCATTCTTCCCGGTGATGTACAGACTTTATAGCAGGGCTGGGCAACACCGGCCCTCCAGATGTTAATGAACTACACATCCCAGGATGCTTTGCATTAGTTTTGCTATGTGGCCATGCTGAAACTGATGCAAGGCATGCTGGGATGTGTAGTTCATCAACATCTGGAGGGCCGGTGTTGCCCAGCCCTGCTTTATAGCGTCGCAGATCTGTAGCAGAGGTGCTGGTCCTACATTCGGTACCCGGCGGAGGGTTCCTGTTACCTCGGATCCCGTGTGACATGACGCGGAGCAGGGCCTGTATTGCACTAGTGGGCAAACTGTGGCAAGTGATGCATATCCGTAGCTGGCTGATATCTCTCACTGCTCTGATACGGTTAGGGAACATTTCATCACGTGTGTCCGTGGTCCAGTATGCATGACGTGCGAGTCCATCTAATTGTTCCTGGGAGATGTTTAATGTGCACTAAATAAGTAACACCAAACAATAAAACGTTTTTATTTACCTCACTGACAACGGTCAAACATGAAAGAAATGTTCATTCTGATTAAATATGTCCTGTGATCCCAGCTTTGGGTCCCACTTTGTGGTTTTTACAGATGGTGCCTGGTAGCACCTCCAATGGGGGCCAGACATAGCTGTTCTCCTGTTCCTCAGCAGTCCCAGGAGCATAGCCATTAGGAGACAATCCTTTCCATGCCTGCCTGCTCCCAAAGTCACCCATTACCGTGTCCCAGGTCTCTACTGTAGGAACATGGATCCTGGGGCTGGAATAAGGCCAGTGGTTTCGGTGTACTGTGGAGTCATAGTAAGGGAAGACTGAATGATGAATATACTTTCCATTCTCAATCCTTCATCTCGGTGACCAGCCTGGGGATGCGTGTCCTATAAGGGGTAAACATGCTGGAAAATTGATAGACCCACCCACCTGTTTTATTCTAAGGTCTCTTCCATCAATTATTGTAACCCCTGCCACATCCTGGTGTACGTAGAGGACCAGTCACATAATGACCTCAGAACTGCCCTGCTACAGTCCGTTTTCCATCCTGGCTTGGTACCTCAGTGGTTCACAAATGGCAGCTCCTTGATCTAGTTGATAAGTGCAAAAGAAAAAGGGATAGGCGGGTGCAATCATCATTACTGCTAACATTTGTACCTTTTCTATTTAAGAGGGGCCCTACACCCAAACATTCACCCCAAGCAAACTTTCAGTATAATAGGACTTACGTGAGATCATGCTGTATTCAATACTGTGCAGTCCCTGCTTAAAAACCATTTGAGGGTGCTGGTGGGGGAGGGGCGATAGGCCAGAAAGCAGCAATCTCAGACTAAATATACACCGACTATAAACTATATGGAAAAGGGGGCTCTAGACACTGACTGTAAGGAGAGGTGGTACTGTGCTAAGATTTATAGTTCTATGCAGAAGAGGGAGGCGCAGGTGCATTATACAATCATACCAGTGTATGCAGAGGACTAATCACATAATGCCATCTAGTCGGTGAGCAGAATTCATTTGCTGAGAAGAACAAGGAGAAATGACCATGTGGCCTTTGACTACAGTCTGTGCCTGGAAGGTGCCAGAATAACGAGAGCCTGTATTTGTGTCCTGAGCACAGCAATAGGAATCATTAGATGGCCTTCCCCTTTGTTGCCGAAGCAATGTGCTGGTACTGACTGAGGAGCAGCCAATCCTGTCCGTCTTCCATCCAAGCTACGTTGGTCTACCTGATTTGTTGTCTACTAACGGCAGGTCCTTGATCTAGTTAATAAGTGACCTCTACAGTCGGGCTGATGTCAGCATGTCGGCTGAATCTATAGCCGACCCTGTCACTAGCAAGCGGTCTCATCCTTGTAACTGATTTAGATTAAAGATGGGCGCACACAATTACCTTCCAGTGACTTGTTGCTAAGGGGATATATGCGATTTCTGGAGGACATTCTCGGAGCTGAGCATATATACTCTCTGTGTGTACATAGATAAGGACCTCTCCTGCACTTCTCTGTCGCATGGCAATTAGGGACCTACAGAAGTATAATGCTTAGAACTGAGAGACTCATTGTAAATACATGTTTACGCAGTGGATCCTTCCTAATCCGTGCGAGTAACAACATTAGGCCAGCTGTAAAAAATAAAAATACATGGCCGTGGTGACTAAGAACAGCTGGTGACGAGGATGTGGCGGGTGCTTATCTGTGGTGCATGAGGTGTTCTCAATGTGAGGCTAAGTCAGTGGTCAGGGAACCCGGTCCTCATTACCCCACGCAGTGCATGTTTTGCAGGTCTCCTCACAGAATCACAAGTGAAATAATTAACTCCACCTGCGGACCTTATAAAATGTGTCTGAGTAATTAATACACCTGTGCACCTGCTGGGTTACCAGCAAAACATGCACTGTGTGGGGTAATGGGGTAATGAGGACCGAGTTCCCTGACCACTGGGCTAAGTGCATCATGGGGCAGTCTTCTATATTACAGTATTGCAGGGAAAGTGGCCTTTTTACAGATCAAACAAAAGTACGCAATAGGCTAGACACACGGGAAGGGGTGACCGTGACACAAGTAATATCCTATTATGTCTGATAACACATTGGGTGCAAAGTCAAGAACGTGGCAAGTATAGTTTAATGCAATAAATTAAATCAAATCCAAAGTGTAAGTATTGTATTAAGTCAGTGGTAGCCAACTCCAGTCCTCGTGAGCTACCAACAGTTCACATTTTCCCGCTCACCTCGCAGGTGCACTCATTACTGACTGACACATTTTAAAAGAACCACAGGTGGAGCTAATGACTTCACTTGTGATTCTGTGAGGAGACTTGGAAAACTTTAACTGTTGGTAGCTCTCGAGGACTGGGGTTGGCTACCCCTGTATTAAGGGCACTAAAACTACCGAGGAGGAAAGGGATCTACAGTAGGAGTCCATTTCAGGTAACAAAGCAATGAGGAAGGAGAGTCAGGTGTTTGGTTCTGTAGGGAGCGGAATCTGCAGCAGACAGAAAAATAACACCTCTGTATAGGTCATTGGTACGGCCTCCTCTAGAGGACTGGGTTCACTTCTGGACAACATGGGGTCAATTTACTAAAACTGAAAAGAGGTAATGTTGTTCATAGCAACTAATCAGATCTACAATTTTAAGACAGAATCTTAATGGTTGCTATAGGCAACATCACTTTTTTTTTTTTTTTTTCATTTTAGGAGCTTTTAGTAAATTGACCCCTATGTCTCCAGAAGGCACCTGAGCAAGCATGTCCAAACTATAGCCTTCCAGCTGTTGTGAAACTACAAGTCCCATAATGCCTTGCCAGAGTATTGCTATTAGGGAATGCTAAAACTATGGCAAAGCATGCTGGGATGTGTAGTTTCAGAACAGCTGCAGGGCCACAGTTTGGACATGTCTGCATTAGAGAGTGTACAAAAGGGTCAAATAAAAAGGGGCAGGGGTACACTTTCCCGGAACGACGAAAAGATCTTTTGGTACTTGTGTATTTTGGCGGCGCCCATCGCATCGCATACCATAACGTATACGATGGTATGCGATGCGACGCGATATCGTACGATAGTGCACGATGGCATACAATTTTGAAATTGTATGCCATTGTACATGGCATACGATGCGATGCAATTAAACATTGTATAAGCACCCTAATGGGTGCTTATACAATGTTAAGCACCCAATTGGGTGCTTACAATGTTAAATGCACCCCCACGCCACCCCCCCACTATAAACGTGAACCCGAAGCGTGGCGAGCGGCGGCGGTACGCGTCCTACGACCTTTTCATACCCCCACTATCCACGTCGGCGTGGAGTTGAGAATAGAATAGTGTGGCGAGCGCAGCGAGGCGAGCGCACGCGGATACCTGTGAAGCCCGCGAAGGGACGCGTTTACCTGTGAAGGTATCCGCGTCCGCTCGCCACGCTTCGGGCTCGCTGCGCTCGCCACACTATTCTATTCTCAACTCCACGCCGACGTGGATAGTGGGGGTATGAAAAGGTCGTAGGACGCGTACGGCCGCCCCTCGCGGGCTCGCTGCGCTCGCCACGCTTCGGGTTCACGTTTATAGTGGGGGGGTGCATTTAACATTGTAAGCACTCTTTAGGGTGCTTATACGATTTTTGGTCGTATAGGGGGTCAAAATCGCGTCGCATTGCATCGTATGCCATCGGGTGCATGGCATGCGATGCGATCTGTTCGTCGTACGACGGACATCGGGGGCGCCGCCAAAATACACAAGTACCGATCTTTTTTATAACAAGTTGCTGGGGGATACGGCTGCTAGGTCGACACATTAGGCCGGCCAATAAAGGTCAACATGGCTTAGGGGGTCGATGGTGTGGGAAGGTCATCAAAAGTATTAGGTCGACAGTCAAAATGTCAACGAATGTCAACGGGCGGTATTTCACTAGGGTGAGGAGGGAGAATATAATAAGGTGCTTTCATGCAAGGGGACAAACTTCCCATTGTCGACCTAATGCCTGTGTTGACCTTCCGACCATGTCAACCTTAGCCATGGCGACCTTATGACCCATACATGTTACAGGAGGGAGACATTCTTTAGAGAAAGAGAAGTATTAGAACACGAGGACAGGCACTGGCACTGGAGGGAGGTAGAATCAGGGGTAATTTGTTGAAAAATAACTTCACAGAGAGGGTAGTGGACAAGTGGAACAGCCTCCCATCAGAGGTGGCAGAGGCTAATACGGTACAGAACTGGGATAGGAATAAGAATATCCTCACAAAGAAGACATGATCCACTATGGTTAAAAATGGGGGCAGACTAGATGGGACAAATGGTTCTTATCTCCCAATAAATTATATGTTGTTACATACCTGTAAGTCAGAACAATACAAACTAAAACTTGGTGCAAACCCTTAACCCCTTCATGACAGAGCCAGTTTTTGCGTTCCTGACAGAGCCCTTTTTTTCAAATCTGACATGTCTCACTTAAGTGGGGATAACTTTTTTTTGCTTTTACTTATCCCAGTGATTTTGAGATTGTTTTTTCGTGACACATTGTACTTCAAGTTAGTGGTAAATTTGGGTCGATACAGTCTGTGTTTTTTTGTGAAAAATACCAAAATATCGTGAAAAAATGGAAAATTTAGCAATATGCAAAATGTTAAATTTTCTGCTTGTGAGACAAATAATCATACCACTCAAAATAGTTAATAACTAACATAGACCATATGTCTACTTTATGTTTCCATCATTATTTCAACTTCCTTTTAATTTTTTTGGACACTAGGAGGCTTACAATATGAATAGCAAATTCTCAAATTTTCAAGAAAATTTCAAACACTGATTTTTTTAGGGACCAGTTCAGTTCTGATGTGACTTTGAGGGACTTGTATGTGAGACACCCCCATAAATGATGCCATTTCAAAAACTGCACCCCTCACAGTATTCAAAACAGCATTTTGGAAGTTTGTTAACCCTTTAGGTGTTTCACAGGAATTAAAACAAAGTGTAGGTGAAATTTCAAAATTTCTTTTTTTTGCAGAGTTTCAATTTTAATACATTTTTCTAACGAATACAGTAGATTTTACTAGAGAAATGTGACTAAAAATTGATTCCCCCAATTCCTTTGTTTTCAAAAATATATTATATGTGGCCCTAGTTTGTGCTAATGCTTGCCACTACAATTACTATGCGCTGCTATTTGATCCCTGCTACTGTGACTTACCAGTAGATGTTTGTGTTATGTTTTTGTTTACATTTTGTCATGGTGACGGTAGCACCATCAATTAGAGGCCTGATCGTCATGCTGGCGTATGCCGCTGACGCCACAGACCTGCGCCACTCGTCCGGAGCCGCTTGGCCCGGTTGGCGCCGAAAACACTGGGTGTGTGTATATAAGGTATGTGTATCTGTTTTTTATATGTTACTCTGCTTGAAAACGATGCCTGCGTAGCATCGAAACGTTGCAGCAAATAAAGAAAAGTTTTACTTTTACCCACTGCCTTGAAGTATCGTTGGAGTGCCGCGCCAATACTGGGAATTTACATGCTTTCATAGTGCGGGCACCCAGAACTGCTACACGTAAGGAGGTTGTGCCGGGCATTCGATTGTATATATATATATATACATATATATACATATACATATATATACACATATACATATACATATATATATATATATATATATATATATATGTGTATATATATATATATATATATATATATATAATATATATATATATATGTGTATATATATATATATATATATGATTTCATTTTATACATTTTTAAGTTTTTTACATGCGGGGGGGGTTGGAGCTGGGGGGGAGCGCTGCGGCTGCTTCCTGATGACAGTGACAGGGAGCGAGGTAGGGGGAGCGGCTGCCGGAGGGAGCGCAGCTGCCGGGCGGGTGGGAGGGAGGGAGAGCGGCTGCCGGGCGGGTGGGAGGGAGAGCTGCGGATCGGTGGTGATCGGTGCCAGCACCGATCACCGCCGATCCCTGTGTTACCGAGCGGCTTAGCCGCCGGTAACACAGAAATAGCTGTGATTGGCTGTTCACATTTGAACAGCCAATCACAGCGATCGCCGACCGGTGGGGGCATCCCTGCCCCCCCCCGGGCGGCGAGGGGGGATGTCTGCTGTCAGGGACAGCAGACATCACCTAACTGTCACTGCGTCTCTAGACGCAGTGACAGTTTGAAGCCATGACGTATATATACGTCAACGGTCGGGAAGTACTTCCCGGCCATGACGTATATATACGTCAATTGTCGTGAAGGGGTTAAAGAACATTTGATACAAGCTATATTTTATTATTTATTTATTACCAGTTTCTTATATAGCGCACACAGATTCCGCAGCGCTGTACAGAGAATATTTGACCATTCACATCAGTCCCTGCACCAGTGGAGCTTACAATCTATATTCCCTACCACATATACACACGCACACACAGACATTCTAGTGTTAATTTGTTGGGAGCCAATTAACCTACCAGTATATTTTTGGATTGTGGGAGGAAACCGGAGTACCCGGAGGAAACCCACGCAAGTACGGGGAGGATATACAAACTCTGCACAGTTAGGGCCATGGTGGGAATCTAACCCATGACCTCAGTGCTGTGAGGCGGTAATGCCAACACCATCCGTACTGCCCTATATATATAGATATATGCCCTATGCCAGTGGTCAGGGAACTCGTTCCTCATTACCGCACACAGTGCATGTTTTGCTGGTAACCCAGCAGGTGCACAGGTGTACTAATTACTCACAGACACATTTTATAAGGTCCGCAGGTGGAGTTAATTATTTCACTTGTGATTCTGTGAGGAGACCTGCAAAACATGCACTGCGTGGGGTAATGAGGACCGGGTTCCCTGACCACTGCCCTATGGTATATAAGAGTTGAGTTTGAAGAAACTCAGGGAGCCCGAGGTGTGCTCCCACCACCAGTGCTGTGCCTAAATACGTGCATAGGGGGTCGTGCGTTCAAATGGACCCTCTCCCAAAGGAGAAGGACCCTGTTACTCCCCTAATGCTGTGTACACACGGGGGAGATATATTGCTCAGCCATATATGGCTGAGCAATATATGGCTGAGCATATATCGCTCAGTTTCTACTTTTTATCAGCGACCAGAGATGGTCGCTGATGAAAAAGAAACTGCCGGGTGGAGCCCGGCAGTGGTAATCAGCTGGTCGCAGGAGCATGTTCCTGCGACTAGCGATCACCACAGGGGCAAAAACGGGAGCGCGCACCCGGCGATATATCGCCGGTGCACACTCCCATTGCGGGCAATATGGTCGCTCAGCGACCATATTTCCCGCGATTTTGCACAAAATCGCCCCTATGTCTACGCACCTTTACCCCTCTCAGCCATAAGGCCGAAGAGGGGAAAAAGGGGATCTTTTTTCCTTAACCCCTGGAAGGGTTAGGACGGTGGGTCCTCCGCACCCGAAGGTTTGGAGAGACCCGCAGTAGGCTTCCCTCCGCCTTACGGCTCGGGGTCGCCCTCTAGGGGACTGAAGCTCTCCCCAAAAGGATGATAGCTTCGGCACATTGGTGAGTGAATGGGCCATAAGGGTCAAACACACAACCCAAAAAAACAAGTGACACACTACAGAAAACGTGAAAAGTGCACGAACGTAAGAGGAAGAAGAGAAATAAATAATAAAGAGGAACCCAGCCAGAAGGCCGGGGTGGGGGGTGAAAAATTATCCTACCCCATCCAAAAGGACGAGGTAAGGATGTGCAGCCTAACCTAGAAGGGAAGTGCGCAGTGCTAGTACCATACTAGTGCATGCTGATTTTGGGATCACCCGTGCATGTTCGTCACCCCCGAGTTTCCCCGGGAGCACAGTGCAGCCTCGGACCCCAGGCAGCCAGCCAGTCAGCGTCCGACCAAGTGTTTCTCTGCTCCACCAGCAGGCCCTTCCGGCCCCGGCATGGGAATGGATACTCCACCGGGCTTTTCGATGAGTCTCCCCCGAAGAGGCCAAATAGACCAACTGAAGGAGAAGAAAACACCTACTCAGTCCCGACAATTCCCCTCTCCCAATTTAAGGCAGGGATGGGGAACCTTCAGCCCTCCAGCTGTTGTTGAACTACACATCCCAGAATGCTTTTGCTGCAGTTTTAACATGGCCAATAGCAAAACATGTAGCAGTGCATGCTGGGATGTGTAATTCAGCAACAGATGGAGGGCCAAAGTTCCCCATCCCTTATGGGGAACGTTCCGGGGGTTTCTGGGCAACCAACCCCCCCCCCCCCTTCCCCCAGCATTTGCATAATCATTCATGAACACCTCCTTCATTAAAAAATGTACTGAGCTTTGAAAAGTGATAAAGTGGAGAGGTATAAACCTCCAACCAACCAGCTCCTAGCTTTCATTTTTCAAACACAGTCTGTAACATGGCATTTAAAAACTGATTGGCCGTTACATTATCACTCTTCACGTTATCAAGCTTATATGTATATGACAGAAGAAATAAGCAAATGATTCCTGCAGCAGGAAATGTATTCTGCAGCTGCTTGATACATTTGTCTCGCAGCATTTGTTGCTCATAGAGATCTCAGTGCATTTGTGCATTCACTGTAGAAATATGGTATAAGTAAAACACATTAACATTACAATGATGGCACCTATACAAATGTGTCAGTAACAAAATAAAATAAAAGCTAAGGTTGAATTGCTAATAGGGTGGCCAATCCCGGGATCGGGAACGGTGGGATCCCGGGATTTGGCCCCAATATTGCCGGAATTTGAGTCCCGGGATTGGACCTTCCAATCCTGGGATTTCGGGATTAGACTAGTTTAATGCTGGGCAGCGTCTGAGCACTTGCTCAGACGCTGCCCAGCTGCTCCTGAGTCCTGCGCCAGCTGTGCAGCTCAGACGCGCAGCGTGATGTGGTCAGAGGTCACGCTGCGCGTCACACTCTGCAGCCAACAGATCATGCCCCCGCACTGCCGTCGCTCTCTACAACTGGAGGCTGTTCGCTGAACTCGCCTGCACTGTGACCAGGACCTGGCATGACTGAGTGCGGCCGGGAGAGGTCAGGCGGCGAGCGAGTTGTGACACCATAGGTGCAGCGCTGCGGCCTGCGCAGCACTGAACCCGCTCCCCGCCCGACTTCTCCCGGCTGCACAGTCTAGTGACACACTGACCTCCCTCCGGCATCACACCCACAGCCTGACTCCATTCTGCTGCCGCCTGCCCCGCTTAAAGTAAGACAACGTGGGGGAGAGGGGGGTGGATTTATTTTAAGCATGCCAATCCCAGGATCCCGGGTATCCCAGAATTGAGCATTTTTCAATCCTGATTTCCAGGATTGAAAAAATGCCCTGGGATTGGCATCCCTAATTGCTAACATATTTCACGTCAGAATACCTATTGCACCTATATATTATACACACACATCATTGTCCGTCATACATAGCACACAGACATAAACCTCATTGACAGCCATATATTGAACAGAAATCAGAACCCCTCCACCACCACTATTGTCGTCAAACATTGTCATTCACCACATTCTCCAGAAACAGAAGATTCTTAAGGACAGAATTGTAGGTACTTCCTCATCTTTGCGGCCACAGCTTACGCCAGTTATATTAGCCGCTTTCAGAATAGCATCATCCTCCCCACAACTTTACTAAAGGTGATAGATGGTGGCGTGGACACAGAAAGGTGGCGTGGACCCAGGGTGGTGCGGGTTACGATACGTAAGTTCCATAGCGTAAGCTGTGGCCGCAAAGATGTATGTATGTATATGTGTGTATATATATATATATATATAATGCTGGCGGCACTCGGATGCAAAAAAACCGACAAGCGTGGGACAGCATTGTATTGAGTGGTCAGCAGTGACCATCTCCTAGGAGGACATTGGAGTTTATATCCGAAAATCGTGGTTTGGACATCCAGGAGTGCCACCTGAAGCAACACTATATATATATATATATATATATATATAAGGGATGGAAATTATCAATGGTTCATGGCCGATGTCAAATACTTTTGCCATCGATGGGGGAGAACCAGATGGTTTCCCTCCATCGATGGAACAGCAAAATGATGTCCCACGAAGCCCCGCCCCCCATATTTTGATTGGCCCACAGGCCCAGAGGCAGAACTCTGGGAGGCAATGGAGTCATCTCCCTCTCTTTCTGTATATACATACAGTATATAATATATATTTCATAACAGACTATATATATTTTGAATAACGTTGTGTGTGTGGAAGGGGGGGCACCAATATTAATCTTGCCTCCGGGAAACTGGGACAAACTTACGCCACTTCACAGGCCAATCAATCAAACACAATGGATGACCATCGATATGTAAAAATATCGATGGTCATCCATTGCATAGTTTAGCACTATCGATGGCCAGTTGCAGAATTGCCATCAATGGCAACCATCGATGGCAACGATGGCCATCCCTTATACTGGCCCAGTTGTTTGGAACTGGGCCATATCCGAACACCTCCTGGCTACGATCTGGACGCCGCAGACCATCTTCAGGCATACCATCTGCAGCAGACCACCCAGCAGCGGCACCGTCCTCAGGAGCACCAGCAGCGGCAGCACCATCCTTGGTAGCACGGAGACCAGTTGTCATCCTTGCCCGCCTTCCATCCTACAGGAGATGCACCTTTACAGAAGGAGGCGCTGTAGAGTCCTGCCCCATCTGCATCTCCCAGTTTCGGATCAGAGAGGAAGTGGCGGTCACATCCTGCAGGCATGTTTTCCACATCTCATGCCTGACACAGTGGCTGGACATTAACACCATCTGCCCCATGTGCCGCGCCCGATGCCTGAGCAGACTTTTCCTGCGTCGTCTTTAAAGGAAATCCGAGGACGTAAGTACTGTTACAGCTGGTCGTGTCCTTGTTGTCTTGTCTCCCCCTGTCTACCCTACTCGGGGATTAGCTACTTGCTGCTGTTGTCAGCAGAAGTCTTGAGGGATTTTACCTTTTTTACCTGAACTGACGGACTTAATTTGGCTCATTGAAATTTGGCTAATTGGCAACAATTCAAATTCTTCAGTCCCTCAGCAGGGTTTTGGGTTCACCTCTTGCCGAGTTCTACTTGTGTTATCCTTGCTCTCCCCCAACCCCCTATTCCCTCATGTGTCTTTATGTTGCTTCTGATTGGCCCTGAAGCTTGTCATTATTCAGCTAATTGGCATTCAATTAAACATTTTTTTATTTTTTTTTATTTTTTTGGCAGATCATCCATTTTACTAAACTGTAATGCTTTGGGAGCTATCCACGAAGCAGTGGAAAGAGAGGAGAATTGTGATTGGTTGCTATGGGTAACATCTGTACTGGCTCCTCCCTCCACTCTTCTCACTGCTTCCCCCAATAGACCCCTTTGCCACCAAACTTAGTTTAAACATATTTGAATATTTTTAATGTGTTTCAAATAAATTCCACCTTTTATTCTGCCAAATACATGTCTCTGAGTCTTTATTTATATTATGGTTACTTATGATTGTGTGATTATATGGTATATACATGGGACACCCCTCAGATGGTGGAAGGTTATGGGCACCATACATTTCCTAATTGATTTAGTTCTAATAAATAAATAAATAACCAATGAATGGAAATCACTGTGTCTGAGTCTTTCTGTTATATCATTTTATTAATGGTATTTTACGGTTGTATTATTATTTTTTGGCTGGCGTGGGGATCAGATAGAAGATGTTAATCCTATGTCGCATAATGTATGTGCAAGGGTGATTAGCGTCAGAAAATGCACATGGGTCATAAACACAAACTGTCCAGACTCTGGGCCAGATGCACTAAGCTTCAAAAGTGATAAAATGGAGAGTGATAAACAACCAACCAATCAGCACCTGCCTGACATTTTTCAAACACAGTCTGTGACATGTCAGGTAGGAGCTGATTGGCTGGCTGTTTATCACTCTTCACTTTTGAAGCTTAGTGCATCTGGTCCTGTGACTGACAGGAAGCCGGAGTTTGGGGGGTGGAAACCTGCCATATTCCAGGTGTTTCTGAAAAATGCAGCCGTGCCCAGGTATTTAAGAGGAGGGTCTGTGATGTCAGCAATGACCGCTTCTGCCCTGACACAGTCCTAGATTAATGGAAGGGGGGAAATTTGAGGAAGAATTACTTCACAGAAAGAGTAGTAGATAAGTGGAATAGCCTCCCATCAGAGGTGGTAGACGCAAATACAGTAGTACAATTTAAACATGCTTGGGATAGGCATATTGATATCCTTACAAAACAATAAGGATCAAATATGGTTTGAGGTAACATGTTTAAAAAAAAGGGGCAGACTAGATGGGCCAAGTGATTCTCATCTGCCGTCACATTTTATGTTTCTGTGTTTCTAAGGGTCACAGTTACTCACATTTGCACAGACAGCAAAAACCTATTGAGGGTTGGGGAATTGCATATGGATTTGCGATAGAATAGCAATTAGCGATTCATACACAATTCTCTCACCATTTAGCAAAGGGTGTATTCTCTCTCTGCCTGGACGGTCAGGTAAGGGCCTGGGTCCTTTGTAAATATACCATGCAAATGGGTGTGGCCCAGAGGCAGATTTACCACAAATAACCACTGCACCTGCCTAGGTCCCAGCACGTCCCAAGGGGCCCCATAAAGATATCCTGGCCATCGAAAACATTCCCAGAGGAGCATTGCATGACTACTGCCTGATGTCATCACATCACATGGACCAGCGCACACTCCCAAAGTCCCTTTCATGTTCTTTGATAGGATATAAAAATTATTTGGACACAGAAAATGGTGTCATCCACTTTTTTTGTGGGAAACCAGGTTACTGTACATGTGACACTGGTAGTAAGCTACTTCCATAAGACCTAGAGCCTGATTCAGATTTGTACTCAATGCCGATGTTCATGCAGCTGAGCATTTATAGGTAAACCCTGCATGCGCCAAGGTACTTTATCTCTGGCGCCTGCAATCAGCAGCAAGATTATAGTGCTATGGATTGTTTGAGGAGGGCCTCAAACCGGTATCTTGTCTTGGACACCGTGAGGTTTAAGGGAGGGATGTATTAATACACATCACCGCCCTTCACCGCCGGCCGGCCGCGATGCCAGCGCATATGTACTAACATATGCGGCTGGCATCGCGGTGCGGTAACGGAGACCCCCCGTGATACCTGTACTGTGGTGTGCGGGGGGTCTCTGTCTCCTCCCTGCCGCCTACTGCTACCTTCACGCCGGGGAAAGCTAAGCAGGCTGTCCCTGGCGCCTCCTCCTCGCCCCTGCAGCTGGAAAGATGTCCGGCTGCGTTGCTAGGGGGAGGAGGGGCTTACCTTCAGGGGTCCAGGAGGACCTGCAAGAAGGTAAGCCCAAGGGAGGGGGAGAGGGGGGTCGGCGGGGTTGCTGCGGCGGGTGGCGAAAAGAAGCCCATACGCTTCTATAGGGTATTGCCACCAAAAAGGTGCCGATACCCTTCACTGTGGTAACGAGGCGGCGGGGTTTTAATACATAGGATAATGCGGTAAAACGGGGGTTTTGCCGCATTTTCCCCTTAGTACATCCTGCCCTAAATCCGCCTGTGTGACCAGCTGTAGGTGGGTGCAGTGGCATTAAGAGGAGGGAGCCAGTACTTTTTACCCGGGTCCAGGTCTGCTGGAGGGTCCAGGGCCTGCTCCCCCTCCCCTGTTGCAGGGAGCCGGGCAGTCGGGAGAAATGAAAGGCTGCCACAGCACAGCCTCTCTCTTCTGCTCAGGACATGCTGCTCAGTGCTGTGTGCAGAGCTGGGGAGAGAGGCAGATGCTGCAGCCCTGATGCAGGCGTGATCCCTCCCTGCCACCCACCCATAGTGCCCACTGCCTGTGCAAACACTTTTTTAACAAGGGCATTACTCCGGTAACCATAGTGGGGCCCAACCACCCCGTCAGTGCACCTGGATGGGTATGACTACCCGTCACCTGGTGCCGACACATGCTTGGGGAGCTTGGGACAGGGGATGTGTTAGCCACCTCTACTTACATCTCTTCCTTCAGTAACGTCAGGTAGTTAAACCAACATGTTTATAAATCGTGTCTGTGTAAAACCCCTCCGTGCAAAGTGACCGTACTGACATCCAACACTATAACAATGGCGGTTACCATCATTTTACCAAGTCAGCTTAATGGCATATGTGCTTTGTTATTATTTTTAACCCTTTGAGACCAACATCTCTGTGAGAGATGTTCAAAATATCTGCTAAAAATGCCAGGTTTGTTATATCAATTCAAATAACCAATGTGTAAAAAAAGATTATATTTCCTATATAAGGTAACATTGCCGGTCGTTATGATGATGTTTGCTTGGCAAGTTTCACACCAATTTTCACAAATTCATTGACACTCAAAGGGTTAAAGCACCACAAACCCATTCCCCAATGAAATGCAATCCAGTAAGGGCTTGTTTTCTATAACCACAAAAGGCCTGAAGCAGCGGTATCTCATATGTACCACCCTGCGCATGTTGTCCAAGTCAGACATATACATCTCTATGGATCTGTGGCCAATATGGGCTGTGCACAACTGAACTTCATCCCCTCGTGTGGCTACATGGGGGACACTGGATGGCAACGGGGCATTTGCACAGGGTATAAATCAGGTTGGTATGCAAATGCAGACACAGCTGTGCTTTTCTAGTTTATGTATCCACCAATCATCACAGGAGAAGCTACCATCTAAGAAGACGGGTGTGGTATGAATCACCGACAGTTGGGATCCCGACAGTCATTATACCGACGTCGGGATCCCGACTGCCTGGTCTCAGACAGCGTGGCCAGCGCAACAAAGCCCCTTGCGGGCTCGCTGTGCTCGCCACGCTGCGCCACCTATTCTATTCTCCCTCTATGGGGGTCGTGGAGGGAAAAATAGCCGAGGGCCGTCGGGAACCCGGCCGTCGGTATTTTAACAGTCGGGATCCCGACGTCGGGTTAATGACTGTCGGGATCCCGACTGTCGGGACCCCGTCCGGCACCCAAGAAGACAGACACCCCACGGAGCCATCTCAAGTCACTATTGAGGAACATCAACTCCTAGGGTTAACCTATGGCTCTTCAGTCTGGGCGACGCAGTGGTGAGGCCGGTGACATGGTTCTCTGCATGCAATATAGCAGCTAACGAGGTAATGGGCAAGTAAGGGGATGTACTAAGCCTTGAAAAGTGATCAAATGGAGAGTGATAAAGTACCAACCAATCAGCGCCTGTCATTTTTCAAAACTGCCTGTAACATATGGCCTAATTCAGACCAGACCACTGGGCTGCGAGTCTTCGGAGCCCACATCCATGGTGACGACATGAAAGAGTATTCTTTCCTGATTATGAAGCTGTGTAAATGCGGCAATATCTACCTTTCAGGTTGGTCATTTCTGTCACTGGTGTTCGATCATATCGCTGTATACATACTGTGCGTGTACCTGAGGAATTCCACAGATGGTAATAGAGAAATGTGTCTTTCTAGTAGTACATCAGCGTATGCATGCGGGGGAGGGTCAGTTTAATACTGACTAGGCGAGCGGTGACAACAAGCAGACAGCCCTGCTCGCTGTCACTGCTCACCCCCGGCATTGAATACACCCCAATGAATTCATCACCGATAATTGGTATGATTTTATCACTTAGATCAGTGGTTCCCAAACTGTGTGCCTAGGCACCCTGGGGTGCCTCAGGACACTTGCAGGGGTGCCTTGGGTTGGTGGGCTAGGATCAATTCATATTATTAATGGACAACGTAACACTGGTGGCTGCCAATCATAACATATGATATAACACAGTGAAATATAAGAACAATACTTATTTTAATATTTTTATCTGAATTTCTCAATAAGAAACATTTGGTCCCGGGGTGCCTTGAAAACATTTTGATGCTCTAGGGCGCCGTGATTCAAAATAGTTTGGGAACCGCTGACTAATGCTGCTTTCCCACTGCAGACCCGTTTTAAGTTACAGGTAATCTTAAACGGTATTTAGCATTCCCACTGCAGCAGATTACAGTTTGAAATGCCATTTAAGTCCCATTCCCATTGCAGGTAAAACGTTTTAGCTCTTCAAAACGTTTTTACAGCATTGGTGTGCAGTGGTGCTAGTAATATATACATTGCTGGCCTGTGCCAGCAATGTATATATTACTGGCTGATAATTAATCATTGGTGTGCAGTGGAACCAATAATATATACATTGCTGGCCTGTGCCAGCAATGTATATATTACTGGCTGATAATTAATCATTGGTGTGCAGTGGTACCAATAATATATACATTGCTGGCCTGTGCCAGCAATGTATATATTACTGGCTGATACTCCGTTACTGGCTCCGTGTTCAGCGGGGGGGGGGGCGTGGCGAGCAGGCCGGGAGGGGCGGAGCGCCCAGCTTGTGTGGCCGGGCGGGGGAGCAGGACTGCCGGGCGGTGATTGACAGCGGGACGGCGCCGGTGAGCAGCGGTGAGTATATGACGCTGCGGGCGGGGAGGGGGGTGGCAAGGGAGGGAGCAGACAGCTGGACTGAAAGCCGCGCATCTTTCAGCCCGGCTGCTGTATACAGATTCAGCGATGATGGCTCAAATATGAGCCATCCTCGCTGCATCTGCTGGTAAAACCGTTTAAGAGGCATTCCCATTGCCTCTTAAACGGTAGATTACCGGCTAAAACCCTGCTCTGAAAACGGGTTGAAATACCGTTTAACTTTAAACGGTATTTCAACTCTGGCGCTTTCCCACTGCAGCCTTAAACGGTATTTTGCCCTCAAAAATCGGCAAAATACCGTTTTAAGGCTGCAGTGGGAAAGGGGCATGAGACATTCATTCCCCCAATATAACCCATTTCAGGAGAACCCTTAGGTGACCCAGTATATGCCGGGTCAGTTAAAGTATTATAGATAGACCAAATGTATATTAATAATAAATATATACAGTATACACAGAGCTTAAAGTGGTCATTCAGAGGTGGGGAACTCATTTCTCTATGCCACCTAATTACCCCCTCTCCCCCTATTAGGCAGAGAGAGGGCCAGTAGTAGGGTTTTTGCATCCAACAAAGTTGCTCTACTGGAGAGAAGAGAATGGGCGCTTGATGTATGAGGTGACTTTACCAAGCAGCTGCTGGGGTACAGGGGTAGTCAATCCCTGTCAATTGGGTGGACAGGCAAAATATACAGAAAAGCAGCCCCTCACCTCTGTGTTATTGGATCGCATATTGACTTCCATCATCTGCCGTTTGGGAACATCACCTTCTTTCCCTTTTGGGACCCTTCACCGATACAGAACTCCAGGTGAGCCCTGCCATTCTCAGCCACCTGTGGAGACTGTGTCCCTTCCCCAACAGGACCGACAATTGGGTCCCAAAATCCTCTCCATCCACCAGAGTGACCGGGGTGAACCGCCATCCACACCTCCAGGTGAGCGACCAACATCACAGCCACCTGTCTGAGGTCCAGGATCCCCATACAAGTGTCACATTTGGAGAACCAACACCCTTCCCTTCTACTCGTGTGTGCTAAAACAGCAGTGACTTTCACCTAAACAAGTCACACACAGGGGACTTTCATTGCATGGGTACAGAGTGCCCCAAATTCTCCTCAAATACCCTTGAAAGGCCCAGGATAAAGGGACCAATCCGGAACCCCCTTCACTGACCCCTCCAGCGGCATCAAGCAGACCTCCGCGACATAGTGAGGATCAGTGAACCGGTACCCCACCAACTTCCATCTTGTCCCACTTGGCAGACCACTCATTGATAAGTGCACTTACCAACTGGACAGACAAAAATTGGGCAGTAGCCCAGGTGCTTCTCTCGATCCAACCACAGAGTGAGACCAATTTTACTTATTTTTATTTCCATATTTATTATATGTTTTCATTGTATATTCATGTCGTGTAATTGTGTAAAAAACGTCATTTTTATTGGTATATAAAGGGTTTTTGCATCCACCTGCAAACTAGAATGCTGTTCTGTGAGAATTACTGTACAGGGTCAATGTAGAGGTAAAAATGTTCCACCTCGCCGTCCACCCCATTCCCCCTCACTTTAACCCCTGTATATACATAACAGCAGTGTAGACCCCTGGGCATAGCAATGTATTGGGGCCCCTACCTATCCTCCAGCGGTAGGGGTGGGGGGTGCTATGAGCGGAAGCTTTGATGTCCTGCAGATGGTAGGGGGTATTATATCAACCGCTCAGCATGTAGGGCCTGGATCAGTAATTTCCACTAATTACCCCTTTACTGCACAGATGCTGGGAGATGGGGTGGGAGAAGGGGCCATTGGGCTGAATGAAGGGGCCCTGATACATAACTTCCAGCAGGGCCGGTGCTAGGGTGTTTGGCGCCCTCCTGCAAACTTTACATTTGCGCCCCCTCATACTTTACAAAGAGACAGCGCACACCGAAAAAAGATGTGTGGTCTCACAAGGAAGGGGCATGGGCACACAATAGTACTCCCAGTTCAAATCATGACACAGTAGCACAATCTTATTCTCATTACACAGCACCAGAGCTGTAACTGTGACAGAAAAGGAATTATGACCCCACCCCACTACCACCACTACAGAGAAAACAGGGAGAGTGCGCGCCGAAGGCGCGCGCAAAAAAATGTAGGGGCATGGCCACATAACAGTACCAATAACACCGTTGTTACACATTATGCCACATGCCATAATGGCCATTCCTCATTATGCTTCACAGTAATGTAAATTACAAGATATGCCACACATCGTGATGCACCTTACACATTATGCTATGCATAATGCCCCAAGTACTTCTGCTTATACACATAATGCCACGAGTAATGCCCCTTAAACAATGCCCCAGTACTGCTGTGTAATCAATTCCAGTCTAGCCCTGAGACCAGCAGAGCCTACATAGGCATGGAATTTATTTTCAAATATGGCGCCAGCTCATGAGCCAATTGGAGCTCTCGGTCCGACAGCCAATCAATAACTGCAGCTGCCGGACCACATGCTCTGATAGTAGTAGCATTGCTTATACATAATGCCCAATGTATCCTACAGTAGTAGCATTGCTTATACATAAAGCTCACTGTTGCCCTCATTAGAAGCGCTGATTATATGTAACGCCCACACCAGCTGCCGACAGAAGTAGCACCGTGTAACGCCCACACCGGTTGCCAACAATAGTAGCACCGTGTAACACTCACACCAGTTGCCGACAGTAGTTGCACCGTGTAACGCCAGTACAAGTTGCCAACAGTAATAGCACCATGTAAAGCCGACACCAGCTGCCGACAGAAGTAGCACCGTGTAACGCCCACACCAGCTGCCGACAGAAGTAGCACCGTGTAACGCCCACACCAGCTGCCGACAGAAGTAGCACCGTGTAACGCCCACACCAGTTGCCGACAGTAGTAGCACCGTGTAATGCCCACACCAATTGCTGACAGAAGTAGCACCATGTAACGCCCACACCAGCTGCCGACAGAAGTAGCACCGTGTAACGCCCACACCAGTTGCCGACTGTAGTAGCACCGTGTAACGTCCACACCAGTTGCCGACAGTAGTAGCACCGTGTAATGCCCACACCAATTGCCGACAGTAGTAGCACCGTTTAACGCCCACACCAGTTGCAGACAGTAGTAGCACCATTTAACACCCACACCAATTGCTGACAGTAGTAGCACCGTGTAACGCCCACACCAATTGCCGACAGTAGTAGCACCGTGTAACGCCCACACCAGTTGCCGACAGTAGTAGCACCGTGTAATGCCCACACCAGTTGCTGACAGTAGTAGCACCGTGTAACGCCCACACCAGTTGCAGACAGTAGTAGCACCGTGTAACGCCCACACCAGTTGCCGACAGTAGTAGCACCATGTAACGCCCACACCAGTTGCCGACAGTAGTAGCACCGTGTAATGCCCACACCAATTGCTGACAGTAGTAGCAAAACGCCCACACCAATTGCTGACAGAAGTAGCACCGTGTAATGCCCACACCAATTGCTGACAGTAGTAGCACCGTGTTACGCCCACACCAGCTGCCGACAGAAGTAGCACCGTGTTACGCCCACACCAGTTGACGACAGTAGTAGCACCGTGTAACGCCCACACCAGTTGCCGACAGTAGTAGCACCGTGTAACGCCCACACCAGTTGCCGACAGTAGTAGCACCGTGTAATGCCCACACCAATTGCTGACAGTAGTAGCACCGTGTAACACCCACACCAATTGCTGACAGTAGTAGCACCGTGTAATGCCCACACCAATTGCTGACAGTAGAAGCACCGTGTAATGCCCACACCAATTGCTGACAGTAGAAGCACCGTGTAATGCCCACACCAATTGCTGACAGTAGTAGCACCGTGTAATGCCCACACCAATTGCTGACAGTAGTAGCACCATGTAACAGTTGCTGACGAGAAGTATCTGGGTGGGAGCTGATGCTGCTACTTGTCAGCATTCTGGAAGGTAGCAGGGGTACCACTTTCTGTAGAGCACAAAAGTTTTTTTTATGAGTGCAGGGACACATATTATAATACATCCAGAACTGCTGTGCTATCTGACTGGACAATATATATATATATATATATATATATATATATATAGTTGGGGGGGAGCACCAAAATTATATGGTCTGTGGTTATTACCTTATTCCTGGCACTCAGCAGCACCTCCAGTCTCCATTAATAGGAGTGGCTTCCTGGCACCAGCTTTCTCCTGGCTGACCATGACACTGACAGCAGCCAGCGATGGCTGACACAGTGGTACAGGGCTCAGGGCTCCCATGTGCTGCCTGCGTGGCGCGCTGATCCTGCTGCCGGCGCCGAGGCTGTCATATATATTGACAGGTGCACTGCCGACTGCGGCACCCGGCAGCAGCAGCGCTGTTAAAGGGAGCTGGCGGGGGCGGGCAGTACTCGGAGCGCCTCTCAGAGCCTGCTGCCGGCGCCAGGTAATATTTTGACAGGTGCGTGCATGCCGACTGCGGCACCCGGCAGCAGCAGCAGCGCTGTTAGTGGAAGCTGTCGGGCAGGACTCGGAGCGCCTCTCAGGGCCGGCGCCTACCTGCATTGCAGGCTGCGCTGAGCGGGTAGCGCCGGCCCTGACTTCCAGGGTGGTAGAGGATGTTTAATATGCAGAGGAGGGGTGTATAGTGGAGTGGGCTTATTATTCATAATTTTCTGGTGGGAGGACAGCTTGCTTGACTGCAGATATCTCCAGTTTCCGGAAATAGATTTCTTAGCTTTTAATTGAATTAAAAACTAGAGAATCCCACCTACCAAATGGTATTGGGAACTAGGAGATCAGAGTTCAGGAGGCAGAGCAATCTGCCAACGAGTATATACAACTACATACCAGGTGTGTGGAGCTGGAGCAGTAACCAGCTGCTGGAAGGCTGATATCTCTGGTTCTGGGAAAAGTAGAGACAAGCTACTAGTATCCATCAAAGGGGGAGAGTCCCAGATTTTGGATTTTACCCTCAGAAAAACTCTCAGACTCTCAGACTGTCAGACATAACCTGAAATATCTAACAGGCTTGGATGGGGACCACTGCTTTGAAGTCCGATATCTCCGGTTCCCCAAGGCTAAATTCTTGTACCCATGGAAAGAGGGGATCCTCAGCTTTCAGTCTAGTGCCCTTAGATTCCTGGGGGGTTTCTAGCTACTCAGAAATCCTCCCTGCGTGCGCCACTGCTTGATCTTAGCCAAAACGCAGAGAAGCGATAAGCGTTGATGCATATACAGGTGTTATACCTACAGAAGTAGCGCCAGCTGTTGAACAAAAAGTTAGTCCCCTGGCCGGCAGCAGGGAGGAGACATGGGGTGAAATTTAATAGGATGAGAGATTCAGAAAGTGAGAGATTTGGTAAGAAATCTCCAGGTTTTCTTAAAGCAGCAATCATTTACACTGCAAAATCAAACTGCTTACAAAATCTCTCACTTTCTGAATTTCTCATCCTATCAAATTTCACCCTTTGTCTGATAGTGCCAGGTATATTTAGCATCTGACGTAATGCCTTACATGCCTGCAATGTTTAGATACGGACACTAGATGGCAGGCAAACCTATATGGCTATTCTGTGCCCAGATTATCATTTTATATGATTCTATGATTGAAGTGTAGCCCTGTATTATTATCTATTTATATGGTGTGAAAAGGAATCTGCAACACCCAATTACAGAATACATAAAAAAATAAGATAGCCATGAGAACTGTGACTTACAATTCAATATAAGTTGCAGACGAATCGGGATTTGCATCAGCAACGAATCGGCCCCTATGTTAACTGGGGTTCTTAGAAAATTTATTTGCAGACATTCTCACATTATTTCAGTCTCGCACTGCAGTAGGTGATTACAGGAATTTCTGTCCCATTCATAGAATAGTAACTATGGCCCTTATTCTGGTTCACTCGCAAAGGCAAATTCTTTCTCAAATGGACAAAACCGTGTGCACTGCAGGTGGGGCAGATGTAAAATGTGCAGAGAGTTAGATTTGGGTTATTTTGTTTCTGTGCAGGGTAAATACGGACTGCTTTATTTTTACACTCCAATATAGATCTTATTTTGAAGTAAAACCCAACCCAAATCTAACTCTCTCTGCACATGTTACATCTGCCACACCTGCAGTGCACCTGGTTTTGTCCATTTGAGAAGGAATTTGACTTTGCAAGTGAACCAGAATAAGGGCCAATATCTAATTCCGCACCTAAATTCTCCCCTGGAGATGGGATTCAATGACGGGTTGCAGCCACTGTGAGACCCGGATCTCTCTGTGACCTACAAATAGTGAGATGCTTTTTCCTGACAGTTTCAAAGAGTAATATGTGAATAATAAATACATCTCCCTGTTCCCGCCCCCATCAGGTGCCACCCCCTAGGGGGTGAGAGGTCTGCAGCCTGTCACCCATTGTTGGGCAAAGCCAGTATTGTCACCCTGTCTTAAACTGAGAGAGAGGGGCTTTGGCTGCCTATAATCTGAGTTTAGGCTACAATGGAATTTTTGGGTAACATTTATTTTGCTTTGATTCATATTTGATATTGTCATTTGGGTCTAATGCATAGGTGTGCACACATTGGTATGTATTCAATGCTGTTTGCGAGTGGTGACAGCGAGCAGGGCTTCCTGCTCGCTGTCACCACTCACCCTGACAGCATTCAACACAGCCTCCGCATCCGCCAATTCCCCCTCGCTCCGTTTTTTGAGCGAGGGGGAATTGGCGGATGTGGCTCCAGAATCAGCGAGATCCGCGGCTAAAAACTGCGAGTTTTCTGCAGCAGCTGAGGGTCTCACTGTTTTGGGGAATTCTCGCCGTTCTGTGACGGCGAGGTTTTCCCCAGCAGGTTGAATAGTGCGAGCGGCCGGCGCGGGGGTTAAACAGCGAGGATCGCTGGTTTTCAGCAATCCTCGCTGTTTAACCCCCTCGCCGGCTGCTCGCTGCGGCATTGAATACATGCCATTGAGTTTAACACTTTAGCACAGGCACCCCCTAATGCTATGGCCAGCCTTATGAACACCTCCCTGCCGCTAGCAATACCAGCAATACCTTTTACCAGACTTTTGCTTTTTAGAACTGTGTTCCATTAAAAGAAACGCCCATCAATCAATTATGTGTGTTTTGCATTGATAATTGTACTAGACAACTGTCATATCACTACATACCTGCATCATCCATATTAAGTTTCTGACTTTTTTTGCATGTTACACAGAGTAATTAGAAGATTAAAACTTAAGTAGGCAGGAGGTTATGGTGTGGCTGAGAGACGTTTTATATTGTAGAGAGTGCCAATAGATGATGGTAGACACAACTGATTGGTGGTGTTAGACACACCCAATAGACATGCCCAATACATAGTTGCCTACCCTCCTGCATTTTGCAGGAGACTCCCTGAAATAGCAGCAATCTCCCTCTCTCCCTCATTAGTGTAGTAATCTCCCTCATTACACCTATCCCGCATTACACTGTTACATCATAGTTACCTCCCCCACTGCATTCTGCAGGAGACTCCCTGAAATAGCAGCAATCTCCCTCTCTCCCTCATTAGTCTAGTAATCTCCCTCATTACACCTATCCCGCATTACACTGTTACATCATAGTTACCTACCCTCCTGCATTCTGCAGGAGACTCCCTGACATAGCAGCAATCTCCCTCTCTCCCTCATTAGTCTAGTAATCTCCCTCATTACACCTATCCCGCATTACACTGTTACATCATAGTTACCTCCCCTCCTGCATTCTGCAGGAGACTCCCTGACATAAGAGCAATCTCCCTCTCTCCCTCATTAGTCCAGCAATCTCCCTCATGTCACCTAGCCCACATTACACTGTTACATCATAGTTACCTCCCCTCCTGCATTCTGCAGGAGACTCCCTGACATAAGAGCAATCTCCCTCTCTCCCTCATTAGTCCAGCAATCTCCCTCATGTCACCTAGCCCACATTACACTGATACATCATAGTTACCTCCCCTCCTGCATTCTGCAGGAGACTCCCTGACATAGCAGCAATCTCCCTCTCTCTGCCATTTGTCTAGCAATCTCCCTCATGTCACCTATCCCGCATTACACTGTTACATCATAGTTACCTCCCCTCCTGCATTCTGCAGGAGACTCCCTGACATAGCAGCAATCTCCCTCTCTCTGTCATTTGTCTAGCAATCTCCCTCATGTCACCTATCCCGCATTACACTGTTACATTTTTGGGAAAAAAAGGAATGAGAGATAAATTTACATTGAGTCATCAGCACCATTTCCCAGCACTTTACCAAGTATAGTAGCTCTTACTAACTGCTTTAGGGATCATCTACATTTGGATATTTCATTTTAAAAGATTCCTCTCAGATGTAGCAGTACACACCCACGCTTCAAGGTGCCACATTCACAATCTCCAGTGGCGTTTTTTTACGTATGGGCTGCAGAGCTGCAGCCCCCCAGGTAAAATCGGCCACTGTAGTGAAGCCAAATGCAGTTTGTGAGACTACACTGGCTTCTCTGTGACTGGCAGAGCTGGCCCTAGCCTAAATGGCGCCCTAGGCAAGATTTTGTCTGGTGCCCCATAGCACTGCCACTAGTTCCGCCTCTGACCCTGCTCCCCTTTCCCAGCACCATCAACCCTCATCATAGCAGTCATCATTTTGGTGCTCCTACCCGCAATATTTCAAATAGAAACAGTGCACACATTCAGTGCGCAGCCCAAACAGAGGTGTGTTCTTGCTGGGAAGGGGCATGGCCACACAATAGTACCCTCAATTCAAATTAGTACATGCATAGAGAATGCTATGATACAGTGATTTCCATGAATACACTATTTCATATGCAGATAAAGCCTCACTCACACACAGAATAAAGGCATGCTGCATATCATTTTAATCAGCAGAAGCTGCTGATGCCCATAGGCATTCCAAATGCCCTAGGCAATTGCCTAGTTTGCCTATGCCTCTGGTGACTGGAACTGACTTCCTATTGGAAGTCTGACCTGCCAGTCACCCAAGGCAGTCCCATTGGGAGGTGTTCCATCCCTCTGGGATGCCTCTATGGGCTGCTGCATGGCAGCCCATAAAATCCAGAGTCTGCACATGCGCAGTACCTATGGCAGTACTGTCCATGTGCTGGTCCCTATATTGTACAGGCTCCAGGACTGTGATTTCGCCCCTGGGGCTGTTGCCGAAGCAGTCCATAAAAGCTGGCTGCATGCGCAGTACAAATGTTGGTACTGGGCATGCGCCAGTCCCGGTGCCTGTCATCATTGTACAAGCACTGGGAACAATGCAGCGGGGACCAAGAGGAGCAGCGGTGGCAGGGGGGAGCCGGCATCACAGCCAGTGGCAGCCCCCCTCCTACCATAAGGTAGGAGCCACCACTGACAATCTCTATTCAATATCTCCATATATGGAATTAGAGGCGCCCTTTGGGTGGAGCATGACCAGGGCCGGCGCCACCACTAAGCAGCTCTAGGCATTTGCCTAGGGCCCCGGCACCTGGAGGGCAGCAGTTCGCCCCTCATCCCCAGCGAACTGTGTAAAAAAATTGCTGCCCCGGCGTCCCTGCAGTGCTGGGGCGGTCAGGGGTGTCCGTGCCGTAGGGGTACCTGCGGCGCCGTCATGTGTATAAAGCTGGCTGCGGCCGGAGGGGTCCCTGTAGTGAATAGCAAATAACTAGCGCTATGTGCGCGGCAGCGCGGGAAGCGCTAGTTATTTGTTATTCACTACAGGGACCCCGCCGGCCGCAGCCAGCTTTATACACATGACGGTGCCGCAGGTACCCCTACGGCACGGACACCCTTGACCGCCCCAGCACTGCAGGGACGCCGGGGCAGCAATTTTTTTACACAGGTACCACCCCCCCCTTCCCCCGGCACCGGGGCGCCCCCACCCCGACTCGCCTGGGGCGCTCCGGTGCCTTGCACCGGCCCTGAGCATGACACACACCCTCATAAGGCGCCGTGCAAAATTACCAACTGTAATCTCCATGAAATTAGTTTTCAAAAGTAGGCAAGTATGGCCCAATAGGTGGTTCTAGGCATACCCCCGTGACGGTGCACCCCCTAATAAAATGTGCTGCGCACGCTTATGGTCTGATGATCGCAGTCAAATTAGATCTTGGTAAGGGGACTCCTCAGCAGAGATGGCAGGACAGCCCTGCCTGTGGATATTGCTGTTCAGGGTGTGTAGTTCTTGGTGGTGGAGATGAGTCATCCCAATCAGTCCCAAACAATCCCTCCGCCTCTTCCCTTTCACTCCACGTGATTGCATGGAGCAGAGTGTCCTGTAACAGTTGTGTCTGAGCATCTCAGATCATGGTTTCTTGGAAATGACAAATTATTTGAGCTTTGGAACCTTTTTCTGCAGCATTTAAAATATACATTACTACTGGGGAAATAATATCTAACTGGCACTACTATGGACATGATATGTAACTGACACTACTAGGGACATGATATGTAACTGGCACTACTGGGGATAGGATATGTAACTGGCACTACTATGGACATGATATGTAACTGACACTACTGGGGACATGATATGTAACTGGCACTACTGGGGAAATAATATTTAACTGGCACTACTATGGACATGATATGTAACTGACACTAGTAGGGACATGATATGTAACTGGCACTACTAGGGACATGATATGTAACTGGCACTACTGGGGACATGATATGTAACTGGCACTACTGGGGACATGATATGTAACTGGCACTACTAGGGAAATAATATCTAACTGGCACTACTATGGACATGATATGTAACTGACACTACTAGGGACATGATATGTAACTGGCACTACTGGGGATAGGATATGTAACTGGCACTACTAGGGACATGATATGTAACTGGCACTACTGGGGACGTGATATGTAACTGGCACTACTGGGAAAATTATATGTAACTGGCACTACTATGGACATGATATGTAAGTGACACTACTGGGGACAGGATATGTAACTGAAACTACTGGGGAAATTATATCTATCTGGCACTACTGGGGACATGATATGTAACTTGCACTACTGGGGACATGATATGTAACTTGCACTACTGGGACATGATATGTAACTGGCACTACTGGGACATCATATGTAACTGGCACTACTGGGGACATGATATGTAACTGGCACTACTGGGGAAATTATATGTAACTGGCACTACTAGGGAAATAATATCTAACTGGCACTACTATGGACATGATATGTAACTGGCACTACTGGGGACATGATATGTAACTGGCACTACTGGGGACATGATATGTAACTGGCACTACTGGGGACATGATATGTAGCTGACACTAATGGGGAAATTATATGTAACTGAGATATAAAATAAAATGTGTGTGTTTGTGTGTGTGTGTGTGTGTGTGTGTGTATTTCATGTGTTTGTACAACATAAATGCAACATATCTCATCCAAATATAAAAATATTCCAAAATACGGAATAATCCGTTATCCAAAATGCTTCTGGGCCTGAGCATTTTGGATAAGTGATACTCAACCTGTACAGGGGTAGAGAAGCCAAGTAATAGCCAAGGTTACGTTTGACCAGTAATTGGGTTGGATGACTGAGGGTGAGGTCCTATTGCTGGTGCTCCAGGTACTAGAATATCTGATGGTGCCCACACACTGGCCCTTATTCTGAATCGGACGGTACGGCCCGCGTGCGGCCGTACCGCCGATGTTTTTAGTCTGCACATGCGCAGAGGTCAATCTGCACATGTGCAGCCCCATTCGCCGCAGACGTATTTCGTCCGCCGCAAAGGGGGCGTATAGGGGCGTGAGGGGCTTCATACCCTCATTTCCCTATGTATACGCCCCGCGTTTCATGGGCGTTCCCATGCAAACGCGGGGCGTATGCATGCTAATCAGGGTATGACGCCACTGATGGGGGCGGAAAGCTGACGTCGCCGGATGTCAGCTCTCAGCCCCCATACAAGCTATCACACGGACGATTGTCCGTGTGGTCTCAGCTTGCGGGAGCTGCTGTGGCGTGCGGCCCTGCCTTCGATGGTCGACGACCATCGAATGCAGGGGGCAGCTCCCACCATGGTGGAGGCGTACGCCCCACCATTTTTATGCGGATCGCCAGCCGTCCGTGTACGGACGGCCGTGGCGATCCGTCTCGTGAGCGGGGATTGGTTTGTGCGGCCGGAGCACCGTGTGCGGCTCCGGCCGCACCAACCAGAATAAGGGCCACTGTGAGATGTGTGCTAGGTGCCATTTGTGCTATGTGATTTGAACCTCACACGCTGTGCTATTTGAACTACATAACATTTGGACTAGATTACAATATGCAATTTAAATATGTTAAGTACATATCGCCTGTGATTCGCTACACATGGTGCGATTTGAACAAGACACGATGCAATGTAGTACAGAAACCTCCTGCCCACATATACTATTTTGCTTTGTAATACACGGAGCACGCATCACAAGGTAAAATAAACATGGTGCGATTCGAACTAAAGCGTGCAGGTGGATTTATCCGAGGAATGAAGTTTTGCCTCACCCCATTCAGTCTCACTATTGTGCACACTGGATTCTAATTGGCTAAGATCAAGTGTAGTATCTGTTCTTATCAGTGGGTATGGACTGGCCCCTGGCAGAGAATAGAGAAAGACCGGACTGAGTAACTGCTCTAATGGGCGGAGGGGATGAGATCCCTCACGCTCGGAGCAGGGAAAAGTCTGGCTGAGAACCTTTACCTCTGCCAGATAGTGGGACAGTTCTAGCGCCGTAATTTCACTGGTAAGGGGAGGGGAGAAACAGTGGACTCAGTAGGTGGCTCTCTTGATGGGGTTTGTAGCCTCTGAAGGATAAGACAGTGAAAAGCTCAGTTTAGTATCCATTCCCAAGGAGCGGGGAAACGCTGGTTCTGAGTAGATTGCTCCCATTCCAGAGGTTCGTAGCCTCAGCGAAAAGCCCAGCTTAGTAACTTAACCTTGGATTGCGAGAAACACTGGGACTGAGTAGATTGCTCTTCCGAGGGGGCTTCAACCCTCAAGGGAGTCAATGGAAAAGCCCAGTGGAGTACCCATTGCCATGCCAGGGGTTGGACAGTGCCCTAGGTAGGAATGGAGAAACACTTGGTTGGACGCTGACTGTCTCGCTGCCTGGAGCCCGAGGCTGCACTGTGCCCCTGGAGAAACTCAGGGGTGCCTGAACTATGCACTGGTGAGCTTGTACACCATGCACTAGTATGGCACTTGCACTGTCCACTCTCCCTTTAGGTTAGCACTGCACGTTCTTACCCTGGGCCTTTTGGCTGGGGTAGGACAATTTTTCACACCCCCACCCCGGCCTTCTGGCTGGGGTCTCTTTATTATTTATTTATTTTCCTTCTTCACGTTCGTCACTTTTCACTTTTTCTGTTATTCATAGTGTGTCACTTTTTTTGGGCTGTGTGTATGACCCTTATGGGCTACCCACTCCCCATGGGCACCCCCGAGCCGCAAGGTGGAGGTGAGCCTACCGAGGGTCCCTCCAAACTTCGGTGCGGAGGACCCAGCCGCCCTAACCCTTTCGGGGGTTGAGGGAAGAGGGTCTTTCCAAGCTTTGGTGAGGAGGACCCACCGATCCCTATTTTCCCCTCTTGGGCCTTATGGCTGAGAGGGGTTAGGGGAATAACGGGGCCCTTCTCCTTTTGGAGAGGGTCCATAAGTACATACGCCCCCTATGCATGATTTAGGTCACTGCACTGGGTGTTGGGAGCACACCTCGGGCTCCCTGAGTTTCTTCAAACTCTATAGGTTTTACAGCGTGCTGAGAGTTCAAGATCACAGGACACAATGACGGATCCGCCCGTCATATCCCGCCATAACCATTGTCTGTCCCTCACATGATTCCAGGTACTTTTGTTTATATGTTTGTATGCCTGTAGGCCTTACTGCCACAGATGATCTAATACTGTACATGCCGTTACTACAGTAACGTGTGTAAACCCATGGTGTCCGATGTCATGCGTTGTGCCCAGACTGTATAAGAACAGAATGCACTTCAGAAATGACTGCCAAGCCCTTGCCCCATTTACAGCAGTTACCTCAGAGGCTTACGCTCACGCGGATGCACATTACACAACACCTTTTTCCCCAACGGCTCCATTTCCTTGTATGCTGTTAGTGGTTTTATTGAAATCTTTGTCATTGCTTACATTGCAAAAGAAGATAAATACAATTAAATCCAGTTCTACACAAGTTGCGGGAATAGAGTAAACACCATCGGTAATACTGAGCATACAGGGTCAGACTGACAGACATTTTATCTGACACCCACAACCAGTGGTGTAGCTTGGTTCCACGGTGCCCGGAGCAAGGGCATGTTTTGCTCCCCCCTGTATAATCACAACATGACCCCACAGGCTGCTCCCCATGTATAATAAAAGGACACCACAGGCTGCTCCCCCTGTATAATAAAAGGACACCGCAGGCTGCTCCCCCTGTATAATAAAAGGACACCACAGGCTGATCCCCCTGTATAATAATAATAATAATAATAACAGCACTCCACAGATTGCTCCCCCTGTATAATAATAAGGCTGCTCCCCTGATCCCAGGAAATAAAGAGGCAGGTGAGGGTGGAGGATGACTGTGTTATACTGTATGTCTGTGTAGTAGTTGCGGGCCGGCCCAGCACAAGCTCCTCCAGAAAAAATAAAAACCCCGGCGAGCGCTCTCACATCGCGCATGCGCCGGTTTGGGACACCGGAGGCAGGGATGCGGCGCCATGACGTTTATGACATCATGGCGCCGCATACCTGCCTCCGGCGTCCCAAACCGGCGCATGCGCAGTGAGAGCGCCCCCTGGGTTTTTAAACTGTCCACAGTGAAGACTGATACCGGGCACAGCGGGCGAGCAGGGCGGGGAGCCGGTGGCAGAGCTCCGGCGCCAGGTGACATGTCGGCGCCCGGAGCAGGTGCTCCGCCCTAGCTACACCTCTGCCCACAACATACGGTAGCCACAGAGTGCAAGAGAGCTTAGTATCTATGGCCACAGTATCTGGGTGCTTCACAAGGCAGGAGACAATTCCCTATTCCTCCCATAATTTACTGCTTATACCAGTTTATAGTGTTTCACAAACACGGTACTCAAGACCACTCCAGCAGTCCAGGTGTTATGGATATCCATATTTAGGCACAGGTGACTTAATTATTCTCAAACTCGGTCCTCAGGACCCCACACAGTGCGTGTTTTGCAGGTCTCACAGAATCACAAGAGAAATAATTAGCTCCACCTATGGATCATTTAAAATGTCAATGTGTAAGGAACGCACCTGTGCACCTACCGGATAACCTGGAAAACGTGAACTGTGAGGGGTCCTAAGGACCGAGTTTGAGAAACCCTGCACTGGACAGTTCGAAGCTAATTGGTTTGGTTGTTTTGGTTCTTAATGAAACAATTTCCATGAAACCACACCCACTTTTCAGTAAGACACGCCTCCTCTGATGACTATGGGGAGCCAGGTGTTGGGGTGGACATCAGTAGTCCAGCATTGATTGGTTGTGGGGTTTCTGACATCACATCAAATGCTGCGGATAGTCATCGCTTTTACCATCCATCATACTGGGGCCTGCCGTGTATTCCACACACAGAACTGTGTAATATGACTGGCACTATATAAATAGGTCATAAAAGGAATGGCAGCTTCTCAGATTTTTAAACCTCACAGGAGAGTTTACTTTTTAATTAATGTAACTCTGTTAAATCACTGCTTTAATTGGAGACTTGAAGCACTTTTTGCTCCAGTGATTTTGATCAGCTTAAGGGAGATGTGCTGTTTGACAGCTCAGAGGGAGATGTATAAAGTGAAGTCATAAAGCGCCTGGTACTTTATTGGCTCCTAACTGTCCTTTTTCAATCCCAGTGTGTAACATTGACAGTTGGGGGCTATTTAGTTAGTGATAACATGCCAGCCACTTTATCACTTCACCAAGCTTAATAAATCTGCACCTGTGACAGTACCAGCCAATCGGCTCCTAACTGTAATTTCAGGTTGTATTTGAAAAATGACTTGAGCTGATTAGTTAGTACTTTATCTCTGCACTTTATCACTCTCCAAAGTACATATGCATATCCCTATTAGCATCTAATTCCTTTCCATAAGTGAGATTATCATATTCGACCCACCAGCTAAATTTACTAAAGCTTCTAAAAAATAAAGAGGTGTAGTTGCCCTTAACAACCAATCAGATGTATCATTTTCTAGGAAGAAGAGAAATTGTAGACAGAATCTGGTTGCTATGGGCAACATCACCTCTTTTCAGTTGTAGAAGCTTCAGTTAATTTACCTCAGTGTATTTGTCTGACCGTACCTGCACTGCGCCACCTCTGCTGCCTTAGTGGTATTGGGCTGTTCTACATAAGTATTTCGTTTTTGCACAAGTAATTAATAATTAACATTTGTCACCAGCTCCATAAAGTGGATTTTCTAACATGCAAACATAAGGGCAAATTAGTATAAACATCACTGAAGAATGAATGATGCACGTGTGGAAACCTGAGGTAAATTGTTATCTGGCACTGCAGCTAGCATGAAACCTGGGACAGAGCCAAGTCACACACATCAACCAGTCAGGCAGGTGCTGCGCACTGTCTACACCACATGAAATGTACTTAGCATTAACCTTGTTTTAATGGACATTTCCTGACAGAAAAACATTCGGTATTGAAAGGGCCAACAGGGGGCAGCAGAGCTCAAGCCAGTACTTATATGTTAGTTGGGCGCCCACTAAGCTATTTGCTTAGTTTTCCTCGTACGGTCGCCACGCTTCGGACTCAGTGGCTCGCTGCACTATATAAAGTCAACTCCATGCCGACATGGATAGTGGGGGTATGAGCGTACTAACTATAGTAGGCGCCCAACTAACATATAAGTACCGAAAGTACAATGCTCACCTTTATGGGAAGCGGTCATGTGGTCTACAGCATTATGGTAGACAGTCATTAGGTCGACACCATTAGGTCGACATTAGTCTAGGTCGACATAGGAAAATGTCGACATGGTTCTAGGTCGACAGGTCATTAGTTCGACAGGTCATTAATTTGACAGTGTCTAGGCCGACAGTCAAAAGGTCAACATGGGGTTTTTCACTGTTTTTTGAGCCAACATGTGCCGACAGGTGGTATTTCATGCCCTACCATCTACTAGGGTGTGGTGGGAGAATAAAATACTGTGCCGAGCATCACGAGCACAGCGAGCGATGCGAGGGGATGTGGTGCACTTTAAACTGTGTCCATGTCGACTGTGATGACATTCAGGTAAAAAAAAGTGAAGAACCCCATGTCGACCTTTTCACTTTAGACCTAGACATTGTCGAACTAATGACCTGTCGAACTAATGACCTTTCGACCTAGAACCATGTCGACCTTTTCCCATGTCGACCTTTTCCCATGCCGACCTAATGGTGTCGACCTAATGACTGTCAACCATCATGCTGTAGACCAACCCGTGTCAGAATTGCCCTGTACCAGCCAATCAGCTTCTCACTGCTGTGTTTGAAAAATTACAGGCGCTTGGCTGCCTGGCAAAACTGACCCTGAGTGGTAAGGCTTAGGTTCCCTGGACCAATCTCAGTAGTCGTGGGCAATGTATTATCAAGCCGAAACACTCTGCACCCTATACATGTGGACTGCACACTGGGGACCCACAATTCTAGGGCCTTTGAGCAAAGCCCATTCACACCCTAGGCTGGCTCTGCCAGCGCTTGAAGATGACATCATCTCCTAACACCAATGAGCTGGCTATCCAAACACTGTTAACGTTACCCATTTACATTGCCCCATGATAGTCCGGTGTTCATTAATTTACAATTAGTTTTCAGTTCATAAAGTTATTTGGGGGTTATTCTAGTTCACTCCCTCTGGCAAATTCCTTCTTAGATGGACAAAACCATGTGCACTGCAGGGGGGCAGATGTAAAATGTGCAGAGAGAATTAGATTTGGGTGAGTTATTTTGTTTCTGTGCAGGGTAAATACTGACTGCTTTATTTTTACACCGCAATATAGATCTTACTTTGGAGTAAAACCCCACCCAAATCTAACTCTCTCTGCACAAGTAACATCTGCCCCACCTGTAGTTAAGCATGGTTTTGTCCATTTGAGAAGGAATTTGCCCGAAGGAGTGAATCAGAATAGTCCCCTTCATGTCATCTTTAACAATGTCACTGCTGAGACTTTTTTCTCTCCAGTGCTGAGCCCATTTTGCCCTCAGTGGGCGGGTCCCATTCAGCATCACAGCTACTCTCCTCCCTGTACAGCGCCCACACAAGTTCATATAGGACAAGGGCTAATTTCCAGAGGACTTTGAACCAATAATACAGTTATATCTCAAGACTGGAATGTACAGCACCTTGCAAACTGGGAGGATATTGTACATTGTCCATACTGTATGTTTGGAATTCGAAAATGTTTCCTGGTCAGGAATTCCTCGCTGACTGACTCGCTGTCTACAGAACAAAACAGGGCCGCATTTTATTTTATTGTACTTATGCAATGTATCAGTCCTATCTTCTAAAATCCCTCTGTGCTTTTCAGCCACAGACAATTACTGTACATCCTTTTCCCTATTACCCAGTTACTATAAGGTAGACCTGTGACTGCCTGAGCTTCATATATAGACAGCAGCTTAGACGCATGGTAGTAATAACAAGCAGCTTAAGCTAAGGGCCTAAACTACAACAAAAAAAGAATATTGTTTTAAAGGTCCATTCACGCAGGGGGTGACTTCTGCCCTGTGCTGAGCAATCTAGTTTAGCACAGATCGCGCTCAGCACACATTGCTGGCACGCTGTCGCTTGGGGGAATACACAAGGAGTGATCCATGCTAGGGATAGCCATCGAACATTGATGATTCAAAATCATTGATGGTTCATGGTCGATGTCGAATACTTTAGCCATCGATGGGGGAGAACCAGATGGTTTCCCTCCATCGATGGAACAGCAAAACGATGTTTTGCGTTTTTTTTTTTTTAAGTGCCGGGACACGGAGCATAGCTCTGACCCCAACACCCGCGAAGCCCCGCCCCTGTGTTTTGATTGGCCCACAGGCCAATCAAACAAACACAATGGATGACCATCGATATGTAAAAATATCGATGGTCATCCATAGCATAGTTTAGCACTATCGATGGCCAGTTGCAGAATTGCCATCGATGGCAACGATGGCCATCCCTAATCCATGCTTAATTTCTAAGGGATCTGGTCAGATCACTTATAAATGGGACTGAAATCGCCTTAAACTGCGTAGACAGAAATGTCATGGATTAAAGTCATCTGAATACTATTTTACTTCCGCAATAAAGGACTATTGGGGCGATTCAGGCCCGCTCGTTGCGGGCTGTATTTGGTCCCCTGTCCGATGTTTGGGGTTTCCACATGTGAAAATATGCATTCGCTCAGTGATAGGCAGGCAGAGGGCGGGCGCAGGGGGCTGCACTGCATTTTATGGGTGCGCCTTAAAAATATGCTCTGCATACCCCTGCAAACGAAGGCGTGTCGATGCTTGCTTGGGACGGGCAGTTGATATCACATGACGGCAGCGCCCGCCCCCTTTTCAGCCATCTTCGTCCAGCATAAAAGTAAGTATAGACTTACTTTTATCCACGAACGAAGGAAAAATCATTCGACAGTGAGCGACCGTTCAAGTACACATCCACCTGCATGCTACTGCGGGGATTCGCTCTGCGTGGGGGGGGGGCTTGAATTCAGCAGGGTGGTGTATACCTATGTTTTCGCTCCTATGTGTAGTGATGGTAAGATTCCTCACACACTATGTGCATGCTCGCAACTTCACGTCACACCCGCACACACGCACGCGCACACATGCTCCAGGCGTGGAACAGCCATATGTGATGCCTCCCCTCTCTCCTGGACCGATTCGGTGCACAGAGAAAGCCGCCGGACCCACTGGGAGTCCAGCAGCTCTCTCTGTGTGCCGATCGGGATCCACCTCCACAAATCGGTGCACCTGGCCATAGGCCCCTCTGGCATTTGCCACAAGTGCCAGATGGCCAGTCCGGCTGTGCTCACACACTACCATATTCACTGTACAGAGTGCTTTCTGTGGTAATATTTCGCAGAATGCTGTACCTGGACTTAATACTTAATTCCTAGGGGTCAATCAAGCTAGGTGCATGTTGGGTCCTGCAGGGCGTTCAAGTCAGACTAGCACAGCGATGAAATCTCACTCACATTGCCTTACCAGTGACATAGTGCTGTGCGCACCGTCCTGTGCAGGTCATAGAAGGCAGGAAAATCCTTATTCTAATACCTGATAAACACAAAGCAATATTTTAACCGAAGTTGCTCATTTTGCCCCTTCTGAGTGATATTGATTACAGTATAATATCACTTAGGGCCTTATTCTAGTTCACTCTTTCTGACAAAATCCTTCTTAAATGGACAAAACCATGTGCACTGCAGGGGGGGGGGGGCAGATGTAAAATGTGCAGAGAGAATTAGATTTGGGTGAGTTATTTTGTTTCTGTGCAGTGAAAATACTGCTTTATTTTTACACTGCAATATAAATCTCACTTTGAAGTAATACCCCTCCCAAATCTAATTCTCTCTGCACATTTTACATCTTCCCCACCTGTAGTGGTTTTGTCCATCTAAGAAGGATTTTGTCAGAAAGAGTGAACTAGAATAAGGCCCTTAGCAGGGCCAAAACTAGGTGTTTCGGTGCCCGGGGCGGCAGTCATTTGGTCGCCTCCCCCCCCCCCCCCCCCCCCAAAAAAAAACAACAACAAATTACTGCCTTGGGGACAGGCAGCGGGGGTCAGGGACTGGAGAAGGTTAACTCCGGCTCCTAGCGCTGCCGGGCGGTGGGCGGGAAGCAGATTTTGAAAAGACTTGCCGGACGCTGATTGGCTGAATTCAGCCAATCAGCGTCCGGCAAGTCTTTTCAAAATCATCAGCGCTTCCCGCCGCCAGGCTGTGTGCAGCCAGCAGGGGTAGGCAGCGTCCAGGGGTCCAGGGACTGGTGTAGCGGCAGCCTTCACTCACTCCATCTCCAAGCGCTATCTGCCTGGCGGCGGGAAGCGCTGATGACTTTGAAAAGACTTGCCGGACGCTGATTGGCTGAATTCAGCCAATCAGCGTCCGGCAAGTCTTTTCAAAATCTGCTTCCCGCCCACCGCCCGGCAGCGCTAGTAGGAGCCGGAGTTAACCCACCAGTCCCCGGGACCCCGGCAGGAGCCAGCGTTAACCCACCAGTCCCTGGACCCCCGCTGCCCATCCCCGGGACCACGCTGCCGGGACCTCACACTAGCGCCCCCACCCTCCAGCGCCCGGTGCGTGTGACCCCCTAGCCCCCCCCCCCCCTAGTTACGGCCCTGCCCTTAGTGAGTAAGCTTCAGATCATCGTTAACGATGTCCGCCATGTAGAGACAACGAAGGACATAGCTAACTATGGCCATGCATCATGGCCTTTGCGCCACACACATGCCCAGCTGTAATTTTTTGCCACTGGCTTTCGCAAGTGTGTTTGCACTTGCAGATGCTGGCACCAATTGGTCCCTGTCACTGCCAACATCACTGGGCACACACATTTTGTAGACTGGACCCAGCTTTAAGGAAAAGGGAAACATGTCAATTTTAACGTTAACAAACTGCCATAAATTGCACCAAAATCAACTTCTTTGTTGTTTTATGCTCAGATATAATCATATCTAAAAAAAAAATTTTATTTCAAACTCACCTTTTATTTATTCATTTTTTATTCCATTTTTTATTTAATTAGTTTGATATTAAATTAAATTACAAATGAAATTCATTCGTTGTCACTTTTGGAATCCAGAAAGCTTTCCCCACTTTATGATTACTCGCATTTTATAGAAAACTCCCACCCATCACTGTGACTACTACCAATCGGCATTTCTGATTGGCTCTTGCATTTCTCCGGCATGCACATATATGAGAGCTGCACGTTTCAGGAAACAAACTGACTGACTCGCACCTAATTTGATCGAGCCTTTAATGCAAGTTCCAGAAACAGAAAGAGATACATAAAACCAAACAAAAAATGAGAAAATAAGCTTCTGCACACTTGGGGCCTTATTCTAGTTCACTCTTTCTGACAAAATCCTTCTTAGATGGATAAAACCATAGTCCTTATTCAGATCTGATTGCATTACAAATTTGTTCTCAAAATGAGCAAAACCATGTGCACTGCAGGTGGGGCAGATGTTACTTGTGCAGAGAGAATTAGATTTGGGTGGGGTTTTACTACAAAGTGTAAAAATAAAGCAGCCAGTATTTACCCTGCACAGAAACAAAATAACTCACCCAAATCTAATTCTCTCTGCACGTTACATCTGCCCCCGAGCAGTGCACATGGTTTTGTCCATCTAAGAAGGATTTTGTCAAAAAGAGTGAACTAGAATAAGGCCCTTGGTCATCCAGAATACATCCAGAATGGTGTAGACGGTAATTTAGGGGAGTATCGACACATTTTTTTGTCACATGGAAAAAAAAAAAAAAACACTCCACAATCCACTATGGCCGCTTCTGTGTGCAGACTCTGTGGGCTCCGCCCTGCACACTACACAATCCCGTGTCCTTTACAGCCGCTGATAACAGCCCCACAATCACAAGGCGATCAGATAATGGACCAGTCAGGTGTTACCTTCGGTTAATAATAAATAAGCGTCCTTAAAGCTGGGCGGTGTATCAGCAGTAAATATTTGCCGACCTTTATCTCTCGCCAATTAGCTGCATACTGATGTTGGCAGGATGCAAATAGAAATGTTCCAACAGGGTTATAAAGTACCCGGCGTCCAGCAATATATTGCACTGAGTATGGCAAGTCCTTGTACTTTTATTGGTGTCCAACGGGAGAGTGGATGACAGTCACATGGTCAACCTCAGTTTTTCACATTTTTTTGTTGGTTATGGCGATATAGTGTCCCTCGCATGGCTCGCTATGCTTGGCACACTATTATAGTTTAACTATATGTCCACTTGTATAGTAAAGTATCAACCGAGTCGACCTACACCAAAAAGACTTGAAAAACTCATGTTGACCATGTGACTGTCCACCACGCCTATATTTAGGCATCTAATTAGATGCGTTTGAATAAGCGCGGTCAACAATAACATGGTAGATCTAGACACCGTCGATCCGTCCACCGGATACGCATATAACTGATACCCATTTCACACCAGCCAAAATTCCCGGGTTGGTCCCTGGAACAGATCCCAGCCAGGGCCGGCGCCACCACTAGGCAAATCTAGGCATTTGCCTAGGGCGCCGGCCACTGGAGGGCAGTATTTCGCCTCCCCTTGCCGCCCGGGTACCTGTCCTGCGGCGTATATGTGCGTAAAAGCTGGCGGCAGCGGGGGGTCCCTGCAGTCAATAGGAAATAACGAGCGCTGTCCGCCGGGCTATGCGGAAGCGCTTCTATTTTGGAAACACTGGCCGCACGATGATTGGCTGAGATTCAGCCAATCAGCGTACGCCGTGCGGCCAGTGTTTCCAAAACAGAAGCGCTTCCGCATAGCCCGGCGGATAGCGCTCGTTATTTCTTATTGACTGCAGGGACCCCCCCGCTGCCACCGCCGCCGCCAGCTTTACAGCGCCGCAGGACAGGTACCCGGGTGGCAGACACCGGGGTGCCCCCACCCCGACTTGCCTGGGGCGCTCTGGTGCCTTGCACCGGCCCTGATCCCAGCAATGCTATTTAACCCCTGAAAGTATGCAATTTCTGCAAAGGTCTACCCTCCCTCGCTCCCTCTCCCCTCCCTCTCTAATGACCTCATCTTTGTGGGCCTAAATGACGGGACAGCTGGCGGATGAAGTTGACGCAGCTGCCGCCGGAGAGCTGCATCATCTTCATCCGCCGCCTGTCCCGTCATTTGCGCCCGCCTGCGTGGACGGACAGCAAACCGAGGACCGGCAAGTATCCCCTACCCCATTCACACCGACCAGGTCCCTGGGTTAAACCCGGGAACAACCCTGCTTCATAGGGATTTTGGCCCGGGAACCTTTCACACCTGTGCTAGTCGTGGGTTGTTCCCGGGCCCAACCCGGGAAATTATGCAGGTGTGAATGGGGTATAAGGGAATACCAAGCCCTCCACCTGTATCAATGAACACACTTCCAGTGGAGTCAAGAACAAAAATCTAATTATAATTAATATATATAGCTCCCGTTTTATCAGCATCCTAATAAAAAAATAATGAGTCGACATTAGGTAAAATGAAATACAATAAAAAATACTGACTTCGTAGTTTATATTACAGGAGATGTGTCACTATTGTTTATAATTGAGGATCTAAGAATAGCATTAATCTTGGCTACAGTGCTTAGTATTTACAATAAAATCCCTTTTATACTTGATTAATATAAACGCTCAAGTTATTAATATCACTGAATTTGGTTCTCATGGTACCATGACATAATATAATATAAACTTTTTTTACAGTTGAATTTGAATCAATCTCCACCTTTGTTAATTGAACTTGTTCAATAGGCCGAATGCTGTTATGTAAGTTTACTTAAAAAATTATTATTTTTATATTTTCCTGTGTTCTAACAACCTAATTACTGTAATACCACTGAAACACTAGGCCCAAACACAGCTTGGATCCAGTTATTCCCGAGTCTACTCCATTTACTCTGAACCCGTGTCTGCCACCTTCTGCATTGACATTGATTGCATTTGGTGCTGTGTGTGACTTACCAGCTGCCTGCTCCAGCCGCTGATAGCCAATCAGCAGCTTTTAAACATAACTCTGGTCAAATAACCCAGGTCATTCCATTCACACAGCAGCTTATCCAGATCATTCCAGGGTTTGAACCTGGTCATCATGACTATGGTAAGATTCCTAGAAACCACAATAGAGGGCTGACACTTGAACACCAAGCCAAGACCCAGGTTGCCCTGCCAGTATCCCAGGTCAGAGGTTCAGTGTGAAAGGGTTCTATATCGCTTTGTAAAGCGCAACGGAATATATAAAAAACTGTAAATAATAAAAAGTAATAATAATAATAATATAGAGAACATGTTGTTTGACCCATATTTTTTGCATTCGTCATTTTACCCTCTACAAAATAGATTCATGCAGTATATGTGGACCAGCAATTCACTTTTTTTTATGTGCATCCAGAAAGTATTCACAGCGCTTACATTTTTCCACATTTTTTTATGTTACAGCCTTATATAAATCTGGAATAAAATAAACTTTTCCCTCAATGAAATGTAAGAAATCACATGTACATAAGTATTCACAGCCTTTGCCATGAAGCTCAAAATTGATCTCAGGTGCACCCTGTTTCCACTGATCATCCCTGAGATGTTCCTACGGCTTAATTGGAGTCCACTTGTGGTAAATTCAGCTGGTTGGACATGATTTGGAAAGACACACACCTGTCTATATAAGGTCCCACAGGTGACAGTGCACGTCAGAGCACAAACCAAGCATGAAATCAAAGGAATTGTCTGTAGACCAAGGTTGCCAACTTTTCCAGTCTCCTCTCCGGAAGAAGCCGGGAGAGGAGGCTTTCAGCTCAAGCTTTCAGCTTTCACGCTCAAGCCCCGCAGCAGGGCGGGGCTTGAGCGTGATGTCATTAAGCCCTGCCCCAGGATGTACATTAACCCCTTACCGACGCAGCATGTTTTTGCCTTCCTGACAGAGGCCTTTTTTTCAAATCTGACATGTATCACTTAAGTGGGGATAACTTTTTTTTGCTTTTACTTATCCCAGTGATTTTGAGATTGTTTTCCCGTGACACATTGTACTTTAAATTAGTGGTAAATTTTGGTCGATACAGTTTTTTTTGTGAAAAATACCAAAATGTCGTAAAAAAATTGTACATTTTGCTATTTGCAAAATGTAAAATTTTCTGCTTGTGAGACAAATAATCATACCACTCAAAATAGTTAATAACTAACATAGACCATATCTAAACTTTATTTTTAAATCATTATTTCAACCTCCTTTAATTTTTTTGGACACTAGGGGGCAGCAGAGTCTAAATTTTACACATCACACAGTTTAACGCTGCTTTTGGCTGTTCACGTTTGAACAGCCAATCGCAGCGATCGCCCATGACGGGGGGCATCGCTGCCCCCCCTGGGCAATGAGGGAGGATGTCTGCTGTCAGGGACAGCAGACATCGTCCCTCTGTCACCGCGTCTGTAGACGCGGTGGCACTTTGAAGTCATGACGTACATTTACGTCATGTGTCGGGAAGTACATCCCGACCATGACGTAAATGTACGTCAAATGTCGGGAAGGGGTTAACCTAATTCATGGATCTCCCTGGAGGGGGTGGGGCTAAAATGACGTGATTGTTACATTTTAGCTCCGCCCCCCCTTCTGAGACCCGCAGATTGCGGTATTTAAATCCCGAGGTTGGGGGAAAGACGCTGCGATCGGAGGGGTGGAGTGGGGGTCCCCCAGAATCAGTGAGGGTTACCCACCTTTCCGGGGGGCCAGGAGGGAGACCCGATTTTCGGGAGACTCCTGGCCATTCTGGGAGGGTAGGCAACCGTGCTGTAGACCTTGGAGACAGGATTGTCTCGAGGCACAAATCTGGGGAAGGGTACTGAAAAATATCTGCTGCTTTGAAGGTCTCAATGAGCACAGTGGCCTCCATCATCCATCCATGGAAGAAGTTCGGAACCACCAGAACTCTTCCTAGAGCAGGCTGGCCATCTAAACTGAGCGATTGGGAGTGAAGGGCCCTAGTCAGGGAGGTGACCAAGAACCGGATGGTCACTCTGTCAGAACTACAGCATTCCTCTGTGGAGAGAGAAACTTCCTGAAGGACAACCATCTTTGCAGCAATCCAACAATCAGGTGTGTTGGGTAAAGTTCCCAGATGGAAGCCACTCCTTAGTAAAAAGCACATAACAGCCCACCTGGAGTTTCCCAAAATGCGCCTGAAAGACTTTCAGACCATGAGAAACAAAATTCTCTGGTCTGATGAGACAAAGATTGAACTCTTTGGTGTGAATGTCAGGCGTCGTGTTTGGAGGAAACCAGGCAATGCTCAACACCAGGCCAATACCATCCCTACAGTGAAGCATGGTGTTGGCATCATCATGCTGTCAGGATGTTTTTCAGTGACAGGAACTGGGAGACTAGTGAGGATAGAGGGAAAGATGAATACAGCAATGTACACAGACATCCTGGATGAAAACCTGCTCTAGAGCGCTCTTGACCTCAGACTGGGCGACCGTTCATCTTTCAGCAGGACAACGACCCTAAGAACACAGCCAAGATATTTCAGGAGAGGCTTCTGGACAACTTTGTGAATGTCCGTGAGTGGCCCAACCAGAGCCCAGACTTGAATTCGATTGAACATCTCTGGACAGATCTGACAATGGCTGTGCACCGACGCTTCCCATCCAACCTGATGGACCTTGAGAGGTGCTGCAAAGAGAAATGGGCAAATTTGCCCAACTATAGGTGTGCCAAGCCTGTAGCATTATATTCAAAAACACTTGAGACTGTAATTGCTGCCAAAGGTGCATCAACAGGCTGTGAATACTTATGTACATGTCATTTCTTCGTTTTATATATATATTTTTATTACATTTGCAAAAATCTTCCAAAAACTTTTTTCATGTTGTTATTATGGGGTATTGTGTGTAGAAAAAATTAATTTATTCCATTTTGAAATAAGGCTGTAACATAACAACATGTAGAAAAAGTTAAGTGCTGTGAACACTTTCTGGATACACTGTACATAGAGAGCATATTGTGATAAAGGTATTACAGGGTTGCCAACCCTCCCAGAATGGCTGGGAGGGTCCCGGAAATCGGGTCCCCCTCCCGGCCTCCCGGAAAGGGGGGCAACGCTCCCGGAAAGCTGTCTGACCCCAGGAACGATCCCCCTTGACGGGGGGTCTGTGGGTCAGATGACGCGTATCGTGTCATTTTAGCGCCGCCCACCACAGTGTAATGCCTGAAATACCAGCATTACATGGTGGGGGCGGTGCTAAATGACGCATCCACTGTGGACACGCCCACAAGGCAGCCTGTCTTTGCCCCCTCCACGCCCCTTTTCCACTTGCAACAGTGGCCCCGCCCCCATGCCTCACTGAGCTGGCTGCCTTCTCCCGGAAAAGGCAGCCAGCAAGTAGGCAAGTATGAGGTATTAGTATTTCCTGCAAGGACTAGTTAGGGGTATTTTCCATATCAGCCTATTTATAATACCCTTACCTAAAAAGTTTGGTGACAAACATCTGCAGCTGGCACTAACCTACAGCTACGTGTGGCCAATATCACAGAAGAGGATGGTTTGTGTTTGAGCAGGGATTTGGATAAGGTCAGACGCTGAGCAGACACTGTAAATGGTTTATAAAGTGAATACATAAAGGTCATGCATCGCTAGGATGTACAGTAATTGTGCTGTTTATACTCATAGGATCATATCAAGGAAATCTCAGATGTAAAAGGATTTGGTAATGTTTGTAGAGATTGTGTACATAAAATCTCAGCTATCAGCGGTCAGGCAGCTGCTAGTGCTACAAAGGCTCAATACAGGGACTATGTAAAAACCGGACCCGGACTACACTCCGGACCGGACATGAAAATCTGCAGTCTGGAGCTTGTAGGGTCCGGTCTGGGGGGTGTCCTGTCCGGGGGGTCCCTATGATAGCTATCACCAGGGACATGGGGGAGGGGAGATTACAGCCTCCCCGCGTGGTCCGGACCGTCCGGTTTTTGCTACATGCCTGGACCATACAGGGAGGCTTTATTCTACCCCTCCTCCTCTACCTGGTGACAGGTGTGACAGGCAGCCCCCCCGGACAGGACACCCCAGGACAGGACACCCCCCGGTCCGGAGGCTACAAGCTACAAAATGCAGAGTTTGATGTCCGGTCCGGCGGTCCGGGGGTTTTGTCCTGGTCCGGTTTTCACCCTAAGGCTGGTTTCACACACTCCGGCTCCTGCCGGACGGCTAAAACCCGTACGGCCAGGGAGCCGTGCAGCACACACTAGTTTATCATGGAGGGGATGGCCACAGCCCGGCAGCCGTCCCTTCCAGTGGCGGGATCCGGCTGCAGCCGTGCGGCCGGCCCGTGGCAGTCCCGTGTGAATGGACACAATAGTGTCCATTCACAACTAATGTGTGCGGCACGGCTCCCTGGCCGTGCGGGATTTCACCGTCCGGCAGGAGCCGGAGTGTGTGAAACTAGCCATACCCATACATTTCAGGATGCATAAAAAGCAGACATATGCGTGGGATGTAAATCAGAGCTGCCTGCTTTTCTAGTCTCTCCAGGAGAAGTTTGAGCGCGATGTCATCAAGCCCCATCCCTTGTGTTGACCTTGTGCTTGAATCGAACCACCTTAGCACAGCATTTCTGTTAACAAGAAGACTGCAAGTCTATAAGCCTTCTTCAGAGAGACTCCGGAAAAGGTTGCTCTGTCCTTAGCTATTTAAATGTGCAAAAGAAAGACAGATAATACAATGGAATATTAATTTCACAGTTGCATCAGAGAGTGGATAACTTGTGTACTCTTCCTATGTTGTTAGGATAAAACAGGGTGCGCTGTTACATTTAACACGAGATTATCTGATTATTATGCTTCAAAAGTGTTTGAAGAGGAAGTTACGAGTACAAGAATCCAGTCTGTTTGCATAGAAAACCAGTAATGTCACTGCTGGGAAGGAGGGAGGGCTGAGGGCTGCTTCTGTACACTAGTAAAAACATATATTTGGGGGTGATTCTGATTTGTTTGTTCCCCCGCCAAATTCGTCCCCATTTGAATGGTCTGAATCAGGCCCTCTGGGTGACATAATACAGTAATTGTCATCAATCAAGAGATAAAAATGGCAACTCCTAACAAGACCTGCAGGAAGATGAGTTACATGGACAGAACATGTTACAGTACCAATGGGGCAGATGTATTAAGCTTTAACAATAGATAAATCCAAGGGTGATAAGGAGAGATAAATGTCCAGCCAATCACCTGCTAACTGCCATGTTACAGGCTGTGTTTGAAAAAAGTCAGTAAGGAGCTGATTGGCTGGATGTTTATCTCTCCTTATCACCCTTGCATTTTTCTCTTGGTTAGGCTTCATACATCTGCCCAAATGTTACTCAAGAAACACATAAGGGTAAATCAATGCCTGCATGACGTCAGCTGCTGTCAATGTAAGGTACATCCCGGAATGTTGGAGGAGTCTTTCCAAGTGTCAAATTTGAGAGTCAACCAAAAGCTGTGGGCGCAGAGGTGTTTTATAAGAGGAGGATGCCCTTGTGCAGAACCTCCGTTCGGGCCCCCATTTCTCCGCTGGCACCAGCGCTGCCTGCTCTGCAGCAGTCTGAGCACTAGAACACTCAGACCCTACTGCGTATGTACAGATCCATAGGCGAATCTAGAAATATGGTAATGGCTGGTCCCAGACTAGAGAAAATGGATAAGGGGGCATGGCCTAAAAGGGGTGGGCCCCATTTCAGGGGTGTGGCTTAACAGGGGCAAGTCACTCCTCCATTTTTTCACCGCTGTGGGGGTATGTGCCATGTCCACAGATTCATTGGGATGCCCAGTGCCCAGCAATGGCTTTTATTTTTAAATAAAAAAACGCTGTAAACTTTCCCAGTGCCCTGCCGCAGGGCACTGAGAAAGATTACAACGTTTTTCTTTTAAATAAAAGCCATTGCTGGGAACTGGGCAGGGCACTGGGAAAGATTACAGCCTTTTTTTTTTTTAAATAAAATCCATTGCTGGGCTGGCACTGGGCAGGGCACTGGGCAAGAGGTTTCACATTGCATAATAGAAATCACAGGCAGCAGTGAGTCACTCTCACTGCTGCATGATGGGAGTCAGTAGGAGTTTGCCAATTCCCGCCGACGCGTGTCCTGTGCTGGCCGGGCTGCTGCACCACACACACACACGTGCGCGCTAGCCCCTGCCGCAGCAGCACATGCAGGAGGGAGGGAGGACAAAGGGAGGACGGAGGAGGAGGAGGAAGATGGCGCCGCCCAAGGTCACGTGGCGGCGCATGCTCCGCAAAGGACCATGGGAGGAGCTGCGGGCCATACTTGCCTACTTTTGAAAACTAGTTTCAGGGAGATTTTAGCTGCTAGTAGAATGCGCCGTGCCACCGAGAGGGTGTGTCTAACTTCACCTATGGGCGTAACTATTGCCATTAAGGGGTGTGACCTGCAGTGGCAGAAGAAAACTCTGACACACGGAATGTGGCCAAAATTCACATTCTGACACAGAGAATGAGCCAAACTCACATTCTGTTAGCTCTCTCCTCTCTCCTTCCGATGACTTCCTGTCAGCGGCAGCGTTACAGGTGACAGCAGCTCAGTCACAGGGTGGGGGGGGAGGCAAGCCTGCGGAGGGCACATTTAATATTTAAAGCTGCACCCCCGGACCACCCCTTAAATTTGCCTATGTACAGATCTCCAGAAAAATGGTGCCGCGGCTGCACCATTTCTCTGGGGATTTCAGCAGTGCTGAGGGCAGCGTCACTTGCACTAGCACTTTCCTGCTAGATCGCAGGACTTTATCTAGTCAAGGTCTGGGCTGATTGCTTTATGATAGCTCCATATAGTTACTCATTATCTCACAGTTCCTGTATAACATGGCTATAAGAAAGCATGGTATACATGCTGACTACATGAATATCTGGGTTTCCCTACTGGTACCTGTGATCTGTAACTGTACCTGCTGTGTGTAACCATCCCTAACAGAGTTCCTGCGGTTGCTATAGGTAACATAATGGGCGGGAGTTTCTAACATCCTCCGCCACACATCGCCAGCATTCGCATTGTTAATAATCGCATATGCACTAACATATGCGATTATTAACGCAAAAGACAGCTTTTGTGTTATGAACGGTCCTTTGCGTTGTGGACGGCAATGTGCAGCTGGTCCCCCCCTCCCTCCCTGGACTCTTACCCGGCTGCTGCTCCCGGATGAGGTGTAGGGAGGAGGAAGTCGCTGGTCCGGGCAGCACAGCAGGAGGCCGTCCGGACACAGGTGAGGGGCGGCAGCGCGGATCAATGGGGGTCGTGTGGAGTGGTAAATGTCGTGAAGGGAAGCCCATAGGTTTCTATGGGGTTACGCCATCTAGAACTGGCGTAACCCCCCCGCAGCGAAGCCCCGGTGGTGGAGCTTTGCTGCATACGAAAATGCGGTAAAAAACCAGAAAACTTAGGGAGGAACTTCTTGTCTGGGATCAGTTCTTGTCCCGTCAGTGGTGTCAGGATCTGTCCGGAGTTGCCGGTGACTAACCGTGCCTTTACTGGGCTGGGGTATCCAGATTTGGGACGTGTTTTGGTGGAGTGGTGCACTGCCCCTTGGCTGGCTTCATGGTTTTCTGAAGGTCTCACTGCTAACATGCTGCTCCTGGAGCTTTTCCCCATTATTTTGGTGATTGAGATTTGGGCTGCCACTTTGGGCAATGAACATATTGTCTTTTGGTGTGATAATATAGGCGTCGTGTATGTGGTAAACAACCAGCGGGCGTCTTCGCTGTTGGCTTTGCGGCTTCTACGGCATCTGGTTTTGCGCTGCTTGAAGAGGAACATTCGATTTTGTGTGTGACGTGACCGGAGTGCAAAACAAAATAGCAGATGCCAAGTCCCGTTTTAAGCTTTTGCGCTTTGGCCTCATGTGCCTTTGCCATAGGCTTACCTTGCCCCCCATCTATATGGCAAATCATCAGGCCGGTTTAGTGGCGCTGGCGCTGAGATTCCTGACCCCTTCTATGTTGCAATCTTATTCTATGACCTGGCGTAATTAGGAATCATTCCTTTCCTCTGAGGCGATAGGGGAAGGGGTAAGTTTTCTCGTTTGGTGGCTTTTGTTTGGGGGCAGTACCAAGAGGAGAGGTCTAAGGCTTCTATGTCCATAGCGATGCAGGTATCTTGTTTTTGTGTTACAGTAGTTGCAGGGGTTACCGGATCTCACCAAATCCAAATCCTTCATCCTTACGAAGGCACTTAAGGGTTGGGCGCCTGTGGCTCCTTCCCTGCCCATTGAGTTGCTGCAGAGTTTAATTTCAGTCGTCGCCAGCGTGGCATCTTATTCTTTTGAGGTGGCCCTTTTTTGCCTTTCATTTCGGCTGCGCTTTTTTGGGCTTTTAGGGTTAGTGAGTTGCTAGCTTTCAGCAAGAAGTCTGTTTCTTCTGGTATGATGGTTGTTGACATCCTTGTGCGGGACTTGTCAGTACTCTGCAAGCTGCGTTGGTCTAAGACAGATCAGGCGGGCAAAGGTTGTTGGGTCTCGTTGCGTGTGAATAAGTGCTATGTGTGCTTATTTTCAGAACATTTAGCATTCGTCAAAAAAGGGCGGTGAGGGATGCTTTTTGTTTTTCCGCTTGGTTGCCATAATTTGACCCCTTTGGTACACGGGAGGTTGTTGTGACTCTTCACCCAGGTCTTTGTTTCCTGGTCCTTGCTAAGTGCTATGTACAGTTTGTTGCATTTTTACTTTGGGTTTTGGAGTGGTGATTCATGTTAGGCTTTGTATCTTTGCAGCTGAAGAGTATCCCTGTGGGCAGGTTTGTTTGGTTGGGCACGCCTGCGTTTACTGAGCTGAGTTCCATGGGATGGCTCGTAGGGCCATTGAGTTGTTAGACGGCTGCCAAGTGCATTGGTTTAGAGTTAGGGGCCTCCACTGTGCAGACACTCTTGAGCTGCTGGATTGTAGGAAATAGCATCTGTCATTTGAAGGGTGTTGAGGTTATTGTCAGGTTGAGGGATTTAGTCTATGGCTTAAGACCTCATTGGCTTAAGACAGAGGTAGCCAACCCTAGCCCTCGAGAGCTACCAACAGTTCACATTTTCCAGACAACCTAGCTGCTGCACAGCTGCACTCATTAATCACTGACAAATTTTAAAAGATACACAGATGGAGCTAATTAGCTCACTTGTGATTCTGTGAGGAGACCTGCAAAACATGCCCTGTTGGTAGCTCTCGAGGACTAGGGTTGGCTACCCCAGGCTTAAGTTCTCATTGGCCGACAGTTCTACTTGCAAAATAGTTTACAGAATGGTTTAGAGGGGCACTAGGCATCATGTGTTGATGGATAGGGCCAGGAGGAAAATGAATGTGGCCACCTCCAAGATTGTGTTGTCTGTTGGGGGTAGCGTTTTTACCTCTTGGTTCTTTAGGCCGGATTGTGTTCATCTCAATCCCTGTGGTCTCGGCTTATTCATTGAGGACATGTTGTCCTTTTCAGACTACTTCCTCAGTTGGGGGTGGCGGGCCAGGTCCTTTAAGTCCTCGATTGTGGCGGGAGAACGCTGCATTTTCATGGCTTTTAGGAGGTATATGATCATTGTGGGGCACCTAACCTTGGATCAGTTGGTCACCAGCAAGTCATTATGTCGACACCATTAGGTCGACATACATTTACTTCAACCTACCTCCAAGTCTGTCTGTTGTTACCCAGTTTGTCTTATCACTGTCTACTATTGTAAAGTGCAACGGAATCTGCTGCGCTATATAAGAAACTGTAAATAAATAAATAAATGTGTCTAGGTCGACATGCAGGAAGGTAGATATGAGTCTAGGTCGACATGGGTTAGGTCGACAGGGTCATAAGGTCGACAGGGTCATTAGGTCAACATGGGTTAGGTCGACAGTTAAAAGGTTCGTTGGAATTTTTCAATGTTTTTTTTACCCAAATGTCGACACATTCGATATGGACCCAGGTTAAAGTGCACTGCTCGCCATGCGTCGGGCTCGGCACACCATTTTATTCTCCCACCACACCCTAGTGGATGGTAGGGCATGAATTACCGCCTGTCGGCACATGTGGGCTCAAATAAAACAGTGAAAAACCCCATGTCGACCTTTAGACTGTTGACCTAACCCATGTTGACCTAATGACCCTGTCGACCTAACCCATGTCGAACTACACTCATGTCGACCTTCTTGCATGTCAACCTAGACACATGTCAATCTAGGCACATGTCGACCTTATGACTGTTGGTTGCTGGTGACCCAATGACCGTATCCCCTTGAATCATTGGTGAGTTTGTCCTGCTCAGTGCAAGGGGACCTGGGCATTTCATGTTCGGTAAATGTCCGGTCTGGTCCATGTGGTGTTAAGTGAGCCCCCACAATGACAGATGTGTCAATAAGGGGTTTTAGTCATCCTCCGGGGTATGGCCCAAGATAAGCAAAGCTAGAGCGGGGATGCGGCGTCCCCGGGGCACCTTTTCCTCGTTAGGTCAATTACCAATTTGAATAAAAAGCTGTGACCTTTTTAAGCCAAGCTGCACTGTGCCCGTGTCAGTTATTTCACAAAAAACAAGAGTGGTGTTTCAGGCGCTTATGTGACATAAATCATAAACATGGATTCCTCAGCTTTTCAATATGATCTCCTTTTAAGCCCCGCACACACAGGGGAAGATAAATTGCTCAGTTTCTCTGCCGGCGGTGCCACAGAGGTAATCAGCTGGTCGCAGGAGCAAGCTCCTGTGACCAGCGATTAGAACGGGGCTGAAAATGGTAGCGCGCACCCGGCGATTTATCGCCGGGCACACTCCCATCACTGGCAATATGGTCGCCAGCGACCATATTTCAGCGATTTTAGCCCCTATCACCCCCGTGTGTACACAGCTTTAGGGAGACAATAATCACACTTTAAGCCACAGGTGGTCCTCCTTAACAATAAGGTCAGTAAATGCAATCCTGATGGAGAAAGCCCAACATCGCCACCATAGTGCAGTAAGTTTCAAACATACAGGGATTTAATGGTTTGACAAAAAACTCACAGTTAAAAGCATATAACCACCGATAGTGGATCCAGATCCAGGTCCTGCAATTGGTCCCAAAGTTGGAATAATGGGAGAGTTGGGGAGAGGGTGCTGGCTCCACGCTCCTTCACAAACCAAAATGCGTCCACAGGTCACAGGCAATCCAAAAGAATCGTCACCAGCCTGGTGTCAATTTGCATCTACATAAGGTTTTACAAGGTGGGAAGCAAAGGTTATAGAGCTTACCTCATGTTTTTAGGGTTATGGTTTAAGGGTTAGGCGTTAGGGATTCAAGGTTGGATGTTTTCCTTTTAATAGGAATTAATAGGAACAAGTGATGGCAAAATAGACATGAGAGGAGTTAAGCCTAGGGATAGCCATCGACCATTGATGATTCGAAATCATCGATGGGTTATGGCCGATGTCTAACACTTTTGCCATCGATAGGTGGGAACCAGATGGTTTCCCTCCATCGATGGAACAGCAAAATTATGTTTTTTGTTTTTTTTTCAAAGTGCCGGGACACGGAGAATAGCTCCGCCCCCGACACCCACGAAGCCCCACCCCTTTGTTTTAATTGCCTTACAGGCCAATCAATCAAACACAATGGAGGACCATCGGGTACTTGTGTATTTTGGCGGCGCCCATCGCATCGCATACCATAACACATACGATGGTATGCGATGCGACGCGATATCGTACGATAGAGCACGATGGCATACAATTTTGAAATTGTATGCCATTGTACATGGCATACGATGCCATACGATGCGATGCGATGCGATTAAACATTGTATAAGCACCCTAATGGGTGCTTATACTATGTTAAGCACCCAAATGGGTGCTTACAATGTTAAATGCACCCCCACGCCACCCCCCACTATAAACGTGAACCCGAAGCGTGGCGAGCGCAGCGAGCCCGCGAGGGGCGGCGGTACGCGTCCTACGACCTTTTCATACCCCCACTATCCACGTCGGCGTGGAGTTGAGAATAGAATAGTGTGGCGAGCGCAGCGAGCCACCGAGCCCGAAGCGTGGCGAGCGCAGCGAGCCCCGCGAGGGGACGCGGATACCTTCACAGGTAAACGCGTCCCCTCGCGGGCTTCACAGGTGTCCGCGTCGCCACGGACACCTGTGAAGCCCGCGAGGGGACGCGTATAACTGTGAAGGTATCCGCGTCCCCTCGCGGGGCTCGCTGCGCTCGCCACGCTTCGGGCTCGGTGGCTCGCTGCGCTCGCCACACTATTCTATTCTCAACTCCACGCCGACGTGGATAGTGGGGGTATGAAAAGGTCGTAGGACGCGTACCGCCGCCCCTCGCGGGCTCGCTGCGCTCGCCACGCTTCGGGTTCACGTTTATAGTGGGGGTGGCGTGGGGGTGCATTTAACATTGTAAGCACCCATTTGGGTGCTCAAAAGCACCCTTTAGGGTGCTTATACGATTTTTGGTCGTATAGGGGGTCAAAATCGCGTCGCATCGCATCGCATGCCATCGGGTGCATGGCATGCGATGCGATGCGATCTGTTCGTCGTACGACGGACATCGGGGGCGCCGCCAAAATACACAAGTACCGACCATCGATATGTAAAAATATCGATGGTTATCCATTGCATAGTTTAGCACTATCGATGGCCAGTTGCAGAATTGCCATCGATGGCAACCATCGATGGCAATGGCAACAATGGCCATCCCTAGTTAAGCCTCCTAGCTTTTTTCTATTCAGGTCAGGTGACAAGCTTGTCACTGCGCAGACCCAGTTAGGGTAGTTCTGTCAATCATATAGGTTAGCCAATCTCAGTTAGGGGAATTTCCCACTGGGAAAGTGTTTGAATAGGAGGGTGTGGAGTCACAAGGGGTGACATTCTATGTGTAGCTGTAAAAAACGCATGATTTTTACCACACCTAATCGCACTTTTGAAAATCGCAAGATTGGGCCGTTTTTCGCATATTTAATGAGATGCGAAAAACGGCGACTAGGTGCGATTTGATGCGATTTCTTTAGTCCTGAAAATGTGCAATTTTTAGGACTGAAAATCGCACATTTGCAGAAAATCGCAATTTAAAAAAAAAAAAACTGTGCGGGGTCACCCCGCCAGAGCATAACCACCTCCGGGCTCATTGAGCCGGTGCTGGTGACATAAAATCACGGTCCCCGACAAATAGGGTCCCCTTGATTTAATGAAACCAGCACCAGGCTCAAGGTCCGGCGCTGGTTCCCAAAATACGGGGGACAAAATGACTAGGGGTCCCCCGCATTTCAAGAACCAGCACCAGACCCAACCAGCCAGCAGGGTAATGCCACAGCCCGGGGACACTTATTATATAAGGTCCTGCGGCCAAAGCATTATCCCCCTGGCTGGTCAGCATGGGCAGGGGTCCTGGGGAAGTGGGGACCCCCCAAAGAAGGGGTCCCCCCCTCCAGGACTTACCAGCCCATACTGAAAGTCCGGGACTGTCCCCGATGCCCCTGGGCGGTGGGCATTGGGCTGATGAAAAGTGTAAAAAAAGAATAAAAACTATTGTCTTATACTGTAGAACTATGAGTCCCAGCAAGCCTACAATGCATGCTGGGACTTGGAGAACCACAAGTCCCAGCATGCGGGGCATTAAAGGGCCCGCTGGCACTTGTAGTTCCACAGTACAAGAAATAGTTAAAGAAAACACACACTGACACCCATAAAAATAAACGTTTAATACATCCACAGCCCACACATACTGATACTTACCTACCTTGAGCCTGTGGGTCGGTCCCTGGATCTGGGGTCCTGGCTCCAGGGCTGAAGAGTCCGGTTCCGGGGCCTTGGTCCTGGTTCCGGGGCTGGTCCGGGGTCCGGGGCTCCTGGGCTGAAGATTCCGGGGTCCTGGTCCCGTAGTAATCCAAAGGGGTACCTGAGGAAGGAAATCCTACTCACCTGGTCCCCGGCGACGACCCCGGCATCTTCAGCTCCAGAAGCGCTGCTCCCGGCTGGTACCCGCTCACGGACTGGAGAGATGCAGAGATTTTCATCTTCCGCGCCTCTCCTCAGACTGATTCTATTGGCTGCCTAGCGGCCAATCAGGAGACGAGAAAGTCTGGAGCTGAAGATGCCGGGGTCGTCGCCGGGGACCAGGTGAGTAGGATTTCCTTCCTCAGGTACCCCTTTGGATTACTATGGATCCAGGACCCCGGAATCTTCAGCCCAGGAGCCCCGGACCAGCCCCGGAACCAGGACAAAGGCCCGGAAACCGGACTCTTCAGCCCTGGAGCCAGGACCCTGGACCCCGGATCCAGGGACCGACCCACAGGCTCAAGCTAGGTAAGTATCAGTATGTGTGGGCTGTGGATGTATTAAACGTTTATTTTTCTGGGTGTCAGTGTGTGTTTTCTTTAACTATTTCTTGTACTGTGGAACTACAAGTGCCAGCGGGCCCTTTAATGCCCCGCATGCTGGGACTTGTGGTTCTCCAAGTCCCAGCATGCGTTGTAGGCTTGCTGGGACTCATAGTTCTACAGTATAAGACAATAGTTTTTATTCTTTTTTAACACTTTTCATCAGCCCGATGCCCACCGCCCAGGGGCATCGGGGACAGCCCCGGACTTTCAGCATGGGCTGGTAAGTCCTGGAGGGGGGGGGGACCCCTTCTTTGGGGGGTCCCCACTTCCCCAGGACCCCTGCCCATGCAGACCAGCCAGGGGGATAATGCTTTGGCCACGAGACCTTATATAATAAGTGTCCCCCGGCTGTGGCATTACCCTGCTGGTTGGTTGGGTCTGGTGCTGGTTCTTGAAATGCGGGGGACCCCTAGTCATTTTGTCCCCCGTATTTTGGGAACCAGCGCCGGACCTTGAGCCTGGTGCTGGTTTCATTAAATCAAGGGGACCCCTATTTGTCGGGGACCGTGATTTTATGTCACCAGCACCGGCTCAATGAGCCCGGGGCTGGTTATGCTCTGGCGGGGGACCCCGCGCATTTTTTTTTTTTTAAACTGTTTAACCCTTTTTTTCCACCAGAACCCTGCACAGATCTCAATGATCTGTGCAGGGTTCTGGCTAATTCGCCCATCAGAACCTGGTCTGATTTTTGGGCGAATTTTAGACACATTTATACAAATCGCATACCATTAAATATGCGATTTGTATACTTTTCATTGTGAAAACATCTGGATGCGATGTGCTGCGAAAAGCAGCCATCGCATTTCCAGTGTGTCCAACTTGTTGGCCAAAATCGCACTTTTTTCACATTTTCGCAGCTAATTAAATATGCGAAAATGGAAAAACATGTGATTTCGGCCGTTTTTGCGAAAAAAATCGCAAAAAAAAAAAATCTCATTCCATAGAATGTCACCCAAGGTCTCTTGGTAGTTTTTCCCTAGTTGAGTAAGTCGCACCTGGCCTTCCAAAACCTATTTTTTGTTATTCTTACTTGTCACTGCTTTTGTGTTTGTGCTAGAGGCGCAGTAGGGTGGGAGAACGCTGCATTTTCCTGGCTTTTAGGACATATTGGATCATTGCGGGGCACCTACCCTCGAATCATTGGCGAGTTTGTCCTGCTCAGTGCGTTACGGATTCAAGGTTCGATGTGTTAATAGGAATAAACTAATGGAGCTCTTATTTTTCTGATGTTTGTGTATATATTGTTGGTATTTTTCTATTTTGTTAGAAGTTGTGTATATCTTGTTGTTATATGTGTATACTTTGGGCCGAATTCAGGACCTGAACACTGGGCTGCTCATTTTTGGAGCCCTGCGATCAGGTATGTGTTGCCCCGCCAGAGTAAAATCCAGCCCTGTACAAGCCTGAAATTAAATGGATCGGCAAATAACGGGAAATCCATTCGCAAGCCGCTCACCATCAAATGATTTTTTCCAGGATTTACTCGGTGGCACAGCCTGATCGGAGCCGGAGCTGATGGCACACCCCTTCCCCTGAAACACCTGGGCACGCCTGCATTTTCCCTGACACTCCCAAAAAACAGCTGGTTATCACTAGGGATGGCCATCGACCATCGATGATTCATGGTTCATGGGCGATGTCGAATACTTTTGCCATCGATGGGGGAGAACCAGATGGTTTCCCTCCATCGATGGAACAGTAAACAATGTTTTGCTTTTTTTTTTTTTTGTAAAGAGCCGGGACACTGAGCATAGCTCCGCCCTGACACCCACGAAGCCCCGTCCCCGTGTTTTGATTGGCCCACAGGCCAATGAATCAAACACAATGGATGACCATCGATATGTAAAAATATCGATGGTCAGCCATTGCATAGTTTAGCACTATCGATGGACAGTTGCAGAATTCCCATTGATGGCAACCATCGATAGCAATGGCAACGATGGCCATCCCTAGTTACCACCCACAAATACCGGCTTCCTGTCAGTCAACTTGCGGATGGCAAGCAAATTAAAATGTAGGATTTTATCGCAGGATGGACTCGCATCTGCGTACTATGGCCTGCACGCAGTCTATCGATGATAATTTGCCGGCCTGTGAATTTGCAGCTGTGCGATTAGGTCTGAATTAGGCCCTTTGTCTGTGTTTGTGTATACTTTGTTGGCATTTATGTATATTTTTTTCGCCGTATATATGTAATATGCCAGGTTTGGCTGGGAACCCAGTAGAAGTCACTCATATACACACACGCTCTTGTGCACACACACACACACACACACACACACACACACACACGTATTTCTATACAGTATGAAGACTGAGAGCCGTAACCTCATCCCACAAAGTCTAGCCTCCCATCCCACTGAATATGAGGCAATCATCCCATACTCATCCAGATAGGCTTATGACCCAGCTTCAGAGGAGATCTTTGTTTGCAGGATAATAATATGCAGGAAATGCGAGACATCTTCATAAAGCCGATTTCTGCTCTGTGCTTGGGGCATTGTGATATTGTACCTCAATGAACGGACTGCATTGTCTATGACTTACTGTATCCATGTGGGAACCGTCCAAGGGAGGGGTCTGTCTCCATGGCGGCCAATCATTTAATACTGAGGCTGCCAGATTACAGACTTGGTTATTGTAAAATAGAAATGTTGATGGAACTCATATTATTCCCTATATGTGTCTGTAGCGAAATGTTATCTATCTTAATATAATGACAATAGCAGTTAATATTGGAGAACTAAAAAGTTGTATTTTCAGGAAATATTATTAATACCTGTATTTATATAAACAAAGAGCGTGTGTGTGTGTGTGTGTGTGTGTGTGTGTGTGTGTGTGTGTGTGTGTGTGTGTGTGTGTGTGTAAATGCCCCTAGTGCAGGTTTATGGTGGTGCTAAGATGCTATAGAGCCACCATCAGAGGGGATGTTCCAGTCCCAGACAGAGAAGGATGCAGCCTCTGCAGGCTGTGTTTGAAAAATGTCATGCAGGAGCTGATTGGCTGGCTGTTTATTACTCTCTATTTTATAACTTTTGAAGCTTAGAGAATCTGGCCCTAGATCCTGACCTGTGATGTTCGGACTCCTCGCGGTGCCCTGGAAACTGTGCTTCCAAGCATGCTGGGTTAGGGATGGCCATCGGTGCAGATGCCATCGATGGTTGCCATCGATGGTGAATATGCACCAAGCCATCGATAGTGGTAAACTATTTGATGGATAACCATCGATAGTGTTAGCTATCGATGGTCATCCATTATATTTCACTGAATGGCCCGTGGGCCAATCAGAACACGGAGGCGGTACTTCCGGGTTTCGGGGGTCAGAGCTATGCTCCGTGTCCCGGCACCTTAAAAAAAAAAAAGGAAACATTGGTTCTCCTTTGCCAACGATGTAGCTAAACCATCTGGTTCTCCCACATCGATGGCAAAAGTATTCGACATCGGCCATAGACCATCGATAATTTCAATACCCCTGTTCACTGCCCCATACCAACAGCCCCAGCCTGGCCTGCTCATTGGTGGATCCGGGAGTTAGGCGCTTATTGACTGGTACTTTATCTCTCCCCAACGCTTAGTAAAAAGAACCCTTATATTCCCAGTTTCAGTCCTGGCTAAGAGGCCTCTGTGCCAGGAGGCCTACAATAAAGGCACCCAGCAAGGGTGAGGGTGTGGGCAGAGCAGTGAGCGAACAGTGTAATCATTGGAAAGTGCTAATCACTTCCCAAGAGAACATCAAACATAGGAATATCTGATAAACCCTCAGTGGAATTTCCCTAGTGACTGTGAGGCGCCCTGATTTAGGTGGCAGTTCCCTCCCTACATGGCAGCATGTTATTTATTTATTTACAGTTTCTTATATAGCGCAACAGATTCCGTTGATATGGCCTCTCATTCATTACAGTAGGGTTCCTAATTGGGTATCTGCAGTGCCGGTGCATGGCGCCGGAGCGCCCCAGGCGGGGGGGCTCTGGCGCGCTCACCCGCTCCATGGGGGGGATGCGGCCGCCGCTCCTTCGCTCCGGGGGGTGGCGGCCGCCACCGCTGCTTCGCTCTGGGGGGGGGATGCGGCCGCTGCAGCTTTGCTCCGGGCAGGGGGGGGGGGTCCAGTTGGCGGCGGGAGATGTGGCACAGGAGGGGAGGTGTGGCAAAGGCCGTACCACTGGGTGGGCTCCAGAAGGGTCTATACGGGCGCTACCCCCGACGTAGACAATGACCAGCACGAGGGGGCTCACTTACCTGCTCCCAGCACCTTCCTGCTGCTCTTCTCAGCCGGAGCTTTGCCGCTGCTCACTACAGCCCTCCAGTGGCCGGCGCCCTAGGCAAATGCCTAAGGCTGCCTGGTAGTGGCGCCGGCCCAGGGTATCTAACGGATGGGTCAACACTTTCAGCGGCGGAACTACCATTGCTGCAGCAAGTGCAGTGCACTGGGCCCCCTGAGGACTAAGGGACACACAGCTGCCAATGTCACCCTCTTCCTATCACCCATTGTTTTACCCTGCCACACTCTGCCTTGCCCTGCCTCCCTCTGTCACCCTCTGCCTCAAATTGTCACCCACTGCTATGTGGCACAGTGTGAACTTGTGTTGAGGTGGAGGAGAAGGAGCCACCACCCACAAGATCCACCACTAGACAGTGTCTACGTCGGCACTGACAAAAGGTCGTCCCAAGCAAAATGTCGCCATGTTAATGGTCGACACAGGAGAAGGTCCACTCTAGTGTCTAAAATGTTTTATCCAACTTGTTCTTCATGATCCGAGGGGGCAGCATAGCCAGTGACAGGATACAGTGCACTAAAATGGTGTATATGTCGACAGATAATCAAAAACAGCGTGTCGACCCTTTTCTGTGCCGACCATTTCCATGCTTTCATTTTGCTTTTGTCAACCTTTTGTTGATGTTGACCTAGACCAGTGGTAGCCAACTACGGTCCTCGAGAGCTACCAACAGGTCACATTTTCCAGACAACCTAGCTGCTGCACAGGTGCACTCATTACTAGCTGAAACATTTTCAAAGATCCACAGTTGGAGCTAATTACTTCATTTGCGATTCTGTGAGGAGACCTGGAAAACACTAAAGGTGCGTACACACAGGGGGGCGATTTTGTGTAATATCGCGGGAAATATGGTCGCTGAGCGACCATATTGCCCGCGATGGGACTGTGCACGGCGATATATCGCCGGGTGCGCGCTCCCATTTTTACCCCTGTAGTGATCGCTGGTCGCAGGAACATGGTCCTGCGACCAGCTGATTTCCACTGCCGGGCTCCCCCCGGCAGTTTCTTTTTCATCAGCGACCATCTTCGCGGGTCTCAGAGGAGGGGGCGGAGCTAAAACGTCACACTCTTGGCATTTTAGCCCCGCCCCCTCCATGGGGATCAGTGATTTGGTCTATTTCCCATAATGGGGGTGGGGCTTAATGAACAGGTTACGAACAGGTAATGAAAGTCTCCTCTCTGGGCTTCAAGAAAAAAAAGAAGGATCCTACACGGTTCAGACCCATTATGTGTGCAGTGTGAACGGGTCTGAACCGGTATTTAGGATCCCACACCGGTCCTCACCCTCCCCTGGTACCTGCAGGCCAGGTACCAGGGGACAGGGGAGGGGGGGGGCAGGTCTGGTACCATGGGTGGTGTATTACTAGTGAATTACCGTTTTTGTACCTTTCACAACGGGTTCGATGTGAAAGGTACAAAAACGGTAATTAACCAGTAATATACCATTTACAACATGCAGTGTGAAAGGGGTTTAACTTTCTCTGACCCGGATAGAGAAACGTTTAAAAAACCTGGTCAAAGCAGGTTTGCAGTGCGAAAGCAGCATCATTGTGTTTTGTTATTGCCTACATTGTAGACCAGAGCTTTAAAGGTGACCATACACGGTGCGATGTGTTGTAGGTGTGATGCGAACTATACAATGGTGCTGTATAATTTGAACTTCAGTGCTATGCAATGCTATGAGATTTCAATTGAATTCCATTTCAACTGCCTGCAATCAGGTCTAAACTACATTATGTAATACCCCTTTAACACCGCCGCAAAAACCCAGGTCAGCGGCAGGTCAGACCTGGGTCAGCGGCGGTGTAAATGGGTCACCCCATGTCCCTTTACACAGGGCTTCTACCCAGGTCCTAACCTGGGTAGAACACGGCTAGGACCTGGGTAGAGGGCAGTGTAAACAGGTACGCCGGGTCATCCGACCTGGCTCCCGTTTACATTAATGGGGGACAGACAGCAGCGACATCAGCGGAGGAGTTTAATGGATGCCTGTGTGCAGCATCCATTCACCTGCCGGACGACGGCTGGGGGGGGGGGGCTCAATCAGGGCTCAGCTATGCGTCTCCATGTAGACGCATCGCCAAAGATGCTCTCAGATTGTGTAGTGCAGGGAGTCAGCGGGAGAAAGCCGGTTCAGCCCGCTGACGGTGCCGGCTGACCGGCTATGCTGCAGAGAGGCCAGCGCTGGATCCTGGATCGGTAAGTATGTTGGTGTAAAAGTGAGGTGTGTGGATGTGTATGTAATAAAGTTATACTTCTCTGTGTGTTTTCTTTTAACATTCTTTTTACAGGTGGACTACAAGTCCCAGCGGGCCCATTAATGCCCCGCATGCTGGGACTTGTGGTTCTCCAAGTCCCAGCCTGCGGGGGAGGTCTGCTGACTTGTAGTTCTCCTGTATAAAGCAATATTAGGATTGAAAGATTTAACCCTATCAGGCCGGCGTCCACTGGCCAGAGACGCCGGTGACAGCCCCGGCTTCAGCCCTGGACGGGTGAAGCCTGGGGGGGACGACCCCTTTATTGGGGGGATCCCCACTCCTCCAGGTACCCCATCCAAGGCTGACCAGCCACGGTGCTCATGGTACGGCCGGGGGACCTTATGTAAAAAGTTTCCCCCGGCTGTGGCATGACACTGCGGGCTGTTGGAGCCCGGTGCTGGTTTCAAAATACGGGGGACCCCCAGATTTTTTGTCCCCCGTATTTTTGGAACCAGGACCGGTCCAAGAGTCCAGGGCTGGTTTCAGAAATACGGGGGACTCCTACGCTTTTTGTCCCCCGTAATTTTGGAACCAGGTCTGGCTCAATGAGCCCAGGGCTGGTTATATACAGGAGGGGGGACCTCACGCCATTTTTTTTTTTGACACATATTTTACCAAAGAACCATACACAGATCTCAATGATCTGTGCATGGTTCTGTCAAATTCGCCATTCAGGATCAGGTCTATTTTTTTTGTTTAGACCATTTTTTTGGCGATTTCCAAATTCGCATCTCATTAAATATGCGAATTGTATATTTTTCAATGGGAAAACATCTGGATTCGAGTTCCGTAGATAAAAAAAATCGCACTTTCAGAAAGTGCGATTTCGCGGCAAATACCGCATTTTTTGTCGATTTTCGCATCTTATTAATTTGCGATAAAAATCGCCAAAAACCCAATATCGATCTCTAATAAATGTCACCCTCTGTGTGTGTTCAGTAAAGCCCAGTATGTGCTGGGCCCCCATTATAACATAATGTATATAAGCCAGGGTTGCCGACTTGCACAAAATCCTCTCTGGGAGACTCCTGCAAAATCTGGGAGGGTCGGCAACCCTGATATAAGCACTGTAAGTCCGCAGTGTGAAAGTGGCATTTGTGGAAAAGCTGTTATTCTTTTTAAAATAAGTTTATTTTTCAACAAAACAGGAAGCAAAATGTTCAAAATGTAGCAAACACAATACATTACCATACCTCCCAACTGTCACGATTACAGCGGGACAGTCCCGATTTTCGGGTCCTGTCCTGCTGTCCCACCCGCGGCAGGCATTGTCCCGCTGCGGGGGGTGGCAGTTGGGAGACCCCCCAATCTAATAGAATAGACGCTGTGCGCACGCGCACAGCGTCTATTCTCGTATGAAAATGAGGTTGCGGCTAATTAGCATAAGCCGTACCCTCATTTGCATACGCCCCGCCCCCTTTTCGGCCGCTCGCTGTCCCTATTTCTCCATCAGAGAAGTTGGGAGGTATGCATTACAAAAACTGTGCAAAACATGGACAAGAGGATAACAAACACATACCTCCCAACTTTTCTCCCCAGTAAGGAGGGACAGCTGTGCGGTCTAAATTCACGTCACGTCATTCTTGCAAGGCCACGCCCCCGTTTTCAAATGACCAATGGCTCTGTAAGCTGCTGGCCAGCCCCCGGCCTTTATGCTGCGGAAATTATGTGCTGTACGCATGCGCGCAGCGTCTATTCTCCGGATTACAGGGGGGACTCCCAAATACGCCCCCGCCTGCAGGGCACTGTTGGCCCTGGGAGAGACGTGGGAATGTCCCCAAAAACCGTGACGTTCTTGCGGTATGCGGGACAGTTATGCAAACATGTGCAAAAGTATCAAGAGTGTCCACAACACTACGCAGTATATTTCAAGCCAGATATGCAAAGCATTTAGGTAAAAAAAACAAAAAAAAAACAGGAACAACTCCTCACACAGAAAGGTGTTTGTGTTTGTGTGTGTGTGTGTGTGTGGGGGGGGGGGGGGGGGGGTGTTTATGAGTAGAGTACATGGCAGTCGGGTCAAACTCATGGTCCTCTTTCTGTTGTGGAACTACACATTCCAGCATGCCCTGCCACAGTTATAGCAATCCATTATATAAAATATGTGGCAGGGCATGCTGGAATGTGTAGTTCCACAACAGATGGAGGGCCATGAGTCTGACACCACTGGTATAGGGTATGTGACAGGTGTGAAATCCCTCTGCCAAAGCACAGTAACAGCTTAGTAACAGTCAGGAGAGACTCATGCTCAAGATACATTCGTAAGATACAATTATGAGGATTTAATTTCCAATCAAGGGTGCCCGCTAGCCGTGATATCCCTGTCTCTCTTCATGGTCACTCGGAGAACCTCCATTGACATACACATGTTAATATGAGTAAACCATTCCTTAATAGTGGGAGGAGATGTATGCCACCAATGAACCAGGGTCACAGTTTTCCATACTTGCCTACTTTTGAAAACTAGTTTCAGGGAGATTAAAGTTGGTAATAGAATTTTGCCCAGTGCCCTATTGAGGGGGCGTGCCATGCTCCACCCAAAGGGGGTATCTAGTTCCATATATGGAGAGATTGTGAAAAGAGATTGTGAACGTGGCACCTAGAAGCGTGGGTGTGTACTGCTACATCTGAGAGGAATCTTTTACAATGACTTATATACAAATGTAGATGACCCCAAATAAGTTATTAAGAGCTACTGTACTTGGTAAAGTGCTGGGAAATGGTGCTGATGATTCAATGTAAATGTATCTATCTCTCATTCCCCAAAATTGAACAGTGTAATGTGGGCTAGGTGACATGAGGGAGATTGCTAGACTAATGAGGGAGAGAGGGAGATTGCTGCCATTTCAGGGAGTCTCCTGCAGAATGCAGGAGGGGAGGTAACTATGCAGTTTTCACAGTTCTATTAAGGAATTTCAATATGGACTTTTTTGCATTTAACTTGAGAACCAGTGTAAAGGTGCTCCCTGGGGCAGTGCCGTCTTCCCCAATGGGGTGGGCCCCTACAATCCTTGGGCCCCTGGGCAACTGCCCATTAAGCCCAATGGGAAAGACTGTGCTGCTAGCAACACCCAGGGGGAAATCAGAGTTATGAAATAAAGGCATGAAACGGGAAAATTTAGAAGATGTAAAAAGATATTGTCCACAGCCTGTTCCAACGGGCCAAAGTAGGACCAATAGTAGGATGAGATATAACAGAGACTTTGAACTTTCAGGGGTAATGTGCAGAGGTGTCTAGAGGCTGCAGGCTGCCGCTGCAGCACAGCCTCTCTCCCCAGCTCAGCAGATGCTGCTCAGTGCCGTGTGCTGAGCTGGAGAGAGACACAGCTGCAGCAACAGCCTGTACCCAGGGATGAAGGGTATGGGTCATAGGGTCCACTCAATGAAGGTCGACATACATTAGGTTGACTACTGAAGATCGACAGGGCTAGTCGACACCTGGAATAGGTCGACATGTCTAAGATCGACAAGGTCAAAAGTTTGACACAAGCATTAGGTCAACAATGGGAGGGTCGTCAGTTGCTTCGGACACGCTATTATATTCTCCCAACATGCCGTTGGGGATGGTAGGGTATGAAATACCGCCAGTCGACACAAGTCGGCTCACAAAATTGTGAAAAAGTCATATCGACCTTTTGACTTTCAACCTAATGTTTGATTTCCCAATCTATTGATTTTTATATCACAGTTTGTTTTTCTTTTAAGGCAATTTTACATGTTTACTTGTTTATTACCTCTGATATCCGCATGTTCTCTATGCCTTTATTGTACAAATGTATTGGCTTTGTCTTCAGAAGCTCCGTCATAAAAACCATTTAATGAATCAAACTTGTATAGTGCGGCTGAGCCCCTCTGCGCTGATTGTGAGGCAGAGAGTGTGTAGGACAGAAGCTGACGGACTGCGCTGGTGGTTATCTCTTCTGTAACCAGAGATCACTGGGAATTTCCCGAGAAATCACTTATCTGTTGCAACCAGTGGCTTTAAAACAATTACATGAGATATAGCCATTGATTATCGGATTATACAAAGTAATAACAGTGATAACTTCATTTATGGCTTGTGAAGTGTTTGTCCTTTACAGGGTGTTTTTTATATCGTCTATGGCACCTTCTTATAAACTTCTCGCGGACAGGATCCAAATCAAATTAATTAAATCCACTCAATACCCAGATTGCCCTAATACAATTGTTACATCTCTGCTTTAAAAACATTCGGATTCGATGCGACATCGAAGTGCGATGTCCATCAAACCCGATTGCATCTTTTGCTGCAAAAAGTGTCCCCTTGCAGCACCCGATGTCGCATGCCATCTTGAAATGGCACATTGGGTGCTGGAAGAGGGCAGCATTGTAGCGTAGCGCTTGAAGTAGTGTTAGTGGGCGGCGGGGGTCAGCGGTGGCGGCAGAAGTGTTTAAAACACTAGACAGCCCACTGATTGGCTGAGATATCAATTCTGGTGCTACTGTTGACCTCCGCTGCACTACAATTCTGCCCTCTCCCACACCGCCAGCGGTCCCTCCGGCATCCTCTCCCCAAACCCCACTCCGCTGAAAGCGTTACCTCCGCCCCCAACCACTTACGGATTGTATTCGAGCAATTCAATAGATATTATGTGCAGCACATAAGATCTATAGACGCGACATTCAACAGCGTGCCCGCACATCGCATCGAAACGTCCCTTAAAAATGCAGGCAATCATTCGATTTATCGGCCAGATATGGTAGACATTGAATGATTGCTTGCAATCTCTCACAAGTGTATGGGCAGCATCAAAAACGTATAAACGGATCACAAATTCCCTAACACCAATTGCAGATCAGGTGCACAATGTCAGTCTTTGCCAGTGGTAGCCAACTACGTTCCTCGAGAGCTACCAACAGGTCACATTTTCCAGACAACCTAGCTGCTGCACAGGTGCACTCATTACTCACTGACACATTTTTAAAGATCCACAGGTGGCGCTAATTACTTCACTTGTGATTCTGTGAATAGATCTTGTTGGTACCTCTCGAGGACTGGAGTTAGCTACCCCAGGTCTATGCTGATCGCAATAAGCCATGGTATGTGGGATGGATATTCACAGAAATGTGGCAGTGATCACAGCGCGTTATTTTCCGCAGCACAACATTTTATGAACAGGTTTCCTATCCAGGCTATACCACATAGATATAGATAACAAATGCCCCTATTGTTTAAAACAGTAATCCATTGTACTGTATTACATTGAACAACTGACAGAATGGAGTGAGTATTCAGAAATTATTCTGGAGACCTGCGTCAGTTGAGACGTGTACATTGGAATGGCGCACACTGCAAATCTTCAGGCCCATACACACTGGGCGATTTTGAGCTGAAGGCAGCTCAATTTTGCCATTTGAGCTGCTTTCAGCTGAAAAGCCACCCAGTGTGAACGGCCCAGCAGTGAGCGCTGATGCGCACACCCGTATCTTCACCGGCCACTGTATCTGCAGTTATTACAAACAGATGAACGATAGCAGGACGCTATGGAAAGCTGTCCAACCTATGGAAAGTCTTCCACCCCCTGTGAAAAAAAAAAAATTGCTGGCCAGGGGGAAATTGGTCAGTGTGCATGGAGAGATATTTTAATATCCTAGCTTTCCATACACGCTGGGCAGAGTCACCCAGTGTATATGGACCTTTACTTCCAGCAGTGACCCTTTAATGCAGCAGTTCTCAAGAAGGCCCCCAACAGTTTACATTTCCCATGTCACCCAGCAGGTGCACAGGTGTACACATTGCTCACTGACACATTATAAATAAAGATCCACAGGTGAAGCAAATTATTTCACTTATTAAATGCCTGCACAGAACGCTTTCACACCACAAAAAAAAAAAAAACACTGACCCGTTTTTAGAAAGGTTTAAAATTACCGGGTCCATGCCGTTTTTTGCGGTCTGAAAGCAGAAAAAGTTTACAATGCAATGTGTAGCAGGACTTAGTCATATTAAAATGTGACATGGGTAGGAAAGAACGCAGAGGGTCAGCAGCAAAGAGCCAGAAACCGTAAAAAAGGAGACCTTCAGATCCGTTCCGTATTTAGCCTTCTAGGAACAAAGATACAAACTTGCCTAGAGCCCTATAATACTGTATTGCCTTTAAATCCAGGTGGTTCTCCACAGGGGCGGATCCAGGATAAAATGACAGGGGGGGCACCATGATAAAAAAGGGTTTGGGTGGGGGAGGGGCGGTGTTAGTGGTGCCAGTGTACATGTTAAGAGAGCAGCAGGAGAGGGTGGGAATGGAATTAAAAATAGGCCCTGGCATTGAAAGTACGCAGGCCCACCATGGCGACAAAAGTGAAGGATGTAGTTGTGCGCGCACCAAAGGCGCGCTCCAGAAAAGGGTGTGTGGCCAATCAACAGGGGGCGTGTCAACACCATATACAACTTCTACACATTATGCAACAAAATACTAGACCCCATTATACTTGCCCCTTACACATGATGCCAAATGGAATAAGCCAAAATTGACATAATGCCACATGGATTGAGCCAAAATTCTAATAATGCCACATGGATTGTGTCAAAATTCACATAATGCCACATGGATTGAGCCAAAATTTACATAATAACACACACGGATTGAGCCAAAATTCACATAATGCCAAATGGATTGTGTCAAAATTCACATAATGCCACACGGATTGAGCCAAAATTCACATAATGCCACACGGATTGAGCCAAAATTCACATAATGCAACACGGATTGGGAAAAAATTCACATAATGCCACACGGATTGAGCCAAAATTCACATAATGCCAAATGGATTGTGTCAAAATTCACATAATGCCACACGGATTGAGCCAAAATTCACATAATGCCACACGGATTGAGCCAAAATTCACATAATGCAACACGGATTGGGAAAAAATTACATAATGCCACACGGATTGAGCCAAAATTCCCATAATGCCACACGGATTGAGCCAAAATTCACATAATGCAACACGGATTGGGAAAAAATTCCCATAATGCCACACGGATTGAGCCAAAATTCCCATAATGCCACATGGATTGAGCCAAAATTCACATAATGCGACACAGATTGAGACAAAATTCACATAATGCCACATGGATTGAGCCAGAATTCACATAATGCCACACAGATTAAGTCAAAATTCACAATACACTTCATAAACAGGGACATTGTCCACCAAAGGCTCGCATTAAACATTTACACCATAATGTCCATTACACGTTAAGTTACACGCCATATACAACTTCTACACATTATGCAACAAAATACTAGACCCCATTATACTTGCCCCTTACACATGATGCCAAATGGAATAAGCCAAAATTGACATAATGCCACATGGATTGAGCCAAAATTCAAATAATGCCACATGGATTGTGTCAAAATTCACATAATGCCACATGGATTGAGCCAAAATTTACATAATAACACACACGGATTGAGCCAAAATTCACATAATGCCAAATGGATTGTGTCAAAATTCACATAATGCCACACGGATTGAGCCAAAATTCACATAATGCCACACGGATTGAGCCAAAATTCACATAATGCAACACGGATTGGGAAAAAATTCACATAATGCCACACGGATTGAGCCAAAATTCCCATAATGCCACACGGATTGAGCCAAAATTCACATAATGCAACACGGATTGGGAAAAAATTCCCATAATGCCACACGGATTGAGCCAAAATTCCCATAATGCCACATGGATTGAGCCAAAATTCACATAATGCGACACGGATTGAGACAAAATTCACATAATGCCACATGGATTGAGCCAGAATTCACATAATGCCACACAGATTAAGCCAAAATTCACAATACACTTCATAAACAGGGACATTGTCCACCAAAGGCTCGCATTAAACATTTACACCATAATGTCCATTACACGTTAAGTTACACGCCATTATGTCCATTATGTGTTATGCCAAACACCATAATGCCTATTAAAAGTTATGCTACATAAGTGCTGCTTCTCTACATGCTCATTGCCAAGGGTCCCATGCTCATTGCCAGAGGTTCCATGCTTGTTGCCATGAGGGATTACATGCTCATTGCCAAGGGGGAATACATGCTCGTGGTAAATGGGGACAGCAGAAGTGATAGCCACTGACAGTGGCAGAGCCTGGCTGTATTGAGAGCACTGCAGGTACCGGCTATTTGAAATAATACCACTTTCACACCAGAAAATGCATTCCCAGGTTGGCCCCTTTTACACCAGCCTAGTCCCTGCATTTTCTGGTGTGAGGGGGAGAGAAAACCACCCCTCCCCCCTTTAACCAGTTATCTCATAATGGGGCAGATGTATTAAGCCTTAACAAGAGATAAATGCAAGTGTGATAAGGAGAGATAAACGTCCAGCCAATCACCTGCTAACTGCCATGCTACAGGCTGTGTTTGAAAAAAGTCAGTAAGGAGCTGATTGGCCGGACGTTTATCTCTCCTTATCACACTTGCATTTATCTCTTGTTAAAGCTTAATACATCTGCCCCTTAACCGGCTATATCTTCGGAACCAACTGACCCATTTACATGAGACAAGTATTATATTGAAGAACTTTTGAGTGGGCTTTGAATGATTTTGGTCCAGTGAAACTGGAACGTTTGGTTCCAGAGTAATCTGCCCTCAAAGACCATGAACAGCCATGAAATTACATTTCAAAAATAAAAAAATCGGTTTACACGCAATATCTCTGGAACCGATTGACCGATTTGGACCATCCTGGTATCATATTGAAGTCCCAGCGATTTAGGATTGAATGAAATCAACCACAAGCTTCTGTGATGCTAGTGCGGGAACTGGCAGCCGTCGGAACCGGGTGGGGGTCGGAATTGACGGGTCCCATATTATCCTATGGGGAAAAAACGTTACAGGTTTGCCAGGCGATATCTCCGGTTCCCGGGGGGCTAGAGACACGGGGCTGGGCTCGTTGGAAAGCCCTGGTCCTCATCTACAAAATAAATGACAGGGGGGGCACGTGCCCGGGTGCCACCCCCCCTGAATCCGCCACTGGTTCTCCAGAATGGAGGAGCTATGAGTGTATTAGGGGTGGTTAAAAACCACGAGTCTTCACTACCAACTAGCCTCTTCCCCAGAACATTACAATGGATTAATATGGTCAGGTCACAATTACAAGACTTCCCCATTATGGGCAACTTATTTTAAATGTAGTCTCTATGGCTAGGAGGAATGGGATCATTTGTCAGACTGCATTTAGGTCTACAGTCATTAGGTCGACCCCACTAGGTCGACTGGCAGGAAGGTCGACCTGACTTAAGGTCGACATGGGCCAAGGTCGACATGACTTAAGGTCGAATTTGCATAAAGGTCGACATGAGGAAGGTCGACATGGGTTTTTCACTGTTTTTTGATCCGAATGTCGACACAGTCGACATGGACACAGTTGGCAATGAGAATCGGACCCTCGCTTCGCTCGCAATGCTTCGGGCACGGTGCCTCGCTGCGCTCGGCACACTATTTTATTCTCCCACCACGCCCTAGTGGATGGTAGGGCATGAAATACCGCCTGTCGGCACATGTCGGCTCAAAAAACAGTGGAAAAACCCATGTCGACCTTATGACCAGTCGACCTTCCTCATGTTGACCTTTATGCAAATTTGACCTTAAGTCATGTCGACCTTGGCCCATGTCGACCTTAAGTCAGGTCGACCTTCCTGCCAGTCGACCTAGTGGGGTCGACCTAATGACTGTAGACCTAAGTTCATTCTAATAGATGACCGCATCCCGGCTAGGAGAAGGGATATTTAACATGCAGACATTCAAGTGCTACTAGTAATACTCCTTTCAGATATGCGCGAAAATCCCGGCTTCTTTCACATGAACACACATTAACCCAAGACTAGCATATGTCCGAATGGGTCCTCTCAGGATTTCACTCCAGGATCTTCACGGCAGACACCGTGGTGGTCTATCCCAGTTAACAACATTCTACCTGAATGTTATCTCAAGTTCTCTTTCCAGACCACTCTTCCGTTTCTCATTCTGGCCTGCACATGCTCAATGCTTCCATATATTGGACACACCAAGTATGGTGGCATTTAGGAACAGGAGGAGTCCAGGCAATGCTTCTCTTCTACCCATAAGTTTTGAGGTTGTGAACTCTGTTATGCAGAGAACAAGTCCCAAGTCTTCATTAAAGGCAGGCACGTAATCTGGACTATACAGATCAGTCATCATGCCCTCTGGTCTGGTGTACTCTACCCTGGTCATACAGAGAGTCTGCAGAAGTCCATCTTTGCGCCACCACATTGGGTAGTGATCAGAGTTGGGATGATAACAGTGAAATGGAAACAGACAACCTGGGTCCAATTCGCAGTATAGGAAGAGACCGATCACGAGCGCTTTGTGATGAAGCACCAGTAGAACACTGCACCTGAAGGCCATGTAAATGGAGCGAGCCAAGGAGTAAAGCTGGGTACACATATGTACAATTTCCTTTTTCTTGCGACCGTTCGATCGACCGAATACACGTTCGGCCGTCCAAAACATACGACCGTTCTGCGCGTACACATATGTACAATTTTACTTGCGACGTCCGATGTACTCCCGTCCAAACAATCGCAAGAAGAAGTATATGAGAGACCCTGTAACCCTTTGCCTGCTGTTTTAACTAATGTGTATATAATGTATATATGTTGAGCAGTGGCTCAACACTTTAGACGCATCCCTTTAAGACATTAATCAATGTTGAAGTTTTAATAGAGTGGGCTGGAAGCTCTTTTCAGGGCACCAGCTTCACACTATTAAAACTTCAACATTGATTAATGTCTTAAAGTGATGCGTCTAAGTGTTGGGCAGTGAGGCATTATACACACATTAGTTAAAACAGCAGGCAAAGGGTTACAGGGTCTCTCATAATGCAGCATACCACCGTGCTTTGTCAAACTGTCAAGCATATCGATCGAAGGTGCGTACACACTTCACTTTTGTTCCGATATGGAGCCGTCCTGTCGGATGAAATATTAAGCAGCAAAGAACCTTCGACCGACCGACCGTGGACGGCCAAGAGCGTTTTTGGCCGTTTATCGGTCGCACAGCAGCAATTGGGACAGCGTACACACCTATACAATCGAACGGCCGTTTGCCCCCAGATTGGAAGAACGGCCCGACGATTGTATATATGTGTACCCAGCTTAACCCAAATCTCATGTCCAACCCAGGTTTTGGTGTGAAAGGAGTATTAATACACTAGGTGATTCAGCGCGCCCTACGGGCGCTCTTCACACCGTCGTAAGGGTCTGCGCCCCATTAAAATGACAACAAAATATTTGTATCCCTGCGGGCAGTAGGTTATAGATTGTTGCAAAATGTTAGCATTTTACAATGCAATTGGAGGCATTGCAGGCCGGGCCTATGGGCATTTTGGGATGGGGATAGGCAATTGTAGGCTATGGCTACACATGGCAGTGGGCGAGGGGCAGCGCGGTGAGGGTGTTTTGGGGAAGTGGTGTGGCTCAGCGCGTAATGGCGCATACACAGAGGCCCATGCTCCGTGCATCGCAAGGAGAGGCTCCTTTAGGAGGCCTGTCCCTGCATCCATCAGGTTACACATTGGTGGTGAAAGTCTTTTACAAAGCAATTATGGGCATTAATGGGCGCAGTGGTGGTGTTGTGGGGTTATGTAGTGTTATGGATGTTGGTGGTGTTGTGGGGTGGGGTTATGTAGTGTTATGGATGTTACTGCTGTGCTGTAAGTGTAGGTAGGTGTAAAGTGCATGGGGTGGTATAGTTGTGGCAAGAAAGAGTGAGTATATATAGGGGTGTTACAATGGAGTGTGAAAAGTACCTTTTATCCGTTGGTGGTATAGTGTTGGCAAACATGCAGTTGATTGGCCTGTTGGTGTCCACGGTGGCAGGCATCAGCCACAGTAGTTGTGAGGCAGGAGGGGGCGGCAGGCAGCTGGCCGGTGGTGGCATGCATCAGCCACAATAGTTGTTTGTGCGGAAGGTGTGCCAGGTGGCGTCTGCAGGCTAGCGGGGTGGCAGGCTGCGGGCGCAGGGAGTGTAAGGCAGCGGGCGCAGGCTAAAGTCTACTTGCAGGGCTGAGCACAGGGTTGGCAGCGGGCGCAGAGTAAAGTAGTCTTGCGGGGCTCAGCGGGGCTCAGCAGCAGGAGTCAGCGGGCACACGGCTTTCTCGGCAGTGTGTGTGCAGAGCGTGTTCCCGCGAGAGTTTGTGACGCGACACTGACTGCCCTGAGCGCAGGAGCCAGGGCACAGGGACGGTGGTTTTTGGTGCATTGCTGGTGTGCGTTATTGCGGGGGTTAGGTGGGCATAGGTGTGTGGCATGCAGGGTTCTCTTCTCTTATATATTTGGCAGGCTGGGTGGTGTGTGTGACCACGCCCAGCGTTAGAGACGCAGATGATTGACAGATGTAGCCAAATATATAAGATACAGTATACAGTATAAGCTACAGCCTGCCGGTTCCAGAGTCAAAGACTCCATAGCTAGCACATAAGACAGACCTATGCAAGTGTGAAACTTAAAAAGACCAGCTTTATTATACAATCCTTCATATTAACTATATTACAGTACAGAGAAATAGAATCAGGTAGGGTTAAATAAGTCACATTAAGAGTTCCTGGCGTTTTGGCACTTTAACAGTGCTACAAGGAGACAGCGGCAACAATGCAGTCATACAAGAGACCATAGCGCTAGCACACATCTGGCGTTTGGGTTCAGAAAGTCCTTTGTCATGATGGGCTGTGGGGATTTAATGTGACGATAAAGGGACACACTCGATTAAATCTGGGAACCAAACCTATATAAAATACGGAGTTTCCAAGATGACCCAATGGCGATATTCCAGATGAGACTCCATCCTAAAAAAGGCCAGTGTCAATAGTCCCAAGACCAGAACCACTATTAAAGTGCATAGAATCAGTCAGGCCAGCTGTAGTCATTACACAGTCGCTGCTTCTTGTCATGAAATGTTGTTTACGTTCTATACAGGAAAGTTGTTGTGCGCAGTCTTCAGGCAGTTAGTGAATAGACCCATTCTTGTCTATTCGGCAGTAGAGATACATAGACACAATCAACGCGGCCAACTGGAAAGAAAGAAAAACCAGTAAGTACCACAGGCTACATATACATCAAATTCCTAGGAGTAGCAAAACCGAGCCTTATGGATAATGGCTGGACCAGTAATGCCAAGAAGACAGCCTGCATGGTCACCAGGATGTAAGCGGTCAGTAGATACCTCCACTGGATGTCCTCTTACCTCCAATGCGCATATCCCGGCCGCCACACCACCCACTATGGCCCCATTGGACTTAACGAGGGCCAGGATCTGGTCAAAACAGCCCTGCAGAAGATAGAAGATTGGATCAGTACAGAAGTGCAGCAGTTTACAGACCCCCCCCCTTCCGCCCAAATTGTCTTCAGAACAAGTTCTGTAGGAGTAAAATGGGCCTTAACCTCCTGTAGCTTTGGTGTCAATGTTATATACCACACGTGAACGGAGCGGCAGTTACAGCAAACTTACATTTACGCGACTTGAGCTTGCAACATTCTGATTACAGGTGGCGGCGGTGTAGTTGCCGGCACAGCATTGTACCGGATATGATCCGTTCTGCACATATGGCGAGTTCTCGAAATCTGTGTAGTTTGATAGACCACAGCACTTCAACTGGAAAGGAATGGGGGAGGGAAAGAAAAGTTAGCATTAGGTATAATTGGGAGGGAACAATTATGGGATATAAATTAGCTGCACTTACATCGGTCATCAGGGTGTTCCAAGAATTTGTCACATCTTTATTCGACCCATATTGTCCCTTTATAACCGGAGTCAGAACGGACTGTAAGAAGCTCTGCGCCTAATCAAGAAAAAAAAATAATAATAATTCTATGAGAAAGTGCTGAGATTCACGAATGAGAACAGAACCTCCCCAGACATAACTAGATGGTTCTAGGTTCTCAAAACTATCACATTGCTATTAAGGTCCCCATACAATGGTGCTGTGCGATGCGCATTGCCACAGGCATCAGATCGCACAGCACATAGTCTGTACTGCGCATACTTTTAGTACTAGACTGCATCGTATCTAGTACAAAGAGTACAGTCCTCTAGCACATTGTATGCTTTTTGTACTAGATGCTATGCAATCTAGTACTAAAAGCACGGAGCTCATTGCACCATGTATGGGCACCTTAATGGTGTGTACACAAACGGCAGGATATGCGATCCGATCGCATGGCATGCTAGAGGGGCACAATTTACACTATATAGTGCAGATCTGCACTACATAGTCTTGCCTGCCGATTTGTTCTCACGCGGGAGCTCGCATCGGGCTTGCAAGCCCTAAAAAAGTAAGCGATTTGGCTTCCGATGTTCCCTATAAAATCGGGAACATCGGAAGCCAAATCTTACCGTGTGTACACACTATTAGTCGGATTCCCCCCAGAGTGCTTGGCAATGCCAGAATTGGGAGATCGTTCTTCAGACGACTGTACAGCTTCCATAGAAGCACAGAAATGGAATTACACATCTGGGAACATTCTCCAAGGATACTTTGAAGGATTTCTGCCGAGATGTCCAACAATTACTATACAAATGGGAAACTTTCTTACCATAGAGGAATAAACAAGAGCGACCACAGCACCAGCTATCTCCGCAATGAAGATGATCAGGACAATGGAGAAGAACTGAAAAATAAGTGAAAGAAGCCAGTCAGTCAATTATAGTCCTTTCGAGACAGCAGTCATTCATGTTCTTATTTAAAAGGGGGGGGGGGGGGGCGCAGGGCAGGAGACATTGGGGCAGCACCACACCTAAGTATAATCCAGTCATCGATTGTATGGGAATAGGGGCTATCGTACAAGCCTAGCCTTCTATTACCCCTTTCATATTGCAATCACCCTAGGTCCATGCTTGACCAACCCAGGTGATAGGTAATAGACTGGCAGGTGCAGGATTTGCAAGAAGTGTGCGTGTGACTACACATTAAGCTACATTTTTATTTTACACCACCAATGCCCCAACTGGTATCATCCAGTATCAGAGTTGCCCCAAGGGCCCATTTCCTCACCGTGATCAGTAGACATTTGCTCTCTTTCTGGGCTCCACAGCATCCGAGGAATCCCAATATCACCAGCAACGCCCCAATGGCGATCAGGAAGTACCCAACATTAACAAACTGAGAGGCAATATTATCCGGCAGAGTCCCAAGTATTTTTAAGAAGGAGTTACTATCCACACTGACCCAGATGCCAACTCCGAGCAGCGTTCCCCCAGCCAGCTAGAAGACAAGAGAAAGTAATATTAGTGTATAGCCAGGCACTGCCAACATCAGTTAAATGAAAATGAGGCTATACGGAATGACCATTCGAGGTAACCCGACACATGAGAAGGTGGAGGTGCGGTAAGGAGGGGGGGGGGGGGGGGGTGGTAGAGGCATACTTAAAAGCACAGTATTATGAAAGTTTGTTATTTCAAAGAGTTGTGAAACTCGTGTAGAGTTACCGCTGTAGCTGCTAATAATAGACACAGATGCAGCTCTCTGCTACTGTAGCTTCCACATTCTGGGGAGAACTGGTTCGTACTCCAAGTTCCTGCTATCAAGGATGGAGGGCCAGAGTCCTGCCCAATTGTAAACATAATCATGGGACATTACCAGTGGAAAAACACACAAAAGGACTGTTTACGTCTAAAAGTAGGGTCCCCACTCCTTCCCATGTAACATAATGCCAGGCATTCTGCTAACACAGGAAATGTATAAACTCTCCATTGTCCCCTGTAATCTCCGACAGTCCTGCAGGGGAGAGGAGAAGGGACACATGACATTAACGTCATGTAGGTAGAATGACAGATGTATCTGTTCCCACAGCATAATAAAAGGGTCTCTGTACTGTAGCAAGTGCGCCATTCCTTGTTTTATTCTTTTGCATAAAGTATTCACTAACCTTTGACCGGCCAATGAAGCAAATGCAGATTTTGGGGGATATGTACTACAATAGAGAGTGATAGAGTAGCAATAGCCTGGGCTTAAAGCTCCTGGAGAGAGTCTGCGGCACCTCCCCAACACAGATTAGCAACGTGTGCGGTGTATGGCGATCATACATCAGTTTAACACATCCTATATGCAGGATGTACACTGCTCAGTACATGGCGGCTTCCAAAAACAGGTTTTATGTTGGAGAGAGATAAAGTAACAACCAGCTCCTGCCTTCATTTTTGAAAAAAAAAACTGCAACATGCCATTTAGGAGCCAATTGGCTGGTACTCTGCAAAGCTTAGTACATAGACCCCCAAGTAGCATTAAAGATAGACTTTATTAGGGTAATATACTTACAAAGATGGCCAGGTTGAACAAGATCATCAACACCTTGATACACGTGAAGCAACTCATGGTTCTGTCTGGAAGACAACAGGACAGAGACGGTCAGAATGATTTATTGGATTAATTAGAGCTCAGACAACACGGCCAATCTAGTACAAGGGAACCTCGGTTTCTAGTCATTCGCATTATGCAGGAGAAGCTTCCTGAATTGAGCCACCAGGAGAAAGACTAGAACGTTACAAGCTACATATAGTTCGGCCAAGAACCACAGACCCAGGGTAACCCATTCTGTGTAGGATAATAGACAAGGCTCACCATTACAGGAGACACACACACACACAGGGCCGGCTCTACCACTAGGCAGCTGCCTAGGGCGCCGGGAACTAGGGGGCGCCACCAAGTCTGCCTATCAAAAAAATCAAGGATGTCTGTGAGGATCCTTGTTGTACTTAATGCTGTGGAAACTCTACAAACTCACCTCCACTTTGTCTGGAGGCATGCTTCCCTATTTTGCTGCCCTCTCTTCCTGTACTCTGTTGTGGGTGGCACAGGGGAGGGTGCTGGGGGCCTCCAGAGACAGCAGGGGTCTTGCCCACCTACCTGGGGGGCAGGGAGGACCACTCAATTTTGGGAGGCTCTCTGCCATTCCAGAATGTTAGGCAGGTATGCATTAAGGGGTTGGAAAATGGTTATTGGTGGCAGTATGGGGGAGGGGGGGTGGCAGCAGTAGGTTGAAGTTTTGCCTAGGGTGCTGGGAAGCCTTACACCAGCCCTGCGCACACACACCCACCATTATATACAATTTAGTAATAGTAAAGTCAGAGCCACAATATCCACCATATCCTGAGGCAGTGTCCCATGGCGTAAAGAACACAATGTACACTTGTGTTCTATACAGGTGGACCCACCCTGGGGAAGACGTTACTCACTCATTCTGTCCCACAATAGGCTGAAGCACAAATAGAACGCAGGATTATACGGAACGGTTCATGGAAAAATAAATAAAATCTGAACTCGTTTTATAGAGTCCGACTCCTCACATGCGCGTCAGGGGGTACAGCGTGACCGTGCAGAGAGCAACCCTCCGAATCCATAGAGAGCTGTACGTAGCCTTTTGGACAGGTCACTTATATGGTCTGAGACGACTCTGGGCCAGATGGATCAAGCTTCAAAAAGTGAAACCATAGAGAGCTATAAGATAACCAGCCAGTCATCCACCAACTCATTTTTCAAGCCCGGTCTGTAACATGGCAGTTAGGAGCTGGTTGTTTATAACTCCATTTTAGCAATTTTTAAAGCTTAATACATTTGGCCCTTACTGTATAATTAGATAATGACGATTTCTAAATGCGTTCCCGTTTCCTGAGTGGAGGTCATTAAATAGGTCACATCATGAAGGGTCAGCTGTATAGAGAGCATGAAGCCATTATGGGGTCCATGTTCTGCAGCGTCTGTTGTATGACAGTCTCAGCGCCAACGCCCAAAGTCACCCAGCCCTTATCTGAGTCAGTCTCACACCGCTGAGAGAGAGGGGGGGGGGCGGGAATCCTGGCACCCAGACAGTAAATCCAATACGCATTTAGAAGGTAACTCCAGATGGAGGTGGTATACCCTTGGTCCCCCCCCCAAGGCCGTGTTGGTCTCATTAGAGATGAACACAAACACCCAAAGAGTGTCCACTGCTGTAACCAAGCAGGTTGTATGGTGTGACACCATTACTGTCCAGAAGGTTGAAGCTTATTGACAGATGTACTAATTAAGTCACCTGTGCTCAAGCATTGATCGCCTGGAAACATGGACTGCAATGGCAGTTTGGGAAGCTCCGGGGTACAGACAATAGAACCATGCTGTATACATTCTTATCAGCACAAACAGATCTGAGAAATCTTAAAGAAACAGCATTGACTGGTGCCACATTCCAGGACTGAGGCAGGGAGACGAGAACACTACAGTGTTAGATTAAAGGATATGAGCCCAATCTAATACATTTACTGCAAGGAATACAACCTCATGGACAAGCCCAATATATACTTATTACTGGGCATACATCCAAACAGGCAAGCCTCACTCCTTACCAGGAACAGAAGACTAGCTACTGGCCGAGGCAGGACTAATTAGAGGTCCACAGTACAGAGGAATCAGGAGGATTAGTCCATTCCCAGAACATCCATGGGTATTACAACACACATCATATGGGAGACTGAGAAAGGACTGACCAACACAGAAAAGCTTACAAATAGAACTTCCTATATAAAGAGCAAACATTACATATATATGGGTCTGGAACAGCATACACATCACACTATACAACGGCTTGTCCACAAGCCATAAACCACTAGCAGAAAGCACAAGAGGATTTACCTGCACAGCTAATCAGCCACTGGGAAATAAGGTACAGTCCAACGAGTATGCGCTTCTATTCTGAGCCTCCCTCACCTTATAACAGGTGATGTACCAGAGGCTGGGGGTAGGGCAGGGGTGGGGCTGGAGCTGACCAGGTGCGTCAGGGCTGCTGGTAAACGTCTCATTTCCTCTTAGGACCTTGGAAATTTAATGCTGTGATTTGCAATCAACAGAGTTTCTTTGTAACAAGTTATATGGTAGAGAGGCTGAGAGCTTCCCACCTGATCATGGTAATTAGGCATTTCCTTCTTATTGATGGCACAGAAAAGACTGCAGGGTATCACAGAATGATCATGTCATTTACTGTACAATGGGGCTTTACAGTGAGGAATACCTGCTCTGTATTTTTAGGGAACATCTAAAATCAGTATTATTATACAAGCTCACAGGAAACTTACTGCTTTTATAAAAAACAATTACAGAAGGATTTACTGAGACTATATGCATTATAAAGTCACAATAAAAAAGAAAAAAACAGTATATTTTAGACACCCATACTATGGGCCAGATGTATCAAGCTTCAAAAAGTGATATAATGGAGAGTGATGAACAGCCAGCCAATCAGCTTCTAGTTCATATAGTTTGCAAACCCAGCCTGTAACATGACAGTTAGGAGCTGATTGGCTGACTGTTTATCACTCTCCATTTTATCTCTTTTTGAAGCTTGATACATCTGTCCTATTTGACTTTAAACCAGGACACATTACACAGGTTCTGTGCCTGGCTGACTCCAAGCCTGCATTTCATCTGGTTTTAATTAGGGCTGGCCATCGACCATCGATTATTTGAATCATCGATGGTTTATTGCAGATGTCAAATACTTTTGCCATCGATAAGGGCAAACCAATGGTTTTCCTTCCATCGATGGCACAGCAAAACCGATGTTTTGTTTTTATTTGTTTAAAGGGCATAGCTCCGCCCCCAACAACCCTGAAGTCCTGGCTAAGGAATGTAAGCATTCTGATGGGCCCTCGGGCCAGTCAGTCAAAGAAAATGGATGACCATCAATAGGTAAAACTATCAATGGTCATCCATCACATAATTTGTTACTATCGATGGCTGGTTGCAGGATCGCCATCAATGGCAACTCCACCGATCCCCATCCCCAGAACTTGGTTAATCTATTAGCATCTTGGTTTAAAGGGAAAGTATATATAATATATCCATTATATTTATGTTGCTGTTATAAGGCCTGGTACACAACATAACGCCATCAGCAAGATTTGTCATTTCCAGGCTAGCTGGAATGACAAAACGGGCAGATCGTTCAGTGTGTACCCTCATTTGTCTTATCTTGTGATTAGCACTTAGGAGCAGGTCCCCGTAGATGGAGGTTAGCGCCAACACTCCCCCTCATCTCCCCCCTGGAGCGACTCGGCTGCTGCCACCGCTGCATCACGCCCCGCAGAGTTACTCCGCGGCCCTAGCCACATCACACCTCCCGTTGAGCGTCGCGGCGGCCGACGCCGCATTACCAGGCACCTTCTCCCCATTCGAGGAGCAACCGGAGCAGGGGAGCACCGGAGGGCCCGCCCCCCCCCCCCAGTGGAGCAACACCACCCCCAAGCACCCCCCCCCCCCCCCCCATGGTGTAAATGATTGCCGCTTTAAAAAAAGCTGGAGATTTCTTAACAAATCTCTCACTTGCTGTCTGTTCGGAGAGGATCTATTTCTTCAGAGGTTCCATGTCACATAGGGCCTTATTCTAGTTCACTCTTCCTGACAAAATACTTCTTAGAAGGACAAAACCATGTGCACTGCAGGGGGGCAGATGTAAAATGTGCAGAGAGAATTAGATTTGAATGAGTTATTTTGTTTCTGTGCAGGGTAAATACTGTCTGCTTTATTTTTACACTCACTTTGAAGTAAAACCCCACCCAAATCTAATTCTCTCTGCACAAGTAACATCTGCCCCACCTGCAGTGCACATGGGGGGGTTATTCTGCTTGGTACGGTGGGACCGTATACGGGCGGATCAGGTTTTTTTTTCATCTGCGCATGCGTAGCTTTCGCAATGCGCATGTGCGGCGACCTCACACCGCTCACGGACGGGTCTCTCCGTGCGAGAAAACCTGTCCGCAAGAGTACGGTCATTGTGGGCGGCATGGGGGTGTTTTTAGGGGAGCGGCCGGAATAATGAGGCAAACTGGGCGTAAACATGGGCGTACACGGGGGTGTGCACCAAAAATGTACGGTGCTACAACCACTCGATCGGCGAACGCACCGTGCATTTTGGGCCAAAAACAGGCGGACGCCAAAGATAGTTTCAGACCACCCCTAGAGATACCGCATGAGAGCGGACGCCTGGGTCTGCTAATTAACGCTGATTACTACACCTGAATGTAATAAGCAATGCTGCAGCCTATTAAGTGAAAACCATTATTTCACTACCTGCAAGCCACACACAGCACTCAAACACATTGGAAGCTTATCTTTCTATACTTCTCTACATGTAAAGGTTGTTTTAATTTTAGGTAAGATTCATTCTAAGACCTGCTTATATATGTCAAGGTAGTTATTTTATAACCATCTACACCCATTCAGTAAGTGTTTTTGTATACTTTAAAAAGCAGGACACTAAATTCACAGAAGTCGACATGTGTCAACTTTTTCACTGTAACACCAACATAACTTTATTTAAAAGTGAAACCAATGTGGGGACACATAGATAGTGATTAAAATGCCACATTAGAACATAATAAATATACATGTAATGAGGGTTAAAATGTTGTTTTATTAGGGTGTTTATTAAGGTAGACAATTGAGTTAATAGAAAACAATTATTGAATAACAGTTTGAATAATTAATTAATTGTCTTAATTATAGTTGAAAGGGAAGATTTGCAGTGCCATATATGTGCAGGGTATGCCACCGTGCATGGACGTATGCTCACTCTCACGATCGGTGACACACGTGGAGTTTTCCATTGAAAAAAGGCGAGACCCGTCCGTGCGCTGTGGCATGCTCACATGCACACTTGAGGTGAAGGGCGGTGGCGAATCATGCACATGATACGAACGCCATGGCTTCTAGCTATACCTCTGATAAGGTGTAACATCTATATTCCCTTATTTATGTCTTATTTAAGATGCCTAGGGGGACATTTACTAAAGGTGCCCATACACGATCGCATCTAGTTCCAATCTCATGCGATACACTAAAACAGTGTGCGATTTGAACTAGATGTGATCGAGTACAAAAAGTAATGCCTGCGTATACTTTTTGTACTTTGCAATATGTGATGTGCGGGAGCGCAAATCAAATCGCAAGCCATATACAAACACGGTGCGGTGTAAACTGCATGCGACGCATTATGAACTAAAAAGTTCAAAAAGCATCCGACCATCGCATCATGTGTGGCCACCTTTAGATGGGAGTTCTATAAGATGTGCCCAAATAAAAAGGAGGCATTTGCTGTAGCGGCCTTGTATCTAATCGCAGTGGGTTATGGTGTTTGCCGATAGATGGCGTGGCGTTTTTTCCAGTTGTGCATGTGAAGTGAACGGCTTCACCTCAGTTTCTTAATTTAAAGTTGTTTTGCGCGTTCAGATGCATGATGGGATTCCTCCAGATCGGCGCAAAGAGCTGTTATCTAATTTCTTTGCGCAGAAGGCGAGCATGCTTCAGAACTTTAGCGCAGCATGAAGGCGGTGTACCGAGAGAGTTCTCGCACAGTGCGTCATATTGCGGTGGTTCATTACACATGCACAACTGGGAGAAAAACATCCTGTCATCTATCCCACTGCGAGTAGATACAATGCCCCCCCCCCCCCCCCCCACAGTCTCCAGAGTCATCCTTTCATTCTGTAGATTGTTTCACTACAGGAAATTATTTTCTTTATTACAGAGGTCATAATAGCGCAGTTAGAAAGTGATGAGGTCGTGCGTGTATGCAAATCTCTGATCTCTTCTGGAATATTCCCCATCACATTAAAGGAGGCAAAGGGCTCTGGGATTATATATGTACGCAGTCAAATGTCCATTAAATCGTGTAATTATTATAATACAGCAAAATCCAGGATGCAGATAATTGCAGATGACACGTAAAAAATCATCTGAGGTCACTAAGGTCTGTACCACAAATCTGTACAGTTCACTGGTACTTATGGTCATAGGCGAATCTAGGGGGTGGTCCGGGGGTGCACCGGACAACCCATTAGCCCATTTTGTAGCTGAGGGATGGGGCTTTCCAACGAGCCCAGCCCCGTGTCTCTAGCCCCCTGGGAACCGGAGATACTGCCAGGCAAAGCTGGAACGTTTTCCCTATAGGATAACATGGGACCCGCTAATTCCGACCCCCACCCAGTTCAACGGCTGCCAGTTCCCCCTTCGGCATCACTGAAGCTCGAGGTTGATCTCAGTCGAACCCAAATCGCTGGGCCTTCAATCTGATACCAGGTTGGATCCATATGGGTTAATTGTTTCCAGGGATATTGAGGTTAAAACGTATTTTTTTTTTTTTTTCATTTCTTAAATGTAATTTCATGACTGTTTATGTTCTTTGAGAGCACAATATTTCAAATGTCCACTCGGCTAGAGGGGACACCAGGAGGGGAGTGGGAGCGTGCTCTGCGCTGCGCTCTGCTCCTCTCCCCATAGAAGCAGCTGCACCGCTCTCTCCATCTCTCCCTTTAGCAGCAGCAAAGGCTCATATAAAAATTTACAGTAAGTGGCACTTTTGGGGGCATTGCTTAAGGGACGCTACAAGTGGTGGTATGTGGGGGCATTATGCATATTGTGTGGCTTAATGTGTAAGGGGCATTACGGTATGCAGCATCATGTGTAAGGGGCATTATGTGTGCAGAATCATGTGTAATGGGTACTATGGTGCGCGGCATCATGTGTAAGGGACATTATGTGTGCAGCATCATGTGTAAGGGACATTATTTTTGCAGCATCATGTGTAATGGGTACTATGGTGCGCGGCATCATGTGTAATGGGTACTATGGTGTGCGGCATCATGTGTAATGGGTACTATGGTGCCATCAAGCAAGACCATCCATTACCATAATTCTAGATTCGCCTATGCTTATGGTGTAATGCAGGGGTGGCCAAACCTGTCCTCAACATCTACAGTGTATCAGGCCACCTGTGGGTCTATAGTAGGAATGAATGCAGCAGGTTTGAAAATGTGACAGTAATATGCATCAGCTAGGTGATCTGGGGAATGTGACAGTTACTGTAGTAATGACTACAGCTATGTGATTTAGAAAATGTGGACCGTTGGTAGATCTGGAGGACCAGTTTGGCCAGCCCTGGTCAAATGCAACACGCTGCACCAATTCTATCACAATTTGCTCTGTATTTCAGCACTGATAAATATGATCCAATTATCAATTACAACCCAAATTTCCAGTATCACCAATATCCTAGTAGCAATAATATTCCAGTGTCATCAATAACCCGGTATCACTGATAAATAACACAGTAAAATCGGTATCACCAAAATATTCTGTGTCCCAATATCAGTGCTTGGAGTCCCATAGAAGATAGAGCGCTATATAAATAAACTAATAACAATTATTATTATTATTATTATTATTATCATCATCATCAGAATCAGCACCACCAATATTCCAGTATCACTGATATAACTGTATTGTCAATGTCCTTGTGTCACCAAACAATGGCCCAGTATCACTGATATCACCAATATCTCTATACCAACCAGAGGCAGAACTCTGGGAGGCAATGGAGTCATCTGCCGCCGGGCTCTTGCTCCCAAGGGGGCACCTCTCCTCCACTGTGAGTTTGAATCAGTTAATTGAAAGCCGTTGATATTGCTTCTGTGGCTA